>NC_091692.1:65827500-66160000 GCF_041296265.1 Equus caballus | reverse complement strand
TTAGATTCTCCGGGAAGTACATTGCCACTACAGGAAAAGCAGCTGTGTGTAAATAATGAGTGGTAAGTTTGACTGTTTTCATTTATAGAGAGGCAAATATTTGTGAAGTATTAGGTTAATTTTGTTTGCATCCCTGCTGGGCTGGATAAGAGTGTTTATTTCAGAAAAGAAGAATAATGTTACAGCACTCTAAGTACAAGAAGTATAACACTTTTACATTGTTATGGCATCTTTCAGCAAAACGATTTTTTTCCTGCCTACATTAAGTCTGGTGCAAACTGGCAATCGTAAGACCATGCCTGCCGGCAATCCTACTTTAGAAGTGATACTGCCACACAAAACAATGGTGAGGGGCTACCACATGTTATAAGAAGATGAAGCAGATGTCAGATCCAACTGCTCCGTTGTTTTGGGACATCCCATACTTACCAGGTCTAGGATTTGGGTTACAAAAAAGATCAAGATCTTTTTAAAAGTATTTATTTTCACGAGTTTGTGTAGGAGGCACCAGTGAACAAAGAATATTTCCAGATGAAAATTGTGTTATGGAATATGTAGTAAGAGCAATGTGCTTCAGTCTTCTGTCTCTATTCTTCTCCCTGCATCTCAGATAAAAGAAAATATTTATTTCTGGTATTAAGGTGGCTTGATGAAACTATTTTTACCCTCCCAAACATTTTGCTATTGGTCCGGCACAAATTGGAAGCTAGGATTCGGAGGAGGCATCTACAAATAGGTTGTGCTACCTAGAATTTGGTTGCAAACTTGGTTTTCTCTTTTGTTTCATTAAAACTTTTTCAAGTGAATGCCTTCAGGTTTTCTCAGATCTCTGTTAAGTTCAGATTTCTCCAGAAATAAATGCACCAGACTAAGAAGAGGGACCAGTCCTTGGAAGCATCTTCCTCTTCTCTGCTTTGCAGTTTACTCTCCTCCTGCTCTCTCCTGCTGCTTTAGCCTCTCTTTTCTATACACTAGATTCAGAGAAAAAAGCTTCTGATAAGAAAAATGAGTTGCATTACCTCCTATTTTTCTAGAGTCAGTTTTAAGGGCATCAAAAATGACAGAGAAAGAAGAAAGAACAAAGAAAAAGGTCGAGAAGAGAAATAGGACCTTTCAAGAAGTGGAGCTCATTCTTCATCCATCCTGAAAAAGCAAATCCAGGAACTAAATCAATTTCAGTCCTGAGATAGACCTTACAGTAATATTTCCTTCTTAAGTCAGACATTGATTGAAAAAAATTTGTAAATTTTAATAAATACCACCAAAGTTTTGGCTTGATTTGAATATAGTTGAGTGGTCTTTTTTAACAAATTGATTAGCCAGAGTCAGAATGGGAAGGAGGGAAAGGCAATTTCTCATGAGTTTAAAAGAACACAGTGAATGAGTTAGAATTGAATAATGATGATGATGATGATGATGATAGCAATTAAAATTTGTAGGGGCCGGCCCAGTGGCACAGTGGTTAAGTTTGCACGTTCCACTTCGGCGGCCCTGGGTTCGCCGGTTTGGATACTGGGTGTGGACATGGCACCACTTGGTATGCCATGCTGTGGTAGGTGTCCCACATACAAAGTAGAGGAAGATGGGCCAGGTTTCCTCAGCAAAAAAGAGGAGGATTGGCAGCAGTTAGCTCAGGGCTAATCTTCCTCAAAAAAAAAAATTTGTATATCAGTTACCATATGCAGCCTCAATGCTAAGTGTTTCAATGGAGGAAACTAATGTCAAAAGAGTTGAAGTAACTTGCTCAAGGTTATACAGATAGTAACAGGTGGAATAAACCCAGGTCTTTCTGACCACAATGCCCATATACTTAAAGTTCAACTACAGCTTTATACTGCCTCTCTTGAAGTGTAAAGAAGTGGAACACCATTCCAGATCTGGGGGACAGCACAACCAGTGACAAGGAAGAAATAATAAATTTACTGTGTGCAGATAACTGTCCAAATTTGCTTGACTAACAAAGTAATTGTTACTGGGGTACTGTGGAGCCTGAGCTGTAATTTTCTTGTGAAATTCTCCTTAAGTTCTCTCACATGCCTGAAAATGTTATCCGAAAATGTTTTGTACAATGAGAAAGAGTACATCAACCTGTGTGGAATCGAGAAGAAAAAAGAAAAAAGCTTGAGGGGAGAGCTGCCTGTAAAACTCACCACCCTTGAAACTTGCCCAGATTTTATTTCCTTTGTCAGAGGAATTACTTTCTTTCAGTGCAGAGCTTCTCTTACGGCATTAAACTGGGGCTCTCCTACTAACCAATTACTGCCTATTATTCATTCATATGGATTCAAGTTGTACAACTGAAAGACATTACTAACTTGGAAGTCAAGAAAGTTTGCCAAGGAACAAATTATTTTAGACCCACTTGATCTTTTCCTTAATAAATTTTAGGCTATGGAACATCCGAATGAAAATACTGTAAAGACTATTGGGATTGCAGGAATGGACCATGAATGACAGATCAGTAATGAAGATTTATTTTTGAGAGTCAGAGAATAGCAGCATCTCATTTCTTGAAGGGATCTTAGACAGCATCTGGTAAAAGCTTCTCATTTTACAGATTATGAAATTGAGCTTCGAGAGTTTAAGTAACGTGCTCAAAGTCACAAAGGAATTTAGTATAAGAGTTAGAACTGGTTCCCAGATTTTTTTGACCATCAACGCGTCCAATATTCCTATCGTGTGATCCATCAGGATAGTGATGATTACTCAATGTATGAAAGAAGTGAATCAAAGGAGAGTGGAAAAAAAAAGGAAAATGAATTCAGAGACATGGGAAAGAATGCCAATCTCAGAGTTTAAGGGACATTTATAATTATGTTATGGAGAAAGAAGAACAGCACAAAAGGGAGATGGGTGAGTAGGAAGTTGGGAGGGAGGTGGGAAAATTGTATTTTTAGAAATTAATCATGAAATGCTATGAAGTCTTTCTCAGCGTCTACTTTTTTTCTATTCTATTGTCTAGGAACACAATAGAAATGACCTGTCAATTGAGAACACTCAGAATAGAAGCTTTGAAAGTATAAAGAATGGTTTTGTCAATTTTATTCACTTATGTGTCCCAAGCATATAGTAGTCCCTCAATGCATATTCATGGAATGAAAGAGTAAAAGTCTTTCTTATCTCTCTGTACTTGAATATGTTAATAAAGTTTTTCATAAATAAAACTCTTAAGTGAATCATGATTTTGGAAAAGGTAACTGGAGTCTTTACCATAGAATTAAATTAATGTCTAGTTAGGTCAATAATTTTTGAAAAATTGCAACTGGCATACCAATTTCAAAAGTCAGCTTAGATTATGTGCGATTGTACCAATAATTTGAGTTAGAAGCTATTCTAAAATTAAACTACAATAGTTAGAAAATAATTCACTGGTGAATAATAATAGATTGTTTTAAAGAAGTAACATGCTATGTATATACCTGGTATATTTTGTATCTGTTAAATTATAGAGAATCTATTACTTGAACAGTTTTATATATAAAAAAAGAAATCTTCCGGGGCCAGCCCCATGGGAAAGTGGTTAAGTTCGCATGCTCTGCTTTCGCGGCCTAGAGTTTCACCAGCTCAGATCCTGGGTGTGGACATGGCACCGCTCATCAAGCCATATTGAGGCAGTGTCCTACATAGCACAACCAGAGGCACTCACAACTAGAATATACAACTATGTACTGGGGGGCTGTGGGGAGAAGAAGAAGGGAAAAAAGATTGGCAACAGATGTTAGCTCTGGTGGCAATCTTAAAAAGAAAAATTCCTAAAAAAAAAAAATCTTCCTCTAGAGATTATTATGACATTTGGATTCAAAAAGAGCATGCATAATATTAAGATCCAATTTTCATGTCATGAATGGTTTGCACGTTTTGGAAAATATGCTGTGCAAAAAAATGTATTGTTATGACTAGTATGTTCAGTATTAGCAATATTGGCATTCTGAAAACTTAGAATTGTCATTATATGTGAATGTAACATCTACCCTCTTAGATTTGTTGAGTTTTAGGATTTGTAAGCATAGGCATGGATAGTTAAAGAATACAGAAATTTATAAGGGGTAACATTACATCATTTATACATAATTCAAAATTGTTACCCAACATCTTCATAATATCTTATTTCTTCCCGTATTCCTTCTCCTCTCTTAATCAAAGTTTCCCCTTTTTCTTAAAATTTGAATTTTGCGTGCCTAGTGTGTGTAAGTTTATGCTCTAAATGCTTTTTTATGTATTAACTCATACAATCCTCATGACAATCTTAAGAAATAGTGTTGTCATTGTCCTTACATATGAGGAAAATGAGGCATAAATGAGTTAAGTAAGTAGCTCAAGTTCATACAACTAGTAAATGAAACAGCTGAGAGTTAAACCCAAGATATCTGTCTCTGAAGAACACATGCTGAGCCACTACTTTATGCAGCCCATCTGTGGAGTAACTATTATCATTAAACATATATCCCATTTATACCTACCTATTTTGGATTTACCCTACGTGGGGTTTGTTAAGCTTCTTGGATCTGTGGGTTTATATTTTTCTCAAATTTGGGCCATTATTTCCTCATTTTTTTCCTACCCACACCTCTCTTTCCTCCTGTTTTGGGATTCCAAGAACACATAGACTATGGAGCTTGTTATTATTCCACAGGTCACTAGGGCTTGGTCCCTCCTGTTTTTCAGTCTTTCTTCCTCTTTGTACTTCAGTTAGAACAGTTTCTGTTTAACTATCTTCAAGTTCATTGATCCATTCTTTTCAATGTCCAATCTTTTCTTAAGCCCATCCAGGGAATTTTTCATCTCAGATATTGTATTTTTTAGTTCTAAAATTTCCATTTGGTTTTTCCAGTTCCGTTTATCTGCTCTGATTCCCCATATGTTCACTCATTATGTTCTCTTTTACTTTACATCTTTAAACGTATTTAGAATAGCTGTTTTACTGTCTTTGTCAGCTAACTGCAACATTTTTGTCATCTCATGGTCTTGGAGAAAAGGCAGAGGCAGAGTCTCAGTCAATGCCAAGAGGCTGGGTGTTTGTGTGCTTCAAGAGTGGTTTGATGGGGGATTTGAATAGTCCAAGTACACAAAGGATTGTTATACAGCCATGAAAATAAAAGATCTATAGCTAAACTCACCAACATGGATACATTTTTGTAGCATAATAAGGAACAAAGAAAGCAAGTCACTGCTAACTTTTCACAATTTTGTACCTTTTTTAAAAAAATTGAAAAATGGGTAACACCAAACAATATGTTGTATAAATATACATATAGGCAATAAAAAGCAACAGAATGAGAAACATTCAGGATAGTATTTACCACTTGAGGGAAATTGGGGGTGGAGAAAATAAATAACGCTAAGTTATGAGTTTTATTTTATTATTGATTTGGCTAGTGCTTTTATGGATATTTATTATAAAATAAAAAATTAAATTCACAAAATAATAAAACAAGATAAAGGAGGTTCATATATTAATGATAATCATATATTGTGAACAAAGAACTATGATTATATATTGAGCATTTCTTTGCCCCTGAGGAACACACCAAAAATTTAAAAGAAAAGTAGTAAATAAGCAATGGGAAATAATGCTGGAAGGGTAGGAGATAGCAATCCATAGTTTTTTCTGCCCCTTCCTGTCCTTGGAACTCACTCCTGCTTTCATTTGCAAACAGTAAGAAACAGATTCAATCTTTCCTTGAATTTTTGGGCCCATCCCCTCTAAAGTAGGAAGCATCCCAGTGAGATTGGCTTTCCAGCCCTCCATTTAGAAGGGCTTCCACTTATAAACTACCCATATCTGGGATCCAGGAGATTACTCAGGACTGCAGTCCTCCTTAATTCCCTGATACATCTGAAGTCTCCAGTTCTTTGGGGAGACCCTGCACATATATGCAGCCTCCACGTGCCTCTTTCCATTTTTGTCTTCTCTGACACCAACTATCACCATTCCTTTTATCACTCCTCCTGCCTCAAACATACATACACACACACACACACACTCACAAGCTGCTTCATTGGTCTTTATCACTAAATTTTGCCCACTCTTCTTATCTTCTCAATTCCCTTTCTAGACTGGATCCATGCCCAGGCCAAGAGCTCTGTTGCTTTCTCTTCTTCATGCCAGTCTGTGGCTCTAAACCTGTAGCTTTGTTCCATATTCTCAGTCTTGTGGCTAAGGACCTGCTGTTGTTTGATTTCCATGTCAATCCTGTCATCTGTCTCAAACGTCATGCTCTTTCCCCCTTGCTCCCCACCACTTAACTCATTCTTGTATGTTTAACTCAGATGTCTCCTTCTCTGGGGAGCTATCTTTGCCTGGTGTGTCCCAATTCCTCACCCTCCCAGCACTGATAACTCTATCAAGGAGATTCCTTTGTGTTCTTTTATTTGGAGACACAATATTTTAATATGTGAGCATTCTCAAGTTATTTTCTCAGCGTTTTTCATTGGGATAATTGTGACAAAAGACAGAGAAAGGCAGGAGTAGAAAGGCTACAGAAAAGGGTCAGTTCTGGGTTTGCTTTTGTGATGAAGAATCCTAGTAATTTTATTAAAAACAACAACAGCATCTAAATTTTAAGCCAAAGAGAAAAACTGAAAAGCTACCTAAGTAGACTGGGGAGGAATTTTTAAGAATTTAACAAGCAATGAGCTCAAAATTATTTGCAGAGAAAGGGGAATTTTAGTGGACCGGAGAGGAAAATAAGTTTTTGTGGAGTGTTGCTGTAGGATATAAATTGAATTTCTGGTAATGTATTTTAAGAAGAACAAGTAAAGACTAGAATCACTTTTGAATTACTATCAAATGCTTGACTTAAAAAAAAATTATCACCCCATAAGAGTCCTGGCTTTTTTTGGTATGTTGTGTTTAGAATCATGGGTGGCCCCGTGATGCTCAATTTAGATCTCACACAGGCATGGACTGTGGACCTCCAGCATCTGGTCTGTGTCTAGGCACATAGGTACTCAGTAAACTTTGTTGAACATACAAATGAATTGTGCTGAGATTTAAGTTCTAGGAAGGAGTATGGGTTTGTTTTGGGTGCAGTGGAGAGGCACTGAAGGTTTTTGTTGTTGTTGTTTTTTAACCAGACAAATATCTGGATTGAATTTCTTTTAGAATTGGTAACTATGGAAACAATGTAGAGGATCATTTGGATATGAGAAGAGAATGGAGTGAGTGAGACTTCTTGTGAGGCTATAACAATGAACAATGAAAGAGTTTATGCAGGCTTGAATCGGAGTCTATGAGAATGAAAATAAGCGGATGAACACAAGTGTCATTGTGTGGCCAGAGTTGTCAGGGCTGGCCTCAACTTACAGGCATCTTCAGGAATCTTATACTTGATCTTTTTGTCTGCCATAGCATGTGAAAGAGTTCCTTGACTATTCAGAGTTAAGTCAGCGGTTACAAGGCTGGGAATAGGTCCTGAGTTAGAGGGATATATAATAATACTTCCATTATGAATCTTAAAAATTAAAATGATGAAGTGATCATTAATTGGAATTAGGAACACAGAAGGAAGGAGACAGGATTAAGATGTAAAATGATGTGTTCTGTTTGAAACACTTTGATTTTTATACTTTATACTACAATCATGTGGGATGTACAGAGGGTGTCTGGTTTGGAGCGAGCTTGAAAGCGGTTTCAGGGTTTGAGACATTTGTCTCAGAATTATTTGCATGGAGTTAATCATGAGAACTATGGAAATGTATTTCTGATGGGATAGCACATTGGTCATAGTGAGAAGCATGATATGCTAAGGTGTAAACTTTGGGGAACATTTATATTTAAATGTTGGGCAAACAAAAACAGGCTAGAAAAGTAGAGTCAGAAGAAACCAGAAAAGAAGTAAGAGAGCTAGGCCAGTGCAGATTGAAAGGATGTCAAGAGAGGAAAGAATTTTAAGAAGCATATTGTCAATAATGAGGGGTCAGTATACAGTATACAGACCCTGCAGGGGTCAATATAAGCTGTAGGAAGAGATTGGCAGAGAAAAGGCAGAGAACCAATTGTGGCTAGAGATGTTAGTTGTCAAGTAGAATAAGGCCTAACAAAATCCATTTAATTTAGCACATTAGTGAACCGTAATAAAGAAGATCACTTAGAGACGGGGACAGTACCCAGATTGGAGCCAACATAGAGAAAGGAAGAGAAAGTGGAGGAAACAAATAGCAATGCTCTTCTAAGAAGTTTTTTAGTAAGAGAAGAAGCTAGCTAGCTTGGGAAGGAAGGGGCATCGAAGAGGTAGCTTTGAAGCTCTTTGTAGTTTTGGGGAAGGGGAAGTGGAAAGGGAGAGTTTGACTATGCAGTGAAGCGGAACAGACTGGTATGGCAAGGTTCTGGAGAAGCCAGGGAGGCCTGCAAGTTCCCATAGGAAGAGAGCTCCTTCAGTGCATAAATCCTGCTCAAGAAATAACATTTGAAGGGAAAGAGGAGAGGAAAGGGAATTCCTATCAGATGGTCCCAATCATTCCTGGAAAATGGATATTCTGATTATCTACCAGGAGAAGAATTCTGGTTGTGATTTAGGGTTTCATGCTGAATAAAAGTAACTTCAGATTACCTCCTTTTGTAGATTTCTAGAACGGTTTGGAGGCTGTTGGCGTATTTCAGAAATCCTTTCAAGCTCTTTGGAGAGTTTATATTTCATAAAAACAAAATATTATGCTTCATTTATTTTACCCCCAAGATGGATTTATAGCCCTTTACTCACCTTGGAAACTTGAAAGCTGTTCACCTTGAATCTGTCCATTACACAATAGCCTTAGCAATCAGATTGTTCTCTCCAAGTGATAATTAGTGTTTCATCAGTTTATTTTCTCCCTATGACATTTTGCAGAGAGTTTTCTGTGGCAGTCCTGGGTGAGTGACTGTGCAGGCAAGATCAGGAGCAACTCCAGGCCAGGCTGCCAGCAAACTGTTTCCTCCCAAAATGTCAATGTGTCTGGTAATCAATTTCATCATACATTATTTGAAAGGACAATTCTCTGTAGATCAGATAAAAGTCAGATAGTTTTATTCCAGACAAACAGCCTAGATTACAATTGTCATTGTACCCCTGGGAGTGTTATATATCTAAGTGAAGTATATTTATTTATTTTTTACAATTAATAACTCCAGCTAAGGAAATCTTTTAAATAATGCTGTACCATCATGCTTAAAAATGTCCATACCTTTTACTCCAGGTAGGAAATGGATGCCTGGATAGTCCTGGCATTTGGATTAGAGCTGTGAACATCATCAATGTACTGGTCAAAATCTGAATAAATTCTGGTCTAATATACATGCTGCATCTTGCATGATGAATTGGATACATTTTGCTTCAGGTGTGATTGACTAAGCGAACAACTAAATAAAAAAACAACAATAACAACAAAAACAGTGATTTAAAGAAGGAGAAAATCTATTTCTCTCCCAATCAGAAGTCTAGAGGTCTGGGGGCGGCCCCGTGGCCCAGTGTTTCAGTTCGCACGCTCCGCTGCAGGCGGCCCAGTGTTTCGTTGGTTCGATCCTGGGCACGGACATGGCACTGCTCATCAAACCACGCTGAGACGGCGTCCCACATGCCACAACTAGAAGGACCCACAACGAAGAATATACAACTATGTACCGGGGGGCTTTGGGGAGAAAAAGGGAAAAAAAAATCTTTAAAAAAAAAATGTCTAGAGGTCTGCAAACCATGATTGGTATGGCGGCTCTGCTCGTGAAGTCTTCAGGATGAGCTCTGTCCAGCTCAGCTGGGACCCTATGCTCATAATCCAATATGGCAAAGTTTACATTCCAAGCAGTGTGAGGGAAGAAGGAACAAAGAAGAAAGTGAGCAAGAGACATTAGGGAGAGCTCCTAAATTTTGCCACACAGAACTTTTGCCAGAATTTAGTCATGTGGCCGGAATTTAGAAACATGGCCACATTTAGTATAAAAAAGGCTGAGAAATAATGTCTTTTTATAGATGCTCAAGTGCTACACTGAAATTTGGAGGTTGTATCACTGAGCTCAGCTAGGAGTCGTGGCCACAGTAGTATTTGCTATTCTGTATCTTGGAAGGGAATATTCACCAGCATGATTAGCAAGGAGGCCACCTACTGGATTATGGAAAAAGAGTGAGGAGGTTTCTTTGACCAGAAAACAAATGAAAAACTGGCTCTATGCTCAAAGCAGAATCAAGAGTTCTTTAGTATCTCTAAATACAAATTGGTTAACACTATCTCTGGTGCCATCTTCAATGTTACTCTTATGTGTGTGTTCTCAAGTTTCTCTGATCAGCCATGCTTTGAAAGGACAACCGGAGTTGCCTACATCCTGTTGGATAGTGAGTCAGCTGCTGACGGAGGTGTTAAATACTGGCTCTGGAGAGACAACTTTGCGTATGTAATTGTTAAGTTGAAAACATATGTTCTACATGTACTCATTTAGTATAATAAGAGCTGAAGAAGCCAGTACAATTAGCTTAGTAGTTAACTTGGTATCTAACTTGGGGTTTTTGATAGGAACAAAAAATACTAGCTCCCAGAGATTAATATTTTTTGTGCATTCTAGCATCTTCTACCCTTACAAAATTTTTTTGAAGTTTTACTCAGAGTTAAATGATAAGTATTAAACTAATATTTAATAATTGAATTGTATCTATTATACACAGAAAATTCTTCAAAGGGAAAGCAGTTATGGTATTTACTGTATTTCATCAACATGTTATTTAAGACTCTTTAGTAATTAGTCCCCTACCATCGTGAAGATAATGAGTCAGTCGATATTCACCAATTTTTGTAAAATACATTACAATTAAAGGAGACATAAGAAGTCTTGAAACCCTATAATTTAGCACTTTGTTCTTTCATCATTATAGTTCAGTCCTTACAATTGGTTTTGCTACTACTGACAGGTAAGAAACGGATGAGTTGCTGGGTTTCACCTTTGCAAGGGTAGGGGGGAGTGGAAATCTATAGCACTCATCTTACCATTGATTACTTTTCTTATCCTGCTTGGCAGCCTGCCTTACCAGGTGACAAGCACTTCTCATCTTCTCTAGTGCTGAACAATAGCAATAAGACGAAGATCAATAGCATAGTCTTCCTCCCTTCCTGTCTTTCCTCCCTCCTTTCCTCCCTCCCTCCTTCCTTCCTTCTCCTCCTGTCCCTTCCCTTCTCTTTCTTTTCCTTCCTTTCCTGCTACTCTCAAACTTAAAGGAAGAAAATGTATTCACATGGTAGTGAATCAGACTTTGCAGCATAAAGATGTCTGAATTAAACTTTAGATCTGAGTCTTTAAGTTCTAGATCTATTAAAAGATTATATTGATTGGGCAATCAATGAAAATAGAGTCAGATATTAAAAAAGAGACCAAAAGAGAAACACTGACACATAGAGAGAAGGCAATTAAGAATAGATTTGTCTTTTATTTCAAAGAGAAACTCAGCTCCATACAATAATAGGTCAGGTAGTATAATGTATTTTGATAATGTATTTTATCAGTAAAAAATTTTGAGCTCTCATCTCCAACATATGTATATTTTTAAGTTATCAGTGATATATTTTGGCATCACAACATTAAAAATTAGGTATTTAAAGTGACTAGATTCGAAATAAATATGAATGTATCTTTTCCTATAACCTTTCCACTCTTCAGTTGGACTCCTTCTCTCTCTTTTTGCCCACTCCACCTCAGACATCCTGAATAAAAGGTATCTGATGTGAACACAAGCTCTGAAGAATCTTGAACTTCCCAAATGCCACCCCCTAAGGAGTGATTCCCAATGAACTGACTGATCGGGTTTTTGAATCTTCTGGGACTATATAATTAAGAGTGCTTTATAATTTGGCCACAAATTCCCAGAGCTCAGCTGAGTAATTTAGTCTGTTAATGGTTAATTGGAATGTAATTCTTCAATTATCATAAGGCAACAGGAAGAATGGGCAGTGACATTTGCCACTGGGATGGAGGATGGTGAGCTAAGATTCCATAAAGTTGTGGATGTGATCAACTCATCCGGAGCAATTGAACTCTAGGGGGGTTAAGAGAAACTGCCAAGTGAAATTTTATTACAATCGCTATGAATTCTGTACAACAGGATTAGCCAGTATACACAGTATTTAGAAAAATATTGATGGAACTTACTCTTTCTAATTAAATCCAACACGCATTTTATTGTCACATTCCATATTTTAGGAACTGCATTAGATTTGTTATTGTTAGTGCCATCAAGTCGATTCTGACTCCTAGCAATCCTGGGTACAGCAGAGTTGAACCTCACCTGGTCTTTTTGCAATATTCTTTACAGACAATGCTCCACTGCTATTCATAGGGTTTTTGTGGCCACCTGTTTTGGAAGTGGGTGGCCAGGTCCTTCTTCCTAGTCTGTCTTAGTCTGGAAGCTTCAGCATTGGTGACCCTGCTGGTATTCAAAATACCAGTGGCCTAACTTTCAGCACCACAGCAACATGCAGCCGCCACAGTAGGACAACCAAGAGAAGGGTAGTGTGGTTCCCTGACCAGGAAATGAACCAGGGTCACAGCAGTGAGAGCTCTGAATCTTAGTCACTAGACCACCAGGGCTGGCACTACATTAGATACCATGGGAGTAACAAATAATTGCATAAATCAGTGTGTCATCGATGACTTCACAAGCAATAATGAAATTGGACACGAAAATAAAGTACAAGTGAATATGATATAGTTATAAACAAGGCTCACTAGAAGCAGATAAGAAATGGTTAACTTCATGGAAAGATACAAAGAAAGGTAACATCTAGTCTTGCTTTCGAAAGATTCCAGGTAGTAAGAACAACCTGGGGGAAAACACGGAGATATGATATAATACAATTTTGGTTCCAATTTCATTGCTAACTAGTTCTGTTGACTTGGCCCAAATATTTATCTGACTGTGCCTCCATTTTCTTATCTTTAAAATGAATCATCTTGGCTTTATGGTCTTAACTCGTTCAACAAATATTTGTGTACCCACTGCATTTTAGAGGAAATAACGATGAATAAAACATAGCACTTTCCCTTTAGGGGCTTTCAATCCATTAGAGGAAAAAGACAAGTAGACAAATAACTAGACTTAAAGCAGGCCTTGTAAAAAATCTGATAGCCTAGAGATCAACAAGGAAACATTAAAGGATTGCCTAGCAACTGGAGAAGACACATGAGGTTAAGTCAGATTTATCTTCGAATCAGTGATGACGAGGAGGATTACAACAACAACTAACATTTGGTAAGTAATTATTTTTGCCAGCCTTATGTGCATTACTCAAATTAACCTCACTTACCTCCCACGAAAGTCTATGCGTTTATTATTATCATTGATATTATTATTATTCCATTTTATGGAAGGAGAAACTGAAGCTTGGGCAGGTGAGGTGACATGCCCAGGTCACAAGGCAGTGAGTGGTAAAGTTGATGTTTGAGTGCAGACAAGACAATACTAGACTCTGAGATCTGAATCGTTACACGTTGTGACCTATTTTATCACGTTCCATAGCTATGATTATGGGAACCAGCCAGGGATGCAACTTGCTGAGAGCGGAAAGATAGCCTGGCAGACAAGTGATCCACATCAGAGAAATCTTCAGTCATTGGAGACCCAATGGCAACAACTAGTGTTGAGGGGCAGGACATTAGATCCTCCCTGGATTGAGGAAAGTTGGAGAAGTGAGTAAGAATTTAAAGCGGGATATAGGCTTTGCAAAAGGAACAAGAAGCTGATTTACTAAAACTGGAGCTCAATGAAAGAATTAAGTACTAGGAACAAGGCACCAGCGCAACTCCAAGAAGAGCCTACAGATTAGAGAAACACCAGTAGGGAGCTGCAGTAAAGGAGGGCTGCTGCTATGCCTCTAAGTAGTGCCTTTGGGTTATATTAAGCCTAAAGCCTGCAGTAGTTTATATTCTGTGGGTGACAGTAGTGGCATGTAGGTTGAGAACACTTGCCTCAAGATGGACAGACCTGTCTTGGAAGGCCACTTATACCACTTTCTAGCTGGGAACAATTACTTACCTTCTGTGAGCCTCAGTTATGTTACCTGTGGAATGAGTATAACGATACCCACTTCTTGAGTTGCTATATACACTAAATTTCTTAATGTATATAAAGCACCTTAGCACAAAGTATACTGGTAAGAATTACTTTTGGCAGCAGGTGACCCCAAATTCAAGATAACAGTGGCTTAAATATGATAGAAATTAGTTTTTCTCTTCCGTAAATGTAGGTAAGCTCAGGACTGGTGCGGCAGCTCCAAAATCACCCAGGACTCAAGCTCCTTTTACTTAACTCTCTGCTGTGTTCAGCATGTCTTCCAGATGCAGCCGTCAATCTCTGCACTCGAGCCTGCAGGAAGGAGGGTAAGGGCACTGCTGGGAAGTTGCATATACCTTCTTTTCTTACATTTTATTTGCCCAAAACTAGTCACATGGCTAAACTACTCATAAATGAGGCTAGAAAATGTCTTTAGTCCATATGAGCAGACCCAAGCTGAACACCTGCTGTTCCGTTAATGTAGAAGAAGGGGAGAATGGATGTTGGGAGACAAGCAGAGTTTCTGGGACCCTTTGTATTCAGTAATTAGTGTCAACAGTAGAAGAATTTTAGTTTATAGTACTAAATGTGGGAGTACTAAGACATTCACCCTGTGGGAATTAGATGAAAATTCCAGAGGGAATTAGAGCTTTGAACAGTCACTACTGGAGAAGCCCAGGTCTTGCACACAGGAATTCCATTTGTAGAAGTCGGGAATTGAAGTTTGACTTTTGTAGCTAATGATACCTATCCAATCACTAAACCTGTTTCTTCTTCTTACTAAACTCACAGACTATATTTTCCAGTTTCCCTTGCAGTTAGCCCTGACTGTAGTATGGAATTCTAGCTGATAAAATATGAGTACAAAGATCATGCTTCTCCGATGCCTGGCACATAAGAACTTTCCATCTGTGAACTTTTGGGTTCTTTTTCTTTCTAAGATGACGTAAGAAGTCACTTGTTTAAGATGGTAGAGCCCATTTACTCCCCCATCATACTGACCCTCTGTCTGCTTCTGGGACATGATAAGCTCATCCCTAATTCAGAGCCCTGTTTGTTGTTGTTCTTTCATTGCTGAAGCTCCTTCCCTTTATTTGGGCCTTAGCTCTAGAACTCTTTCTTAAAACAAGTTTCTTGTTGCACCCAGTTACCATCTTTCTTGCTAGCTTTTTTTATTTTTCCTTGATTTTTATTGCTGATCCTTTTCTCTCTCTCTCACCATCTATCCGTCCGTCTAGTCTCCTTCAATTAGAATATAATACCCATGAAGGCAAAGACCTTGTCTAGTTTGTTCATAACTGTTTTCTAACACTAGAGAATCACCTTGTACATTGTAAGCATCAGTAAATATTTATGGAAAGCTCCAGGATGCAATTTTACTGCTTATTTTTCAAGCTGAAACTTTTCCAATATCACGTATATAAATTGTTTCTCCTACATAATGGAATTTAGGGATCCATATCCTTGCAACAGACTAGAGAGTATGGATTAATTTATGTGCTATTTGCTGTAAATGCTTGATAAACAACATAGATGTTATTTGGATACAATATACAGTGTGTATGTATATGTATATGCATACGTATATATGTTTGTGTATATATATGCATATGTGGGTATATATATATGTAGTAGGTAAAGTAGATACACAGATACAATAGACAGTAATTGTGAACTGATATAAAATGTAGACATTATCTCCTCATCTGGACTGTAAATTCCTTGATTTCAGGAGTCATTTCTTCTATATTGATATACCTTCCTAGTATGTTGCAATTAGTCATTGTTTGATAAATCTGTTTAGTAAATGAAGAAGCAGGCTTTACTAAGAGTTTATATTCTTATGTGATTACTCTAGCATTATCTCCACCAGAGAAACACTTTACTATTAGGTATACAGTAGTCCCACTTTTCATTTTGTCCTACTAGGATAATGGTATCCTCCAATGCTTGCCAGGGCAAGGAGTGGGGATATAGCAGAGGGAGTTCTGGAGGTCAGGGGTCTATCTTACATGCATTTTGCTAGTTGGCAAGGATTATTGGCTTATACAGTTGATAATTTATAAATAAAAGAGATAAGGAGATTGTGAAATTTAGACAAAAATATCTATTTTTAAAACAAATTAATTAATTAAAAATTAACTGATAATAATGACCGAAAAAGAACCAATAAAAAGGTCCCCACAAAATCAGCCAAAAGGTCTATACCAGACACAATACCAAACTTCCAGACTACACGCAAAAATCTCTCCAGCTACCTCAGCTTTCTTGCCCAGACTGCTACTTTCTTAGGCAACACTACATTTGACACTCAGAATATTAATGGGTAGCTTAGCAATTTGCTTAGGGAAATATTTTGTGATATAGTAGGGGTAATTGCTACAGGAGTGGGATGTCTGAAACTTCAAACCTTAATCAGAGAGTGGGCAAAAAAGTCTGTAATGTCTTGGTGGACACTTAGAGGTTGGCTAGTTTGAGCAGAACAGCCGACCTTATTTATTAATTTTGTTGGGCCAAAAGGCACTGAAGTTAACCGAAGTTAGGACACTGATATGTCCTAAAATGTATTTTACTCAACATTGTTCCAGAGACTTCAAAAAACCTAGATCTACCTGAACAGTGTATCTTGTACTGTTAGCAAGATGCTTGGCACAGAATAAACACTCAATTAGCAACTTCTGAATGAATTGTTGGAACCAGCCAGTCTGCAGAGGTCAGTACTGGTGAGGTAAACCAGGTGGTCTAGCTCTGTAGTTTTTAAATTTGAATATGCATATCAATGACTTTTAAATTGCAGATTCTGATTCAGCTGTTTGGAGTGATGCTTGAGATTTGATATTCTCACCATCTCCCTGGTTGTGCCAATGATGCTGGCCCCCAGACAACACTTTGAGTAGCAAGAATTCAGTGTCCTGTTTCTCAAACATGGCCACACACTGGAATCACTTGGGAAGCTTTAAGAAATGCAGACGCTTGGGTTCCCTTCCAGAGATTTTGATTTAATTAGTACGGGATGTGGTCTGGTCTTGGGGTTTGTAAAAGCTCCTCATAATCCGCTGATGTGGAAGACAGAGCAAAAAAGGTATGAGAGAAGCACAACATAGCTAGAAAAGAGTTTTATCCTAAAAGTTCTCTTCTTAAATGCATGTGGAAATTTACTGGTAAAAATAGTCCGGAACATATTGCTGTTTCACCTTTGGATGTATCTGTTATGAGCAAGAATAGTTATCCTCTGTCAAGGCAATGGTGTCACCTGATCACTGGATTTGCACCTGTTCTTGACTGGCAAAGCAGTTAATGTTCTTAAGCTCCTGAGTTAAAAAATCAGAAAACAAATTCTCCAGAGTGCTTTTTCATTATCCTTTAAAAAACATAGTCATATGTTGCTTATCCAATTCTAACTACACAGCTTCCTGAGGGCTAGGTCGTTTTATGGGGAAAATGAACTGAGATTGCTCCTGAGATAAATGCAAACGTCCTTTTCCAAGGGGCACATATGTTGACTGAACAAGGAAGCTCTAGTTTATCTTTAATAGGCCAAAGGGAAGTCAATGAGTCATTAAGATGGAAAAAGCTCTGGACTACCTTATAACGGGGGAAAGTCCTGATGAATCTACATATAAAAGTTAAGCAAGTATCTGTTTTGGAAAGATCTTTATAAGTATAAACGCAGTGTAAAGAATAACGAAGGAAAATGAGCAAAGCTCTGAATATTTAATTGAACAATATTCTTTGAGGATTACTATCACAAACATTCATTCATTCTGCAAACATTTAATTAGGGCCTTATTTTATTTGATGCAGGCATTCGCTAGGCCCTGGATAGACAGTGGTGAGTAAAACAGACATGGTTTGTGCCTTTTTGGAACACAAAGAACATTTAAAAGGAAAAGACAAACTTTGAAAAATATTTGAGAGAAGTATTCTGGGAACATGGTGGCTGAAACACAACTCTCTTTCCATCCCCCTTTCCCTATAACCAAAATCCAAACTATTTACCTCTACTGACACAAATGGCTACAGGGTTCTGTGGGGAGATGTGTACAAATGATGCTCTAGGCTTTGTTGGGATCCTTGTGGAGAAAATTGGTACTGGGATTTCTTTCCTGGAGGCCCAGAGAGCAGCTGGAGAATAGCATGAGTCTCACTGTAAAATCTGAGAGGAGTGGATCCTGGTAAGAGCTTGGCCCCCAGAGAAGTGTAGATGCTCATACAGAAGGCTTTCATTAGTTCTAGAATTCTTCTGCAGAGGCCTCATCAGCAAACTGTCAGCCTGCCTGCATATACATCATCAACCACATGGAGGTAGGACACTCTACCTCCCACTGCCTATGAGAATGTGCCACTTAGGGAACTTCAATGTGCGCAGCACCCTCATAGCAGACAAAGGAAAAAAACACCCATATAAGGGGACCAAAAGCCAGAAAAAGGAAGATCAATCAGAGTAATGAAATACACCCCAAATAAAATAGAGCTTTCAGAGGAGACAAAAAATGAATTGAAGAGAAAAATGAGAGCACTTTTTTGAGCTAAAACATGATTTTCCACAACCATACAATTCAGTACATATGTAAATGAAGGAGAGGATGGTTTCTGCTGAAACCTGAATTATTAGCCTGAAGATCAAGTTTAAGCACTACCCCAAAGCACAGAGGGAAGTGTAAATAGATTGATGTACAAAATGGAAAATATAAGAGAGTTAGTGGATAGATCCAAGAAAATTAAAAAGTGAAAAATAGAGATTGCAGGAGGAGAATGGAACAGATGTTAGTGAGGGAATAATCAAGCAAATAATAGAAGCTTTTTTTCTGAGCTGAAGAAAGGTCTGCATTGCCAGCTGAAAGGACTTAATAAGTTCCAGACAGGACAAATGAGCAAATGCACTCACCTAGACAAATTCTGGCAAAACCCTCAAGCTTGCAAGCATCCATGCAGAAAAAATAAGTAGTCTACAGAAGAATAGAAAATCAGATTGATGCTGCACATCTCATTCACAACTGAGTTGAAAGGCAGTGAAACAGCATCTATAAATTACTAAGAGAAAAGAACTACAACTTCAAAATCCAAGCTATCGTTTATTCATCAGGACAGCAGATTTACGGGACTTGCAAAGTTCTGGAATGATGAGACTCAACATCATAAAATATAAATTCTCTAGAACGCTATGCAATTCCAATTAGAATCCCAGCAAGTTTATTTTTAAGTGCAGAATATTGGAAAAAATAACCTTAAAATATATGTAGTAGATTAAATGTCAAAATATAGCCAGAATACATTAACTAGAAGAACAATACAGGTATGGCTCTTGCTTTATGAGAGATCGTAACACTAAAAAATACAATCTTGGTAATTATGTCAACATAATATTGACATAAAAATAGACAATAGCAGAAAATATAGAAATTCACAAATAGAAATTAGATGTAAGAATTCATTACATGCCAAAATAATGGTTTAATTCAATGGGAAAAAGATAGATTATTTATTAAGCTTTCCTGAGTCAACTGACTATTTATCTTGGAAACGATAAAAGTGAACCCACATCTTACGCCATATGCAAACATATTACAGATGGATTAACATTAAATACAAAAGACAAATGCAAAAACATTAAACATCTTACAAGAAACACTGGAGACTGTATGTAAAAACCAAGATGTAGAGGATGCTTTCTTAAGAAAGAGAAAGAAGACATATAGAAGAGGAAGTAAATATTTTTGACTACTTAAAATGCGTAAATTTTATAAAGCATAAAATATCACAAACAACGTAGATACACAAACAGTTGTTTGATTTGGAAAAAACAATTGTAATACATATAGCACACAAAGAGCTAAAATCTATAATATACCAAATCTTTTACAAATTGACAGAAAAAGAAAAACAGTGATAAGGAAAATAGGCAATATGTATGGACAAGCAATTACACAGGAGAATAACTCCAAATAGCCAACAAATTCATAGAAAGATTCTCAACTTCATTAACAATAAGGGAAGTTAAAATATCCATGATATATCACTTTATTCTCATTAGACTAGAAAAAATATCTATTATACCAACTGCTGGTAGGTACATGGGGACAATGGGATTCTACATATTGCTTATAGAAACATAAGATGTTGCAGCTTTTTGAGAACTCGATCTGACCACATCTATTACAATGTAAAATACACATATTTTTAGAAGTAGTCTGGAAACCCTAGGAAACTGATTCCTGAAAACAAAAGCATTAACACATAATATATATATAACTATAAGAATTTTTATTGCAGCACTGGGTATAGTAACTAAAAACTGACGATAAAGTTAATGTTCAACAACAGATGAATGGTTGAATAATTAAGATTCACCTATACCATGGCATACTATGTGGCCGTTAAAAAAATGGATACCAGTTGGCATGGAAGACTGTTCTATGGCATTATCGAGCGAGAACAGGAGGGTGCAGAAAGGCATGTATAACAAAAAATTAAATATTGTAAAAGAAAAATAACTTCATATATATATAATTCACTACTGTGATAATTGCCATGAAGAATTTTGGGAGTCTGGGAAGGCATAAGATGTGTTTTCCCTAAGGAAGCAGCATTTTGAATAAGACATGAGGGATATGTCAAAGTTGGCCACGTGAAGAAGGAGAGAACTGTTCTAGATGGGCAGAATGGTACATGAGAAAGAAAGAGTTTCCTTGAACGTCAGGAAAGAGTTTATCTTGGCACCAAGGAGAAAGGGAAACTTGATAAAGGAAGAGCAATCTAGCTCAAGATGAGATTGGAGGGAAAGGCAGGCAAAGCAGTGTGTCGGCATAAGAACCTCAGTTGTATCCCAAGAGCAATGAGCAGCCATTGAAAGATTTAAGGCAGAAAACACCAGCGTATTAGTGTTTTAAGATCACTGGCTATTAGGCGGAGTTTGGATTGTGGCGGGCATAAGTGAATGTGGAATGTTTGACTTAGAGGCCTGAAAAGCTTGGCGGTTCAAAGGTGAATTGGCCTAGCATGGTGGCAGTGATGATGGAAAGAGATTTAAATATAAGCAATGATTCAGAGGAAACCATTTACAAGCATGTTATGTTATAGTGTTATCAAAACTGAAATTGATTTAAATTTGGAAAATGGTAAGACAAATTTTAGTATATTACTGAGATACTTTGTATTTTTCAAACATTAAAATTATTTTAGCAAAGAAAATATAATGGCAAGAAAAATAATGATGATAATTTAAAGGCAGACATTGCACAGTATACATTGTGATCTTAGCTACATAAAAGGAAAAAAGTATATGCATGTATGTAAGACTCAGAACATATATGTGAATCTTCAGGTAGAAATACCCCAAAATGAGATTAGTTATTTTCTGTTTGGAGCAATCTTGTGTAATTTCCCCCCTCATTATAATTTTTTGTAGTCTCCAAGGTTTGGTGAGTGACTATAAATTACTGTATTAATCAGAGATTTTTAAATAAATAGGAGGATAAACATTGTTTTGTCATAGAATATTTTCTAATATTTATTTAAATGCCAAATATAGCCACCTTAATTTTATCCTCTTTATTTAAAAAATTTCTTCATCCGTATTCAGATTCAGTTGTTTTAATCATTATTTTCTTTAAACCTTTTAAGATGTAAAAGAAGTTAAATTACCAAAAGTGTACACAGACTTTAATTAACCTCAGACTTTAAAAGCCATTCATTTTTTTCCCCTCCCATTATTTTACTGAGGTCATAATGTTTTATAACATTGTCTAATTTCAGGTATACATTATTACTTATCAGTTTCTGTATAGACCACATTGTGCTCACCACCAATAGTCTAATTTTTATCTGTCACCCTGTATATGTGCCCCTTTACTCTTTTTGCCCACCACCTAACCCCCTCGCCCTCTGGTAATCACTAATCTGTTCTTTTTATCCGTGTGTTTATCTTCCACATATAAGTGAAATCATGTAGCATTTGTCTTTCTCTGTCTGGCTTATTTCACTTAACATTGTACCCTCAAGGTCCATCCTTGTTCTTACAAATGGGACAATTTTGTCCTTTTTTAATGGCTGAGTAGTATTCCATTGAATATATACCACATCTTCTTTATCCATTCATCAGTTGACAGATACTTGGGTTGCTTGCATTGTCTTGGCTATTGTGAATAATTCTGAAATGAACATAGAGGTGCATAAATCTCTTTGAATTGTTGATTTCAAGTTCTTTGGATAAATATCCAGTAGTGGGATACCTGGATCATATGGTATTTCTATTTTTAATTTTTAGAGGGCTCTCCATACTGTCTTCCATAGTGTCTGCACCAGTTTGCATTCCCATCAGTGGTGGAGGAGGGTTCCCTTTTCTCCACAGCCTCTCCAACATTTGTTGGTTTTTGTCTTGGTAATTATAGCTATTCTGACAGGTGTCAGGTGATATCCCATTGTAGTTTTGATTTGCATTTCCCTAATAATTAGTGATGTTGAATATTTTTTTCATGTGCATGTTGGCCATCTGTGTAACTGTTTGGAAAAATATCTGTTCATATCCTCTGCCCATTTTTAGATCGGGTTGTTTGTTTTTTTGTTGTTGAGTTGTATAAGTTCTTTATCTATTTGGGGAATTAACCCCTTGTCAGATATATGATTTGCAAACATTTTCTCCCAGTTTCTTGGTTGTCTTTTCATTTTGTTCATGGTTTCCTTTGCCTTGCAGAAGTTCTTTAGTCTAATACAGTCCCATTTGTTTATTTTTTCTTTTGTTTCCCATGACTGAGTAGACGTGGTATTTGAAATGATACTACTGAGACCAATCTCAAAGACTGTACTGCCTATATTTCCTTTGAGGAGTTTTGTGGTTTCAGGTCTTACATTCAAGTCTTTAATCCATTTTGAGTTATTTTTTATATATGGTGTAAGATAATGGTCTACTTTAATACTTTTGCATGTAGCTGTTCAGTTTCCCCAAAACCATTTATTAAACAGACTTTCCTTTCTCCGTTGTATGTTCTTGTTTCCTTAGTAGAAGATTAACTGTCCATAGATGTGTGATTTTAGTTCTGGGCTTTCAATTCTGTTCCACTGATCTGTGTGTCTGTTTTTCTGCCAATACCACACTGTTTTGATTACTGTAGCTTTGTGGTATATTTTGAAGTCAGGGACTGTCATGCCTCCAGCTTTGTCCTTTTTTCTCAGGATTGCTTTAGCTATTTGGAGTCTCTTGTTATTCTATGTAAGTTTTAGTATTCTTTGTTCTATTTCCATAAAGTATGTCATTGGGATTCTGTTTGGGATTGCATTGAATCTGTAGATAGCTTTGGGTAATATGGACATTTTAACTATGTTTAGTCTTCCAATCCATGAGCATGGAATATCTTTCCATTTCGTCACATCATCTTCAATTTCTTTCAATAACATCTTATAGTTTTCAGTGTATAAGTCTTTCACTTCCTTGGTTAAATTTATTCCTAGATGTTTTATTCTTTTTGTTGTGATTATATTCTTGAGTTCTCTTTCTGCTAGTTCATTATTAGTATATAGAAATGCAACTGACTTTTGTGAGTTGATTTTGTATCTTTCAACTTTGCTGTAGTTGTTGTTTATATCTAATAGTTTCCTGGTGGATTCTTTAGGATTTTCTATATACAGGATCATGTCATCTGCAAACAGTGAGAGTTTCACCTATTCCTTTCCAATTTGGATATCTTCTATTACTTTTCTTGCCTAATTGCTCTAACCAAAACCTCCAGTACTATGTTGAATAGGAGTGGCAAGAGTGGGCACACTTGTCTTGTTCCTGTTCTCAGAGGTCTGGCTTTCAGTTTTTCACCATTGAGTACGATATTGGCTGTGGGTTTGTCACATATGGCCTTTATTATGTTGAGGTATTTTCCTTCTGTACCCATTTGATTGATAATTTTTTCTGTTTTTAAAATTAATTAATTAATTTATTTTTGAACGTACATCATATTTTGAATTCTGTGTAGATTAGATCATGTTCACCACCTGAAAACTAATTATAGTCCATCCTCTCACATGTGAGCCCAATCACTCCTTTTGCCCTCCCTGCTCCCCCTTCCCCTATGGTAACCACCAATCCAATCTCCAATGCTATGTGTTTTTTTTGTCGTTGTTTTTATCTTCTACCTATGATTGAGATAATACAGTATTTGACTTTCTCCCTCTGACTTATTTCACTCAGCATAATACACTCAAGGTCCATCCATGTTGTCACAAATAGCCGGATTTTGTCATTTCTTATGGCTGAGTATTAGTCCATCGTGTATAAATACCACATCTTCTTTATCCATTTGTCCCTTGATGGGCACCTAGGTTGCTTCCAAGTCTTGGCTATTGTGCATAATGCTGAAATGAACATAGGCGTGCAAGAAATGGTGTTGGGAAAACTGGACAGCCACATGCAAAAGAATGAAAGTAGACCATTCCCTTACACCCTGCACAAATATCAAGTCAAAGTGGATTAAAGACTTGAATATAAGACCCAAAACCATGAGACTTCTAGAAGAAAACATAGGCAGTACGCTCTTTGACATTCATCTGAGCAGCATATTTTCAAGTCCCATGTCTGTCTGGGCAAGGGAAACAAAAGAAAAAATGAACAAATGGGACTACATCAAACTAAAAAGCTTCTGCGCAGCAAAGGAAACCATCAACAAAATGAAAAGGCAACCTAACAATTGGGAGAAGATATTTGCAAACCATATATCAGATAAGGGGTTAATATCCAAAATATACAAAGAACTAATACAGCTCAACAACAAAAAAACCAACAATTCTATTAGAAAATGGGCAAAAGATCAGAACAGAGATTTCTCCACAGAAGATATACAGATGGCCAACAGGCATATGAAAAGATGCTCAACATCATTAGCTATCAGAGAAATGCAAGTCAAAACTACAATGAGGTATCACCTCACTCTGGTCTGAATGGATATAATTAACAAGACAGGAAACAAGAAATGTTGGAGAGGATGTGGAGAGAAGGGAACCCTCATAGACTGCTGGTGGGAGTGCAAACTGGTGCAACCACTATGGAAAGCAGTATGGAGTATCCTCAGAAAATTAAGGATAGATCTACCATATGATCCAGCTATCCCACTGCTGGGTATTTATCCAAAGAACTTGAAAACACAAAGGCATAAAGATAATTGATAATTTTTATTATAAATGTATATTGTTCTTGTCAAATGCTTTCTCTCCATCTATTGAGATGATCATGTGATTTTTATTCTTTATTTTATTAATATTGTATATCACACTGATTGATTTGCAGATCTTGAACTGTCCCTCCATCCTTGATATAAATCCCACTTGATCATGGTGTATGATCCTTTTAATGTATTGCTGTATTTGGTTTGCTAATATTTTGTTGAGGATTTTTGCATCTATATTCATCAGCAATATTGGACTGGTTTTGGTATCAAGGTGATGGCCTCATAGAACGAGTTACGAAGTATTCCATCTCTTCAATTTTTGGAAGAGTTTGAGGATAGTATTAAATCTTCTTTGAATGTTTGGTACAATTCTCCAAAAATGCCATCTGGTCCTGGAATTTTGTTTTTTGGGAGATTTTTTCATTACCATTTCAATCTCTTTACTTGTGATTGTTCTATTCAGATTCTCAATTTCTTCTAAATTCAGTTTGGGGAGGTTGTATGAGTCTAAGAATTTATCCATTTCTTCTAGATTGTCCAATTTGTTGGCATATAGTTTTTCATAGTATTCTCTTATAATCCTTTGTATTTCTGTAGTGTCCATTGTAATTTTCCCCTTTCATTTTTAATTTTATTTATTTGAGACTTCTCTCTTTTTTTCTAAGTGAGTCTGACTAAAGGTTTGTCAATTTTGCTTATCTTCTCAAAGAAACAGCTCTTAGTGTCATTGATCCTTTATACTGTTTTTTTGTCTCTATTTCATTCAGTTCTATTCTAATTTTTATTATTTCCATCCTTCTGCTGACTTTGGGCTTTGTTTTTTCTTTTTCTAGTTTTGTTAGGTATCATTTAAGATTGCTTATTTGAGGTTTCCCTTGTTTGTTGAGGCAAGCCTGTATTGCTATGAATTTCCCTCTTACAACTTCTTTTGCTGCACCCCATAAGAATTGGTATTTTTTGATTTCTCCTTTGATTTCTTCATTGATCCAATGGTTGTTGAATAGCATGTTGTTTAGTCTCCAGGTATTTGTGACTTTCATAGCATTTTTCTTGTAGTTGATTTCTAGTTTTGTTGCATTGTGGTCAGAAAATATGCTTGATGTGATTTCAATCTTTTACAATTTACTGAGGCCTGCCTTGTTTCCTAATATGTGAGAGAATGTTTGAGAATGTTCCATGTGCACTTGAGAAGAATGTATATTCTGCTGTTTTTGGATGAAATGTTCTTTATATATCTATTGAATCCGTCTGGTCTAGGTTTTCATTTAAGTCCACTATTTCCTTGACTTTCTGTCTGGATGATCTATCCATTGATGTAAGTGGGGTGCCAAGGTCCCCTACTATTATTGTGTTGCTGTTATTATCTCCTTTTAGGTCAATTAATAGTTTCTTTATGTACTTTGGTGCTCCTGTGTTAGGTACACATATATTTTTAAGTGTTATGTTCTCTTAGTGGAGTGTCCCTTTTATCATTATATACTGCCCCTTTTTGTCTCTTGTTACCTTTTTTACCTTCAAGTCTACTTTGTCTACCTGCTTTCTTCCGCTTGCCATTTGCTTGGAGTGTTGTCTTCCAACCCTTCACTCTGAACCTATGTCTTTCTTTAGAGCTGGGATGTATTTCCTGGAGGCAGCATGTTGTTGGGTCTTGGTTTTTAATCCATCCAGCCACTCTGAGTCTTTTGATTGGAGAATCCAATCCCTTTACATTTAGAGTAACTATGGATATATGAACACTTAATACTGCCATTTTCTCTCTTGTTTTCTAATTGTTCTATATTTCACTCATTTCTCTTCCAATGTGTTTCTGACTGCCATTTCAGTTTGGTGGTTTTCTGTGATGGTTTCCTCAGTTTTCTCTTTAGAAGATTTAGAAGATTCTCTTTAGAAAATTCAGAGATTTGTGTCTCTGCTCTGACTTTTGTTTATTGGTTACCAAGAGGCTTGTGTAAAATGTCTCGTAGATGAGATAGTCCATTTTTTAATAGTCTATCTCCTTTAGCCAAAGCAGGTTCTATCCTTTTCTTCTTCTGCTTCTAAGTCACTGTTGTCACAAGTTATTCTGTTTTTGTGTTGTGAGTTTGTGATAAAATGAAGTGTTTCTAGTTATTTTTGATGCTTTCCTTGCCTTTATCTTTTTCATTATAAATAAGTGTTTGGTAACCTGTTCTGATAGAGAGCTGCAATTTTCTAATTTTGTCTGTCTATTTATCTCCTTGCTCAAGTCTTTTTAAACTTTGGCCTTTTTATTTCAAGTATGAGGGCATCCTTTCTCATTTCTCATAAGGGAGGTCTAGTGGCAATGAACTCCCTCAGCTTTTGTTTATCTGGGAGAGCTTTTATTTCTCCATCATATCTAAAGCATAGTTTTGCTGGATAGAGTATTCTTGGCTGAAAGTTTTTGTCTTTCAGTATGTTGAATATAACATTCCAATCTCTCTTAGCCTGTAGTTTCTGCTGAGAATTCCACTGAAAGCTAGATAGGCATTCCTTTGTAGATTAGTCTCTTCTGCCTTGCTGCCTTTAATACTTTATCTTTGTTGTTGACTTTTGCCAGTTTTACTACTATATGCCTTGGCAAAGGTCTTTTTGCATTGATGTAATTAGGAGTTCTATTGACTTCATATACTTGTAATCCAGTTCTTTCCCTAGCTTTGTGAAATTCTTAGCTGTTATTCATTCAAACAAACTGTCTGCTCCTTTCTCCCTCTAGAATACCTATAATCCTCATGTTGCATTTCCTAATTGAGTCAAATATTTCTCACAGAATTTTTTCCTTTTTTATGTCTTAGTTCCCTTCCTCCTCCACCTACAGCATTTCTATTATTCTGTCCTCTATAATGTTGGCTGAGGTTTTTAAGGTTTCTAGACGTTTTTTATCTCATTCTTTGTGTTCTTCATCTCCAGAATTTCTGTTTGGTGTTTTTTAGAGTTTCAGTCCCTTTGGTCAAGTTTTTCTTCAGCTGATTAATTTTATTCCTGAGTTCACTAAACTGTTTTTCTGAGTTTTCTTGTAACTCATTGAGTTTCTTTATCACAACCATTTTGAATTCTCTGTCATTTAGATTATAAATTTCTGTGACTTCATGATTGGCTTCTGGAGGTTTGTCATTTTCCTTCTACTTTGAAGTGTTACTGTAATTTTTCATGATGTTTGATGAACTGGTGCTTTGCTCAGGCATTTGTAGTAGTATCAGGTCAGAGATTCCACTTGCCACCATTGGGGGGGAGCAGGAACTGTGTTTTCTGAACCCCCATGTCTGCTGGAAGTTGTCCTGATAGGGCTTGTCTGTGTTTGCCCACTGGCTGCAGCTGCTTTGTGGGTCACACGCACAGATACACAGGTGCCCTGGTGTGGAACCAGCCAAGCTGGTGCTCTAGGTGGGAGGGGAGGGGTACTTTCTTTTGTGTAGATGGGCCCACTCAGTGCTCACAGGCGTTTCTCCTGGGCTGCTGTGCTTGGAGGGGGCACCCACGCAGTGCCTGAGCTGTGCTACTTGGTGTGCAGCATTCTTGTGGGCTGGGCTGCAAATCTGAAACCAAAAGTTTTCATGTGCAGGCCTACCTGGCTCCCTGCCTCCTCTGATAGTCATGTGCCAGGTGCTGTGTGAGGACCCGCGACCTAGATTACTGATGCTTGGGAGGGTAGAGGGCATCTGCTCGCCTCCTTCCACTGTTTCCCAGGGATCAAGTAGATCCCACCTTCAGGTGTATGACTGAATGGATTCTTTCAAATGTCCTTTTGTGCTTTGTAGGGAATCCTCTGTTGGTTAATGAATGTCTTATTTGGTTGTAACTTAGGGAAGAGAGACTAAGGGAACAACTCACTCCTCATGATGCTGATGTCACTATCTAAAATCCACATTTATTTCTATTTTTTTTGCTGAAATTCTGGAAAAGCTAGTAAATCCAACATATTCTTAATGTTTAGGCTTAGATTGCCATAAAAACTTCAGTTGTAAAAAGTTTAGAGGCCGGCCCAGTGGCATAGTGGTTGCGTTTGCACACTCCACTTTGGCAGCCTGGGATTCACAGTTTCAGATCCTGGGTGTGGACCTAGCACTGCTCGTCAAGCCATACTGTGGTGGCATCCCACATAAAATAGAGGATGATTGGCACAGATGTCAGCTCAGTGACAATTTTCCTCAAGCAAAAAGAGGAAGACTGGCAACAGATGTTAGCTCAGGGCCAATCTTCCTCACAAAAGAGAAAAATAAAAGAAAAAGAGTTCAGAAGCAATGAGAGAGAAACACTGACAGTAGTGGGAATTTAATAAATTGTAGTTCTGAAATCTGCCTACATGAATAATAAACGTTCATTCTTAATATAGAAGTGAAAAGATTATGCTGATGTGTGTGGATTAGATAGAATTTCTATCTTAAATACCAGAAAAGGTCAGTTTCATTAGATAGGCTTTCCAAAAGTTTAGACAGTTTAGATCATAGGAAGGATAAACTGGGAAGTGTATATCTTCATTATGTGAAAAAATAGGAAATTTTGTATATATATGAGACATGTATTTATAAGGCATATACAATATGTGCATATTAAAGTATTACATATATTTAAAAATTTTCCAAACTCTTTATTTTTCAAAACTTTTAAGATATCTCTATGTGAATATATCCATTTAAGTTAGTGAGAAGAAGAGTATTATTTTACCTATAAAGTAAATAAAAGTATATATAAAGACATAAATCAACATTTTACTTTCATTTCAATATGGTAAGAATTCCATATTATTGGAGGTTTTTTGGTATCTAATTTTAAATTATATTTCTGGAGACATCTCTTTCTAGTTTAGAATTGTTTACTATTTATGGTATTACACAGCAAAATAACATTCATATATGTATCCATATTTTATCTGTTTTTATATCACTTGTAGTAAGAAAGTTAATTCTCATGGTGAAAAGCTAAGCTGTAAGAAACACACAAAAAGTACTTTTAAGTATAGTACCTAGGAGAATATTTTCAGTTGAGATACATATATTTATGTGTATCTACTTAAATTATTTTAACTATACTTAAAATACTCATAGATATGTATATACATATGTGTGTATACATATGTATATATATACATGTATCTCAGCTTAAAAAATATATATATATCTATGGTTATTTTAAGTATATCTAAATTTTATAAGTATTGTAAATTTGTTATGAGTACTTAAGTATTTATAATTCTTATACATTTAAACATCTATATGTAGAATTAAATAAAGTAGTAACTGGGCATAGATGCTGAAAAAAGTTTAATTAGCTAACTCCCTGTTTCTATGCAAACATTGTATTTAAAGGATTTTTTTTTTCAAATAAGCAGATTAAATGGTTCCCTTATTTATACCATTGAAGCTTAGCAATTTTAAAGATATTATCTATGAAGGTAAATTGAAGCTGAACCTGTTCGAATTACTATGTCTCAAAATAATAGTCAGAAAATAATGAGATTTTGCTGAATTATGTATTGCTTTGTTACACTACAGTGGTTTGGTAAAGGGATACTTGATTCAGTTAATTGCTCATGTGGATATTCAGTAAATGCCAGTGAGATAAAATTGACTGAAAGAAGAAATTGGGCAAGCAAACTTCCTACTTGTTTTACTTAAAATTTGCAATTTCATTTCTAAAACGAGTGATTAAAATATTTGAAATTAAATTTATACTGTGTTGACTTAATGGAATATTTTGAGAAATATGGTCTATGAAATGTTTTAAAGTTCAGTTTACCCAGGTTTAAGATGGTTCTCACTCATTTTGCAATATTATATTCTCCCCTTACAGCCCCAAATACCTTAGTGTATCAGATGACATGTTGTTGCTCCTCTTATTGTAGCCAAATGCATAGAAGAGTGAAACAAAGCAAAGCAAAGCAAAACAACAACAAAGACCTTCTTAGAAAGTTGTTGGAAAGTAGAATTAACCCAGACGACAGTGAAAGATTTAGCTTCTATTCAGAGAAAGCATCCTCTTTTGGACTGGCCAATAGTCCAATAACTAAAAGAAAAATTCTGAAGTGTCTAATTTTTATCATTTTTGCTAGTAATGACAAACAGTTTCCATTGGAGCAATTTAGAACAAAGTTTGGAAGCTTATATGGTCACAGAATACTAGAGGAGAAAAAAGAAACCCTTTAGATACATTGGCTATTGTTATTATTTCTCAGATGAATATGTTAGACTCAGGGAGTTGACTGACTTAAGTTTGGCAGCAAATCCACGTAAGATGAGAGGTGAACCAAAGTTTTCTTACTTAGTTTCATTTTTCTTTTGCAAACTCATTTTGTTCCATTTTTAGAAAGGCATATTCACACAGATTAGCTATTCTCCATGTCAACCATGCTGTGGCACACTAGTGGTGACACAGTGAAATGATTTTAGATAGAGACAGATAGCTTATTTTAGTAGTTAAATATTTATTTTAATATGTTTTAGAAAAATAGGACTGGCATTCTGAATTATAATTTCTTTGATATTACCTAGGATAAGGCTGATGTCTTAACATTGTTGATTTTGTGTTGCTTTAAACAAAATACTATATATACAATAGTGCAGATGATAAATCTATTGCAAAAACTTATGATCTTGGTTTTGGAGTTAAGTTTGTGAAATACTCTTTTACGTTAAAAATGTCCTTAGAACTCTGAAGACCCTAAGTTTTCTAGAAATCTAAATTATGGAGCCGAAAAAATAACTGAAAGACTAACAACATTGTGTAGTTAAATTAATATGTTCTTTATTTTTGCCAAGAGTGTGCTTTTTAAAAGAAAAGAATATTCCTTTTTCTCATGTAAACTAGTTTCCCTCTTTCCATCTTTTCATCACTTTGGGTTCAAATTAATAATTTCCTTATTGTTGTTGTTGTCAGTGCCGCAGAGTTGACTCTGACTCCTAGTGACCCTGTGTACAGCAGAGCGGAACCCTGTCTCTCTTTTTGTGCAGTCTTCTCACCTTCCATAGCTATATCAGACAATGCTCCACCGCCATTTATAGGGTTTTCATGGCCAAGTTTTTGCGAAGTGAGTGGCCAGGTCCTTCTTCCTAGTCTGTCTAGTCTGGAAGCTCCACTGATACCTGTCCATCAAGTGACCCTACTGGTGTTACCAGTGGCATAGCTGTCAGCAGCACAGCAAATGCACCTGCCACAGTATGACAATTGACAGACAGATGGGTGCTGTGGTTCCCTGACCTGGAAATGAATCTGGGCTGTAGCGATGAGACCACTGAATCTTAATCACTAGACCACGAGGGCTGGCTGAGTTCCTTATTGGACTAATGCAAAAATCTTCTGTTTTCCCTGCTTCTAGACTTGGTCTCTTCCAATTATTCTCTACAATACTGTAGGATTTTTTTAATAAAACAAATCTGATAATTTTAATCTCCAACTTAAAAAAAAATCTTGAAATGGCGTTCTTTTGCTTGCAGAATAAAGTCACGAAGTCCAAGCTACTTGGCACAACCCCTCTCCAACTTTCTCAGCCTTTATCCTCTTATACTCCTTTGGCCCTTTCCTCTCCTCAGACACATTGAAGAACTTTCTGTTTCCTGAAGAGGTCTGTCTCTAGATCTTCACTGGAAGTTTGATGTATATCAAGACTCAGCTCATTCATATATTCTTTCCCAGATCAACAAATCTTCATTGAGTGCTCTGCATGTGTTTTGTATTGTGCTAGGCAAAGCATGTTTCCTGCTCTTGTGCAGTCTACAGCTCAAGGGAGAAGAGACACTGAATAAGTAACACTAATTACATAGTTAAAATGGTGTTAAGTTCTATGAAGAAAAAAAAGTCTCAGGTGCTATAGAAAGAATAAGAGGGGAAACATTTGCAAGAGTGGCCAGCAACAACGTGCAGAGTTGACATTTAAGATGAGAACTGAAACCTGAGGGGTATCTGTATTAGTTTCTCATTGCTGCTGTAACCAATTACCACAAACTAGTGGCTTAAAACAATACAGATTTATATTACAGTTCTGGAGCTCAGAAGTCCAAAGTGGATTTTGTGGGCTAAAATCAAGACGTGGCTGATCTTGATCTTGATCAAGAGGATCCAGGGAAGAATCTGTTCTTTGTCTTTCCCAGGGTCTAAAGGCTACCTTCGTTCTTTAACTTGTGGCTCTCTTTCATTTTCAAAGCGAACAATCACATCACTCTGACTTCTGCTTCTATCTTCACATCTTCTCTTTCTCCTGCTTCTCTCTTTCCTGTAAATACCTTTGTGATTACACTGGGTCCACCTGGATAATTCAAGATAATTTCCCCATCCCAAGATCCTTAATTTAATTACATCTGCAAAGTTCCTTTTCCCATGAAAGGTAACATATTCACAGGTCCCAGGGATAAGGAAATGGACATCTTTGGGGGATGTTATTCTGCCTGCCAGTGTCTTGCCATTCATCACCTACTCTTAGCTTCCTTCTCTAGTCTCTCCTGACTTGGTGACACGGTACCCTGCATCCTCTCATGGGCTTCTGTGCAGCCCTGCCACGGCCCTACACCATATGCTGAGCTTTGTTTATGAATCTGCCTCCTCCAACTCCAAAATGCTGGAGGGCAGGCGCATTCCAATTAATTTTCAGATTCGCAGCAGCACATAGTACCCACCACATAGTAGGCATTTCATAATTATTAGTTAAAAATTTATATGTCTAGTTTATTTGAGAACATTGTGAATGCTGTTACTTAGTTGCTGACAAAAAATAATAAACTTCAGCTAGAAAGCTCCACTGCATGTGGGTTTTTAATAAATATATATTATCTAAAATTTATCAGAACTTTTTTTTCCCTCAGGTTTAAAATCTTAGTTAAGTATGTGGGCCCTGGCACCAGACTGCCTAGGTTGGAATTCCAACTTTAATACTTACTAGCTGTGATATTGAGCTTATTAAAAAACAACAACTTTTGATACCTTAGTTTCCTCAAATGTAAAATGGGGGTGATAATGGAGCTGATCTCATAGGGCTGTGGTGAGGATTGAAGGAATTAATGATGTAAAACTCTTAGACTGCTGTAACGAGTATTAGCTACTGTTATTATCCTAACAAATATTTATTGAGTGGTGATTATAGCCAAAGCAGGGATTCAGTTGAAATGTCGCCTATGTCTGATTACTGTATAATCAATAGTGATTTCACAGAGCAGAATAAAGAGTTGAGGGAAGGTCAATACATTAATATCTGCTTCGCTAGTAGACATTAAATACTTTGAGAGTTATGTTGTGCACCTAGAAGTACATGGGGGACTGAAGTTTTAGTTTTAGCATTTACAGTTTTTACTTACAAGATGAGATTCTAAAAATATATATTAAATTAACAACCAATCTGTGGCAAAACCTTGACATTTCAGAGATGAATAGCTTGACTCTGTGACAATGGTCATATGTCATCTAGCCTTTGATAATTTGACTGAAACTAATCTCAGTGATAAAAACACAGGTTGTTCAGGGACAAGGTTTGATTTTGGAGGAGATGGAAGGCCATTACCTTAAGCACAGATAACAAGGCTTTCGTTGTGGACTGTCTTTCAAAGGTAAACACTATTTCATTTTGTGTTCTAACCTCATATGAATGCTTCTCGGCACTCGTTTAATTGGTGGTGTTATTCTTTTCTTATTTGCAGATAAATTGCATTTCACTGTGGCTGTTTTCCAAGATTTGTGACTAGGCTCTGTGGTTTATGATGTGCTTTCAATTTTCTGTCAGGTTTTATATCTTTTAATCTTCCAAATTTCAACAGATGGTGACTCTTTCTGGAGGTTAGATGAGCAATTAAAATGCTGTCTGGTTGCTTTGTGTCAGTGCATATGCTGTTCACATTTCATGCGAAATGTGAACAAGCCACCCAGTCTGCCTTCGCCTTACTTTCCTCTTTGGGAATTTAGGAATAGAAATGTTCATTCCTCCCGACTGCTGTGAGGAATGACTCATAGGGAAGATGTGACATCTAGCTCAATTAATATCTACCAAAGCTAGGCAAAATCACAGATTCTCAAACCTGCTCCTAAAAGTAATTTTACCAATAATTGTCCTCAATAGGAGTTCGCAGCACACAGTTAAATAATGTTATAAAGGCAAGTTAATAATTAACCTTCAGAACAAGAAATTAATTACCCAGCAGTATTCCTCTGTGTGCCTTGAAGACAAATGTGTCATCCTGTAGTTACCATCTTCTACTTTGTTAATAGTTGATATCCATTTTCAACTTTGATGAATGTTAGATAGACACATATATAGCATTCATCCTAGCCTCACTACCTGAAACTCTATTAAAAATTAAATGGGATGTTGAATTGTCCTGGAACCACAAAGGCTTTTGATTAAATTCAACAAATTTTTATTGCACATCACATCTACAGTGGATAAAGTTCTATGCTTAGCGTGGAGATTCAATCCGGGGAATCAAAAAGACGCATAACACAATCTTTGCCTAGAAGGAAATTACATAAATTTAGAACAGATAGAAGTATATTGTCTTTGCCTAGAGGGCAATCAATAAATGTTTATCAGGGGCTGCCCAGTGGTGTAGTTGGTTGGGTTTGCCCATTCTGCTTTGGCAGCCCAGAGTTCCCTGGTTTGGATCCCAGATGCGGACCTATGCACCGCTTATCAAGCCATGCTGTGGCAGGCGTCCCACATATAAAGTAGAGGAATATGGACACGGATGTTAGCTCAGGGCCAGGCTTCCTCAGCAAAAAGAGGAGGATTGGTGGCAGATGTTGGCTCAGGGCTAATCTTCCTAAAAAGAAAATTTAAAAAAAAAGTTTATTAAGCAACTGGTAGATGTCATGGGAGGGATAAAGGACTGATATTGGAACACAAAGTAGGGATTGATTTTGAGTGGGAGTATTAGGGAAGACTCGACAGAAAGGGCAATATTTATAATGGACTGAACAAACTAGATTTGGCTCTTGAGAAGTAGGATTCTTGTTATGGGGGCTGGCACATTCTGGCTTACAGAAGTGGGAAATCCATTAGTGTAATCAGGGAGCTATGAGCATGCTTGATGTGGCTAGAGACTGTAGTATAGAAGCCACGGAGAATAGTGGGATATGGAGCTAGAAAGAAGTTTAAGGTGAGATTATAGAGGCCTAACATGCTAAAGAGTTTGAACTTCAGGCAATGGGAAACCCCAACATTTGAAAATACGGGCAGTGTTATGCTGGTAAATCTGTTCTCTAAATGAAAGAAAAAGACTAATTTGTTGTATTTGCCAGTTTTTGTGGTATAAATACTCCTACAGTGACTGCTATCAAGCTACAACCTGATATCAGTAAACTCAGAGGTGGGAAGAGATGCATGACATCGGCACTACCAGCCAGAAAGCGCTGGTGCCAGGCACCACTGACAGGATTTGGCACGCTCAGACATCTATTTTAGAAAGTTTATCTTGGCATCTGGTTAATGAGTAGATTGGAGTAAGGAGTCAGAGAATCAGTTGAGAGACTAAACTATAACCCAGGGGAAAGATGGAGAAAACTACAGCATAGAGTGTGGGTTGAAAGCTGAGACAGATTAAGGAGGAAGTACTGAGCAGAGCAGGCTTTCTAGACTGGGCTCTATGGATGGGTTCTGAGATATCTGTGAACTCCATGAAACTGCATGCACTTTTTTTGTATAAGTGCCTTTTGGGAGTGAGTTTTTATTAGATTTTTAATTGGTCTATGACCCTCACCCTTAAAATTTGAGAACTGTTTTATAGATAGGATAGACAGAATTTGACAAGTAGTCACATGTCGTGTGAAGATCTGGCGATAAAAGGGAATAGAGTTGCTGATGATTTGAAGATTTGTAACTTGGGCGATTGGAAAGATTTTATATCATTTTCTGAGACAGAGAATGAAAAACGGGCAAAATCAGAGAATTTAAATATCTTAAGTAAATGTAATATTTTTTTAAAAAGATTTTTTAGAGCAGTTTTAGGTTCACAACAAAATTAAGAGGAAGGTACAGGGATTGCCCATATACCCCCTACCCCTGCACATGCACAGCCTCCCCCATTATTGACATGCCCCATCAGAGTGACACACTTGTGACAATTGATGAACCTACACTGACACGTCATAATCATCCCAAATCCATAATTTTCCTCAGGGTTCACTCTTAGCATTATACACTCTATGAATTTGAACGTTTCTATAATGACATATATCCATCATTACAATGTCATACAGGGTATCTTCACTGCCCTAAAAATCCTCTGTGCTCCACTTAGTCATCCCTCCTCTCTCTTAACCCCTGAACTTTTTACTGTCCCCGTAGTTTTGTCCTTTTGAGAATGTCATACGGTTGGAATCATATATTATGTAGCCTTCTCAGATGGGCTTCTTTCACTTTGCAATATGCATTTTGGTTTCTTCCATGTCACTTTATGGCTTGATAGCTCATTTCTTTTCAGCACTGAATAATAGTCCATTGTCTGGATGTACCACAGTTTGTTTACCCACTTATCTGAGCATTCCTGTTCTCCACATCCTCACCAGCATTTGGTGTTGTCCGTGTTCTAGATTTTGACTGTTGTAGTAGGTATGTGGTGGTATCTCATCATTGTTTTAATTTACTTTTCTCTGATAATATGTGATGTGGAGCATCTTTTCACATGCTTATTTTCCATCTGTCTATCTTTTTTGATGATATATCTATTAAGGTCTTTGGAGGATTTTTAAATCAGGTTGTTTTCTTATTGCTCAGTTTTAAGAGTTTTTTGTATATTTTGGATAACAGTCCTTAATAAGATGTGTATTTTTACAAATATTTTCTCCCAGTCTGTGGCTTGTCTTCTCATTCTTTTGGCATTGTCCTTTGCAGGACAGAAGTTTTTTATTTTAATGAAGCGCCGCTTATCGACTATTTCTTTCATGGATCATGTCTTTCTACCTGTGTTGTATCTTTAAAGCCATCACCACACTTAAGGTCATCTAGGTTTTCTTCTGTGTTATCTTCTAGGAGTTTTATAGTTTTGTGTTTAACCTGTAAGTCCACGATCCATTTTGTGAAGAGTGTAAGGCCTGTTTTTAGATTCAATTTTTTGCATGTGGATGTTCAGTTGTTCCAGCACCATTTGTTGAAAAGACTATCTTTGTTCCATTGTGTTGCTTTTGCTGCTTTATCAAAGATCAGTTGGCTATATTTATGTGGATCTATTTCTTGGAGTAAAGGTGATATTTATGAGAGTTTTGGAATAAAATAACTTGCAATGCGGCAGAACACAATACATCAAGCACAAGAAAATCGGGTGCTAATACCAATTTTATTACTGATTATGTGAACCCAAATATAGGAACTCAAATATGCTTTGTTACAGAAAAGAAGTGACAATTTTAATTATACCTCTAGGCTGACTCAAGGACCCTTTTGATGAGGAAGAGAGGGAAGAAGAGGAGGAGTAAGAAAGGGAGAAGGAAAGAAAAGAGGGAAGGAGGAGGAGGGAGAGGAGGAAGAAAAGGACAAAAAATGACGGTCAAGCCCTATTCCAGGTTATTTATTTTCAAGCAATATGTGGCAGCAGGTATCAGAGTTAGGAAGAAATGCAATCCATAGAAAGAACATAAGCTAAGAAGTCAGAGGACCTTTAGTTTATGTCTTTTTAGCTTTATAACCTTTGGCCAGTAACTTAATCTCTCTAATTCTCATTTTCCTCACTTCTAAAATGAAAATACTAAAATCTGCTTTTCAAAACCATTGTAAAGATTAAAGTTAATGTCCATAAAAATATGATGATAATTGTTCAAACTATCTATTATTATTAAATCAAAATAATTATTTGGTATTTATTATGATGGAAACTGATTTGCCTGATTACATGTATGTACTTTTAACTTCCAGTATGAGTAAATGATGAGAGGGTGTAGGTCAACAAAATTTTACTTCAGTGGGATTTTGGCTTATTGTGGTTTCTGTCCAATCAAGCATCACTTTCACTTGTGGATATATGAAAGAAATTAAAAGGAATCCCATGCAACTAAAATCAGTGAGACATACTGTCTGCTCATCAAATTAAAGGATTTCAATAAAAACTAAGTTTTTTTGGTTGGTAATCAATGTGTAGTTGAGCAGAAACTACTCTATGGTTTAGGATTTGAGTCATATCATTTTTAACAATTTGCCTTTGGCCTACTTTTGTCTTGTTGAAAGTTTAAATGTTTAAAAGTTGAATGTTTAAAACAAACCTTTGTGTATTGAAAAGAATTTTACTTCTTACCCCAAAGGGTAAAATGTGGCTATGATAGACTCTACAGGTTTCTCCTGAACATATTAAAAGGAGTTCGCGTTTAAGACATAAAGCAGTTGAAGCAGTTTCCTGGGGCTGCCATAACAGGTTACTACAAACTTGATGGCTTAAAACAACGGAAATGCATTTTCTCACTCTGGGAAGAGAATCTGTTCCTTGGCGCTTGCAGCTTCTAGTGGCTGCAGGCATTTCTCAGTGTTCTTCGGCTTGTGGCCACATCGCTTCAATCTCTGCCTCTCTCTTCACTCTCGTGTGTGTGTGTGAGTGTATGAGTGTGAGTATGTGAGTGTGTGTATGTGAGTGTATGTGAGTATGTGTGTAATCTCCCTTTGCCTCTCTCTCATAAAAACATTTGTGATGGCACTTAGGACCCAGGATGATCTCCTTAGCTCAAAATCCTTAACTTAATCCCCAAATCTGCAAATACCCTTTTTCCAAATAAGGCAGCCTTTACCCTTCTGACATATCAGGCAGTATTCCCAGGTTCCAGAGATTAAGAAGTGAATGTATCTTTGCTGGGGGGACATTTTTTCAGACTGCCACACTGGTTGTCAGAAATTTAATGTGAACAGATGTGCTGTTTAGAATAAATTCTTTTTAAAAATACTGCTGAGAGTAAAACGAAGTATATGAAAAAAGACAAGATTCTCTCAGAGACAAGAGATTCTTACTTCACTTTGGTCATGCCTAAAGTCTTCATGTGTTGGTTCTTTTTACCATTAATAGCTAGGGATTGCTTTTGCCTACGTTCCTCAATTTCAGCTTCGCTTGGTTGAAAGAATCGGCGGCACCATGGGAAGCTACAAAAAAGGTGTTGGGAGTCTACACAGCCCACAGCCCTACAAGTTTGTAGCCTTTCATGTATTTACCTCATTCTTTGAGATAGTTCAGCTTTCCTGGGAGGCTGGGAATGATTATCACTAGTAGGGATCATGTACAGAAGAAATTTAACAAATAGTGATTCCCCTGCAAGACTTTAGCCTTTTCTTTTGTAGTGACAGGTCAACATTTTAGGTCCAAAGTTAGTCTTTAACAGCCTTGTTGTCAACCCAAAAGTAATTGTTTTAGGACTTATTTTAAAGCCCAGGTTGAAAAAAGTCAAAACAAGCAAAAGTTGTAGAAAAGATAAATAAATATTTAGTTCCCATCTCATATCATGTACAAAACTATATTCCAGATGGATTAAGAATTTAAGCCTACAGTACAAAACAATAAAATGTTAGAAAAAATTTAGTAGATTGTATATTTTGAATCTTGGGTTACCTTTTCCTCTATTAAGTGAGAAACTCAGAAAACTGAAACATACAACACTTGAGTACCTAAAATATAAGTAAAAATATATTAACAGTAAAAGACACTATAACTAATAGTAAAAGATAAATGTTATTCTGAGAAAAACATTTGCAATACATATATGACACTCAAAGGGTTAAAATTCCAATGATACAATGTATTTTTATGAATTTTTGAGGCAAAAATAATAAAAATGGACAAAAAAATCTAAAAACTCAATTCCTCAAAGAGGAAATACAGGGGCCAAAAAGATATTAAAAGATGCTCAATCTCATGGATAGCTAGGAAAAAATGCATTAGAGGTGACAGGTAAGAGAGAGATCCAGCTGCTCCCTTCTACTATTCCTAATGGGTCTTATCTTCCAGAGGAGCTACCAGGCCCTAGAGAACTCACCCAAAGTGGGCTTGCCAACTCTGCTACTGTTCATTCTTATTCTGTATTACACCTCATACAATCTGGAGTACTTTACACTTTTATATTTTCAAGTATTTGTTCAGCACCCGTCTGCAGAAGCTCTGTCTAGGATAGGAGTCCGATACAGATAGAGATCATTTAGAATACAAAGGGGTTAAGTAGAGGATTGCTATAAAATCCTCAAAGAGAGCCTCAAACCTTGCTTACACAGGTCAGCATGGGGAAGGCCAATCATCACACATAATTTTTTTCTTAATCCATAAGTGAGAAAAACTAGATTCCCAGCTGTAGCTTAACAGCAGCTCTGTAGAGTTTGTAGTGATGTCATCACTCATGTTCTGTCTCAGTCGTTTGTGTTTTTCTTTTCTTTTCTGATCATCTGATCAGTCTAGTCAGAAGTTTATCAAGTTTATTGATCTTCTCAAAGAACCAGCTTAGATTTCACTGATTTTCTCTTTTGCCCTTTTTTTTTTTCTGTTTCCTAGATTTCAGTCTGACCTTTATAATTTCATTTCTTTCCTGCTTACTTTGGGTTTTATCTGCTTTTTTATTTTTCTAGTTTCTTAGGCCAGAAGCTGAAGTCATTGATTTGAGAGCTTTGTTCTTTTTTTTAATAAATGTATATCGTTCTTTACACTTTCCCTATTACTGCTTTATCAGCACCCCATAAATTTTGATATGTAGTGTTTTCATTTTCATTCAATTTAAAATATTTTTCAATTTCCTTTTTGATTTATTTTTTGATCTATGAGTTATTTTGAAGGGTATTTCGTTTCCAAATAGTTATAGATTTTTCCAGGAATCTTTCTGTTTTTGACTTAATTCATTGTGGTCGGAGAACATACTTTGCATGACTTGAGTTGTTTTGAATTTGTTTGAGACTTATGGTCTATCTTGGTAATTATTCTATGAGCACTCATAAAGAAATGTGCATTCTGCTATCGTTGGGCAGAATTTTCTATAAATATCAGTTGTTCGAAGCTGTTATTCTTACTATACCTCTATTCCTTATTTTCTCATTTTATAAATTTAGCTTCTATCACTGTTTATGATTTTGAAAATATTGATATCTGCTCTTTAAGTTACTATGTAAGGTGACATACAGCTCCCTCTAGTGACTAAATTCAAAGTTTTGTATTTTAAAAATCACTTATTTCTGAAGGGTTAGAGAAACATATTTAGTAAAAAATAAATACTTCAGGGATTACAAATTCTTTTTAAACATGTCTCAGCATGATGAATTTAATTAAAGTGTTACAAATAAAATTTTTTGTCATATATATATATCAAACTAAGTTCAAAGATCATTTTTATCATTACAAGGAGCTAAGCATCTATATCATTTTAAAAATCTTTTTGTCAATTGATATACTGCCTAGAATTTTTATGTATAATCTGAAATATGAGTCCTTTTTCCACAAATACAGAAAATTTTTAAAAAATTTTTATTTTTGAGTGTAGTAACATTGGTTTATAACATTATATAAATTTCAGGTGTACATCGTTATATTTCAACTGCTGTGTAGATTACATCATGTTCACCACTCAAAGACTAATTACCATCCATCACCACACATGTGTGCCTAATCATCCCCTATGACCTCCTCCCTCCCCCCTTCCCCTCCGGTAACCACCAATCCAATCTCTGTTTCTGTGTGTTTGTTTGTCATTGTTTTTATCTTCTACTTACGAGTGAGATCAAACGGTATTTGACTTTCTCTCTCTGACTTATTTCACTTAGCATAATACCCTCAAGGTCCATCCATGTTGTCACAAATGGACAGATTTCTCATTTCTTAGGGCTGAGTAGTATTCCATTGTGTATATATACCACATCTTCTTTATCCACTCATCCCTTGATGGGCACGTAGGTAGACTCCAAGTCTTGGCTATTGTGAATAATGCCGTGATGAACGTAGGGGTGCATGTATCTTTATGCATTCGTGTTTTCTTGTTATTTGGATAAATATCCAGCAGTGGAATAGCTGGATCATATGGTAGTTCTGTTCTTAATTTTCTGAGGAATCTCTATACTATTTTCCATAGTGGCTGCACCAGTTTGCACTCCCACCAGCAGTCTATGAGGGTTCCCTTCTCTCCACATCCTCTCCAACACTTATTGTTTCCTGTCTTGTTAATTATAGCCATTCTGATGGGAGTGAGGTGATATTGCATTGTAATTTTGTTTTGCATTTCCCTGATAGTTAATGATGTTGAACATCTTTTCATGTGCCTGTTGGTCATCTGTATATTTTCTTCGGATAAGTGTTTGTCCAGATCTCTTGCCCATTTTTTAATTGGGTTGTTAGTTTTTTTGTTGTTGAAATGTATGAGTTCTTTGTATATTTTGGATATTAACCCATTATCAGATATATGGTTTGCAAATATCTTCTCCCAATTGTTAGGTTGCCTTTTCATTTTGTTGATGGTTTCCTTGGCTGTGCAGAAGCTTTTTAGTTTGATGTAGTCCCATTTGTTTATTTTTTCTATTGTTTTCTTTGCATGGTCAGACATGGTACTTGAAAATATGCTGCTAAGACTGATGTCGAAGAGCACACTGCCTATGTTTTCTTCTAGAAGTTTAATGGTTCCAGGTCTTACATTCAAGTCTTTAATCCATTTTGAGTTAATTTTTGTGTATGATGCAGGATAATGGTCTACTTTCATTCTTTTGCATGTGGCTATACAGTTTTCCCAACACCATTTATTGGAGAGACTTTCCTTTCTCCATTGTATGTTCTTGGCTCCCTTGTCCCAGAGTTCCATTAGACTGTTCTCATTTTTTTAAATTCTTTTTTCTTTTATCTGTTCAGCTTGGGTGATTTCCTCTGGTCTTTCATCCAGCTCCCTGATCCATTCTTCTGTATTATCTACTCTGCCATTGAGTCGCTCTCGTGAATTTTTCATTTCCAGTATTGTATTCTTCATTTCTGACTGGTTAATTTTTATATTTTTCAATTCTTTGTTGATGTTCTCTTTGAGTTCATTCACACTTCTCCCAAGATCAGTAAGCATCCTTATGACTTTTTGTTTAAACTCTTTTTGGGGTAGATTGCTTATTTCTGTTCCATTTGGTTCTTTTTCTGGGGTTTTGTCCTGTTTTCTTGCTTGGAACATACTCCTTTGCCTCCTCATTTTACCTGTTTCTCTGTGCTTATATCTATGTGTTAGGTGGATCAGCTATACCTCATGAACTTGGAGAAGTGGCCTTATGTAAGAGCTGCCTTTTGAGGCCCAGCAGTGTGCTTCGCTCTCATTACCAGTTCCAAATGTTCCAGGAGTGACCCCTGTGTGGGCTACGTGTGTCCTGTTGTGGCAGGGCTGCTCTGGCTGTAGGTGCCCAGGGAGGCTAGGTTGTCCCCTTGGCCAGCTGGTTATAATGTTCAGCTGTGTCTCGCTGCTATGGACCCTTCAGCCACTTTATCAGGCATGGGGAGCCCCAGCACAGTTGACTGCAAGTTCTAATAGCACAGTCCTGTTGCAGTTTTTCTGTTAAGTGAGTAGGCCCCCAGTGTGGCTTGTTGCTAGCCCCCCAGGGGCTTACAGTTGCTGTAGGCCTCCAGCCTGAAAGGCTGTTGTCAGTTCTCTCAGGATTGCAGCTGAGTGAGGCTGGCCCTAGGCACAGGGACACCCAATAGTTTCAGGCTTTGGAAGGTGGGGCCAATCCCATATGTGGCCATTTGAGAAGCACAGGTCCTTTGTTGCTGACAAGCCCCACAGCCTACACATCCACACACACTGTGAACACAGTCCTGGCCCATGCACCCATCCTGATCCCCTGAAGCAGATTCAGTCACTCCACTGCAGAGGCCCCCACACATTCCACCAACTCCCCATACCACCTGCTCCTTGTGCACACCCTGCTCTGGAGAGGTGGACCCACTCGCCAGCCTGCAGAGGATCCAGGCCCCCAGTCTATGCAGACCAAAAAGTTGCCCAAGGACTTGCTATTGGGTGGGGCCAGTCCCTAGATTGGGCTGCTTTCCCTGGCTGAGCTGTATTAAATCAGCACTCTAATGGGTGAGGCAGACCCTTGGGCTAACAGGCCAGGGGAAGAACTCCAATGGCATCTGCCAGCATATGTGTCAACATGCCTGTACTAGGTCACAGTAAAGGCTGCCGCCAATGTCTCAATCCCTGAAGAGGTCTCACCTCTCACCAAGATGCACTCAGAGCCTATTGAGTGAGTCTCTTTTCAAGAAAGGACTCTGTACCTTTCCTTCTGGTGATTTTAGGTTGCTTTCTGAAATGAGCGAATTTAAGAGCTGGCTTTTTTTTGCTTATGCCCCATAGCTTTTCTAGGAATATTCCCCATTGTTGTTAGTAGCCAGCAAAGCCAGATATTATGGTACTCATCTCAGTTGTGCTGAGTCCAAAGGATGCTTATTGTGGTAACACTTCCCCGCTCAGGTCCCCCACTCCTCCAGGGAAGGCTACATGCCTTAGGATTGCTGCTGGCCAGCCATGAAGCTCCATGACTCATCCAAGTGGCTTTTTTTCTCTCCAGAAAGGGATTTCTGCCTCTTCCACCTCAGTCAAGACTGTCCCTTGTTGCAGTGGTTCTTTTTATCTAGTTTTCAGTTCTCTCTCAAAGGTAATTGTTCCAAGAGTAGTTGTAAATTGATTGTGTTCATGGGAGGAGGTAAGTTCAGAGTCCGCCTATGCCACCATCTTGATGCCAACATCCAAATACAGCAAATTGATCGATCATAACTTCTTTCTATGTCCATTTAGGTAATACAAATTCCTCATTCCTTAAATCAATCAATTATTCCACATGCAGGAATTGAATACCTATTAGGTGCTGTTATGGGTTGAATTGTGTCCCTCCCAAATTCATGTGTTGAAGTCTTAACCCTCAGTACTTCAGAATGCAACCTTACTTGAGGATAAGGTCTTTATTAAGTTAAAACAAGGTCATAAGGGTGGGTTCTATCCAATACTACAGGATTTCTTATAACCAGATGAAATTTGGAAACAGAGTAATAGATACAGCAAGAACATTATATGAACCTGAAGATGGCCATCTACAAGCCAAGGAGAAAGACCTGGAACAGAGTCTCCTCTCAGAGCCCTCAGAATGAACCAAACCTGCTAACACTTTGATTTTGGACTTCTGGCTTCCAGAACTTTGAGACAATTAATTTCTATTTAAGTAACCTATTTTGTGGTACTTTGTTACAGTAGCCCTGGAAAATTAATACATATACCAAACGCAGAATTTAGAACAAAACATTCAGAGGTAAAAAGCATTGTCCTGGTACCAAGAAATTCAAAGACTAGTAGAGAGATAGTCTTATGAACTTTCAATAGTGTATAGCTGATTAAATTCATTTCCCAGAGGAGGGACATGCACTCCAGATCTGATCAGGAAGTGGGACATCTTGTCTTTGAGGTGGAGACATCTGAGCTAATTTGCAAGACAGAGTATGCATTAGAAAACTGGGCAGAGATGGGTTGGGAAGGAAAAAGAGTAACATCTGCAAAGACACCAAAATAAGAGCTAGTCCGTTAACTCCTATGATGAGCTGGGAGTTGGGAATAAGTGTTTGATATGGCTGGAGCTTAAATTGTTCAGGGCACTTGTGAGAGATGAGAATGAGGAGACAGATGGGGTCATATTATGAGGAAGACAAATAAGCCTTGCATAAGGGACTTGCAATCTAGTTACAGACACAAATCATAAATATCCAAAGAACACAGAAAGGATAAATGTGTGAGTAAATTAAAATGAATATTAACTCCATAAAACAACAGTAATAATGACTTCTAAGTATAAATAAATGTAGAATTAAGGTACTTAACGATATCACAAAAAGATAAGAAGGGTAAACGATGTAAATATATGCCAAGATTCTTGTTAGTAAATGGTAAAAGTGTTTGTAATAGATTCTAAATGTCAAAGATATGTGTTAATGTCTAGCATAACCACTGAAAGGTAATAAAAGTGTATAACCAACAAGCTAATTGAGCAAAATGAAATAATAAAATAAGAACAATTAATGAAAAAAGGCAAAAGAGAACAAAAAAACAATTGGTCAAGTAAGAATCAAATAATACCACAGTAGAGTTAAATTCAACTGTGCCAGTCATTAGTTTATAGCAACTGATTAAATATCAGGTTAAAAGGCAGAGACTAGATTAAAAATAAAAACAACTACAAAACTCTGGATGGGCATACAATTCCAAATTTGTTTGCAATTAATAAAATACCTCAAAATTGATAAGACAATAACAGGCAGAACTAAATGAAGAAATTGACAAACCACAATCTTAGTGAAGGATTTAGCACACTTCTCTCCATTGGATGGGCTAGTGTTTATCTAATCTTGGCTCCATGGATTTCACATTTTTGTTTAAGTCAACAAAAGGGAAATTGTTTGCAAAACATGGGGAAATTTGAATGAAAAATAATATTTGAAAATATTATGGTATATACATACATATTCTAACTTACATTTTAAATTTAAGCAACCAAAACGTCTTTTGTAGGCATATTTGATGAAGTTTCTCATTAATTTTTCTGGGTCAGAGTTGATTTCTCCTCTTAGATTTTATTGTATGTGTGATCAAGAACTTGCATTTTAAATGTATTTTATGTAACTTAATGTATCCGGAATTGCTAAATGAGCTTTAATTACTAATGATGAGAAATCTAAAAATGCTTATGGTCTTTAGGGAAGCTCAATTTCAAGAAATCCATGTATTTTATATTACTAAAGTTTATGCCCTATAAGTAAGGTTTGTTGATAGAAAAAGAGCGAATATTGCTTCATGGAGAACATAGGGGATTGAGGTAGCGATGATAGGGCTACAGTGAGGGTTGCTTTTATCCTTTGTATTCTGAACCTCCATCAGGTACTGAAGAAGACAGAGTCAAAACTGGCCAAATGCTTCTAAAAACAGAGGCTGCCGTTTAAGGGAAGTGAGCCCAGTGAGAGCTCGTACTTGAAGCATCACAGTTGGATTTTGCTCCTGAAGCAAATCCGGCCGTAACCCTTTTTGGATTTCCTTTTCTTACTATTCCTGTGCTTCCTGCATATTTTTTCTTAATTCTGCATGCACGTTTCTTAACTAAACACTGGTTTTCAACATTCCGTGTTTTTACTTTTGTGTGCTGCGTTTTAAACAGATGAGATTTCTTTCATGTATTTTAAGATAGAGAATAAAAGAGACGAAGGGGATTAAAATAATTCCTGTATTGGATGTGTATTTCAAGTTGCTTTGATCTCTCAGGTGCTTTGGAGACAGCTGTGCGCTCTTCTTCACAGCTAGCTCTCCTGTGTCCTCCTCACAGATCAATATTCATCGCTAGTTGTCTTGCGGTCCCGCTCACAGATCAATAAGCGATGCTCTCAGGCATACTAACCTCTTGGCATAATCAGCTTCTCGTTCAAACATGCCATCTGTGCTCCGCCGGGGAATCTTTCTCTCATGAAACAGGCAATAGTGACAAAGTTCATTTGAATTCCCTGTCCTCACAACCATCAAGCAGTCTGAGGTTCTCTTTTGCGAATGCAGCCTCCTCTACTTGGAAAACTCCTACTGCCTGTTACAGTAAATCAAGGCTCACATTTATTTTCCGCGCTGGAGAAAGAATGCCTCACGGTATTTCTCTTAGACCTCCGATCATTCCACAATGTTTTTCCACGTTCCTCCAAACAGCCTCCTTCTCAGCCATCACGCTTTTTCACCTAAATCCACCAACCTAGAGGCTGAAGGAAATTGGATAGAAATCTCTGTGGGAGCTGTCGGACCATTCTTTAATCAGACCTATGGTTGCGGCTCACCAGCAATGAGGTGTTGGTTCTGTGCCCAGAGATGAGTGTGATCGCTCAGAGGCAATGTGCAGGGAAGCATGACAGCCGCCTTTGAAAACGTGCTAACTCGTCAGAGGTTTATTTCCTCCTTTAGTATCTGAAAACAACAAAAACAAACAAGAAGGTAAGCTCTAATGACAGGCCAGCACTCTCACTATGTTTAAGCATATTTCAGGATAGGTTTGGATGCTGCTTGCAAAAAATATCTCAATCCGTCCTGAGGTTGCAAAATATAGATTCCGACGGATTTTCTTTTTGTTAGTTTGTTTGTCTTCTATATTTAACAAGGAATAAACTACTGAAATGCTGCTGGGAAAAGGTTTTTTTCCTGGCTGGTTTTAGATCTCCCCTTATTTCAAGAGCAAATTTGAAAAATTATATTGATAGAAAGAATGTGAGATTAGCCTCCTTGGATAGTCCCAGAGAAGTAGGAAAGACTAGTCAAGTAGGAGAACACACTCTTTTTTGGGCTTTAGCAGTGACGTAAGCAATAGTCTTTCATATTGTAAATTTCACACCATTTGTAGAACAATGAAGGCTTCATATCTCCATTGTAGACAAACTAACATTTCCTTTGGCAATAAAATGTTTGTCAACTCTATGAAGTCAGTGTTATGCTCGTTTCAAAAATTTCCTATTAGGAGTCTACAAAAGTGTACATAGGGGGCAGCCCGGGTGTAAGGCTTAAATTTGCCTACTCCGCTTCTGTGGCCTGGGGTTTCTGGATTCAGATACCAGACCCTGCTCACAGACCTGCATACCCTCATCAAGCCATACTGTAGTGGCTTCCCATATACAACACGGAGGACAGAGTGGCACAGACGTTAGCTCAGGGACAGTCTTTCTCAAGCAAAAAGAGGAAGGTTTGCAGCAGATGTTAGCTCAAGGCCAATCTTCCTCACCAAAAAAAAAAAAAAAAAAGTACATCTGTATCTTTTCCTAAATGTTTTCAGCTTCCAATAATACAAAAAAAAAAATTGAGTAAGTGGCTTGGTTTATGGCTTCACTTTTAGCTGATATTTGGTCAGAAAAATATTAATCCATTCTAAAATATTGAATAAATACCTATTAAATGTCAGGTGTTGTACTAAGCATTGATGTTGAAGAGGAAAAGTATGCATAGAAATATACAGAATTATTCTTAGTATATGTTTGCTGTTTTGTAGATTACATATATTTCTAAAAAGCTTGCGTAAATCAATTTCTATAAATAGAATTATTTAAAATATAAAAATAGATGTAGCACGTCTCTCTCCATATATATTGCATATATGTATATAGGCACACACCGTACATAGTATCAGAGGATGAATAACCTGTACTTTCATACCTGACTCCAAATATATGTGTATATACAGATTATATATATACACATACTTATAACTTCCCAAGTTAGATTGTACCCGGACTTTGAATTTTTCTCAGAATGCTTAGAAGAATGCAGTAAGCATTGTAAGTGCTCAAAGGAATTATTAATTGGTTGATGTTAACACACTGATTCGATGGGACCTGTTCACTGTAGAGAGGCCAAGGAAGTCATCTTAGGCAGATGATTGAGTTACTTAACACATGTATTTTTTTTCTAGGAATGCACAGAGATTTTAAATACAAAAGCATTATGTATTCCACTGAGATCCAGGCTATATTTATGTTCCAAGTTTGAAATGATGGCTCCCATTAGAGTCACAATGTGCAGATATTAGTTTCCACCCCCAGAATCTTAAATTCTAAGTCTTTATTTGTTTCCTTATTTACAGCTATAGAGTTGTGTTCAAGTTAGTGAGGGATAGTAACCAACTTTTCTGTCATAAGTTTGGATAACAGAAGAGAAAATAAAGATGGGATCTTTATGATGAATTAGCATTTAGCAAAAGAGGAATTTCTTCCACGTGAGCTATTGAACATTGAGGAACAATGGCGGCACCAAGGTCTGGGATATGCCTTTATCGTTAGATTCATTACATTGTGCAGCAGGCTCTGGTATACACGTTTGTATTCTCCACAAGATTATGCGCTGCCAGGCAGTGGATGTCTATGCCTTGTTCGGCTTAGCGTTCCCACTTCGTAACACACTGTTCAATGTTTAGGGATAAGTGAGGGAGTCTCCAGTCGCTTGGAAGCATTCTTTCCACGTTATTCTGCCATAAGCCATGGAAGAGGGTCACGATTATAACCAAGGCTGAGCTCGGGTTCCTTCCTCAGTGCTTCCATAACAACGCCATCTCATCATATTTCTCCAATTGTAGGTTTACTTCTGTATTATCAAAAGTGGAACTATTTCCTGGTTGTCTTTGTTTCCTTTTAAAGCCCAGTGCAGTGCTTGCACATAGTGGGCACTTAATACATGCTGGAGAATGAATGAATGAAGAAAATGACTTTTGGCCAGCTCTAAGGTCCTGTGAAGTTCTCATTTCATGTATCTCTACAGATAATATGTGTTCATTTTCAGAATCTTGGTGTTTATCTAGGAAACTAGCTACTAGTTCCTAGGGATCAATTTTTCCAAAGCAAATAGTGGTGGACATTACACCTTTGGGTGGTCCTTGAATCAAGTCCATGATGAAGCTATGAAAGAAAAGAAATTCTCCAACCTGTTATTATGCTGGTAAATTTTTGAAGGTACATAGAGCAGAAGGTAGTGATGGAAATTTACTTTTTGCTTTCTCATACAATGTAAGTAAAAAACAAAATTCCAAAGAAGAAGGAAAATTTTGTTTTACAGGGTGAAAAATAGATGTCTTGATTTTGTCTTGTATAAATATCCTTCTGTTTAAAAAGACAGAAAATGGACTACAGTCTTCCCCAGTAGCAAGATAGTGTTTCACACCGTTTTTTGTTTTATATGAAATGAAACTTTGGAGGTTACCTTAAAAAAAAGGCAACTCCCACTGCATAATTAATTATTCTAGACACATTTACTATTCATTCAGTGTTGGGCAAGTCGCTTATGCTCTCAGATTCTCAATTGCCTCATCTACCAAAAAGTTGGTGGAGAATTTATAAGGATCAGGGATAATAAATGAAAATATCTAATGAAATGTCTGGAACACATTTGATGCTCAATAAATAAGAGATGTGTCATCATCATCACCATCATAATGATCATAATAGGTCATTATTATGAAAATTAACTTAAAGTTTGAAACAGATTTTAGGCTTAAGGCACAAAATATTACAAACAATTCATATTGTTAATAATAAACAAAATATAACATGGTCTTCCCAAATCATCCTGGTCTTCTTTAGAGAGGCAATTAATTAATCTGTCGAGTTACTGGCTTAAGTTTAACAGAATCAGAGGAAGACACACAAAGTTATATATGTCCTACCTTTCAGTGAGTTCCTTGAAAATTTGTAGTCTATAATTCTATCCTAGAGATCAAGAAAAATCTACTGTTTTTAATGAATTTGCCAGTCTCATTATATTTCTTGAATTGTAGGTTTACTTTTGTATTATCAAAAGTGGGATGCACTGATTATGAGATTGTTCAGAATATTATGAATGACTTCACACAGGATTAAATAGAGAAAAACGTAATTATGTAGTGAACACACTTTAAAAAACTCACACTTGGTAAAATTCAAAGAAATAAAAACTAATTTTATTTAGTTATTGATCATAGCACAGTGAAAATTGTAATAGACAATTTGACACATTTCAAAACTAGTACATTAATATATTTTTATGACATTGGAAATTAGTATAGCCTTCGGGGGAAGCAATTTGTCTATAGGTCAAAAGTCACAAAATTTGTCTTCCCTTGATAGAGCAAATGAAATCTGTGGGCTGTATTCTTAAAAAAATTATTTTTTTAAGAGCAAAAGATAAATGGAGATGTTCACTGAACATTTTCTATGTAGCGAATGTGAAATAATACTCCTAACGGCCAACACTTATATACTTATCCTGTGCCAAGCACGTGTTAGATGCTTTACATACTCATTTAATCCTCACATGCCCTCTTCTCATCTTATAGATAAGGAAACTGAGGTGCAAAGAGCCTAAGTAACTTGCTATGGTGCAGCCAACATCAGACTGTAGATTTTGTACTCTAAATTATTATACTATTTAGCCTCACAAATAGAGGGAACAACCTGAGATTTTGCAATAGGAAAATGATTATGCAAATGATTATTCTAACTGGACAGAATATTATGCAACCTTTAAAACAAACTATTTGGAGAATATGAAGCAATTCTAAGCCATAGAATAATATAGTATGGGGAACCCTATTATGGTTGCAATAGTAAAAGATGGCTCGCATGAGGGGCTTAATATATACGAGTATGCAGGGCCAGCCATGTGCACACAGGGATTGAGAGAGGATTGAGGTAAGAAAAACAGGGAATAAGAAGAGCTAGGCACCTACCAAATCCTACTGGCAAGAGGGCTGTCTTCCACAAAGTCAGTCCCAAGGATGTTGCACCGGCTTTCCGCTCAAGGGACATTTGAACACAATGATTGAGAAGAGTGCCTGGCTTCAGAAGTGGCCATCGAGGGAGATCCAGAGACAGAAGGAGATATTTCCCGTAATACCAACCAGTGAAAAGTCAAGGGAGATTGAAACTTTAACCTGACCCTAGTTGAATGGAGGTTGGAAGAAGAAACTCTAGCCTGAGCCTACTGGCTCAGATGGTGAACAGAGCTCCTTCTGGTGTCAACAACTAGGAAGCACTATGAAATCCTAGATATCCAAGAGATTCCAACAGACGTGGACAGTGGTTGATGGGAGTGGGAGTCAGACCAGATAGGAAGCTGGGCCTCCCTTTGATTGGAGTAATTTCCAGAAATTGAGAGCTATGAGTGCCATAGAACACCAAAAGCTGCAGAATCCTCAACTACAGAACAGTAGAAGATCCTCTAAATCCTATGTCCAGGATTTAGAAGCCCTTGGAAGCCCTTGATAGCTCCCCAGCCTTTGTTCCTATTGATTCAGGGGAAGGCCAATGGGAGGCATGAGTCAGGGGCAGCAGATAACTGGGATGGTGCAAGAGTTGCACAGGACTTGACAACCATTAAGTAAAATATGGAAAGTAATGCACTCAGATAGAAGAGTGATATACTTATGGATTTTTTTTTATTTCATAAATTTCCTTTAAGGTCAAAATATTTCTTTGGCAATTCTTAAAAATCTAGTAATTTGTGGAGGTTGTCCTTTAGCAAGTCTTCTCTTTTAGCTGTGTCTTCTAGCTGTCTATTTAAGGTCTGGTAAATGGATCATTTAAGCGAGCATTTCCCTTCTTTCTCTTACACATAGGTACAATACTAATACCCCATCACTGAATTCATTTGTTCACAACAAATATTCATCAGTTCTGGCTGTGGTGCATAATCTCTCTCAGTGTGTTTTCTCAAGGGTTTATGGTAAGGTAGGATATCGATCCCCTTCTTAGAGCAATGTTGACGAGTTCACATTCTACAATGGAGATAACACGCATGATCTTTCATTAAAATGTGAAAAAAAAATGCCATGTGTTTTAGAGCTAACGACTATTGAAAGGTAGCGAATGATTTTCCTTTTTCATCTATTTCATGGGACTATTCATTAGCCTCTGTCTGACATTCTGTTTTGGGGATTGCAATGGCAGAGAAATTGCGTGACATCAGCCCAGGCTGATGAGATTCTGATGGCAAATTAACTGGTCCTCCCACCCAACAACAATAAAAATCAGTTGAGACAGGGAAGTTTGTGTATAGATATTTACCTTTCTCCTTCCCCTCCCTCCTCTGCTTCCTTCCTTCTTAGAAAATTTTAGAGATGTTACCTGACTGTCACTAGGTAAGTTTGAGATGTGTCAGGTTAACATTTTAAATACACAGACCCAGGGAGTAGTTTATTGTGATAAGTTAATTAGAAGAATTTTAGAAGTAAGGCTGATTTCTTTCTACAATGAATTAAAAAATCAGATATGGGACAAAATGAAAACAAAATATATCAGTGCCTGTTTTGTTTGATTTAGTGTCAAAAAACAAACTGATTCCCAGATTTCTGGCTTTTGAATTTTCTATGGAGTTAACTTTGGTATGGTACCTCTACATACTGCATGTACATCCATTTTCTAAAAAGCCTTGGCTACCATTCATAGATCCAAATTGTAACACTGAACAAATTTTAGCGTGAAATTCTTGTCAGTGGATTATCTTGGGTGTTAAAAGAATCAAATGCTACTGAAAAAAGTGCACCATGCCCACCTCTCTAGACTACTATGCATCAATCTGTACCAGCTGGGCAAATTTATTCCTATTAAATCATCTATCCTATCTAAGAATTTTAATTTATCTTCTAAGTAGCAAAATTTATGTATTGATTGAATTGTATCACAAATAGAAATTGTTCTAGGGTATTTGCAGTAGGAAATGAAGAAATCCTACTGTTGAGCTTTGCAAATTGTGTCATAAAGCATAAAGCCGAAATGCAGTGTCCTAAAGCATAAATAAACTGTCCTGTGCTGATGCTGGGCCAGCTGGATGCTAATGAACTTCTTTTATAGGGCCTTAATCTGTTGCATTTCCTGTGACTCAGCCAAGCCTCCTACTCTCTGTTGAAAAGAGTCATGGACCATTTTGGAATCGTTTGCAGGATGTACCCTTTATGCTTTGATGACATCAGAGGCAGTTATCTTTAGTCACTAAAATGCAAACATTTGCCCATGGAACCAGCCACAGCATTCTCTTCCACCGAAATAAGACACCACTCTCCACCAACAATAGCAGCTAACTTTTACTGAATAGTCAATGTGGTCAGGCACTTTTCTGAGCAGGTTTCATCCATTAACTCATTTGACCATCTTGATAACCCTAGCAAGAAGATACTATTACTCCCATTTTTCAGATGAGTAAATTGAGACACAGAAGGTTGAATAACTTACTCCAGCTCACACAGAGAAGCTGGGATTCTAAATCAAGCCATCTGGCACCAGATTACCTATGCAATAGTCTCAATTCCTCTTTGCTCTCTTGCCCCGGCCATTGCCTCCTGGTGCTTTACATACGTCTGTGCTCCAGTCAAACCGGACTATTTTGCTGTTCTCCAAGCACACTCATATTCTTTAAATTCTAAGTTAGATCCCCTTATTATGCACTGCAATTGCCCCTGAACCTGCCATGCTTTCTATTCAATTTCTTTCTGAGGGATTTATGTCTGTCTGCCTTTAAACCAAGGCATTAAGTAGATGTTTGAGGAAATTTTGTAGTTGAGGGGGGTGTTTTAGAGGACATTCAGAAGGGAGCACTACTTTTCTTTAACTTAGTGGTAGTCTGCCAAATTTGCAGTGGTGGGTTGAGAGGAAGGATACTGGAGAGAAAAATGACAGGAGGGATATGTAGGATCAGAGGTCACCTGCTGTACTAAGCATTAACCCCTTAGTTGTTGGATAATGGGGAGTTACAGGGTGTGATGGAAGGGTCTAGGGTCAGGAGGAGAGCCCTGGAGAAATTTGAGGCAGGGTCTGTTTACTGATGTGTATGATGTTATTTAAATAAGTAAATTTTTATTTAGGGCCCTACCAGTGTGTCTTGGCTAAAGATTCTTACTTGGTAGCATCTTGTGTTAGTGATCTAAACGGGATTCTAAAACTGCAAAATTCTCTTCTTATTCCTCTTCTTCTCCTCTTTTATCACAACTGAAATATGATTTTGTTTAGTAACAATCATTCATATTCTTGTCTCAGAGAAGTGGAGCAATTCTTCCCTGTCTAGCTTTACTGAGCAGAATACATTGAACACTTTGATTATTTCATCTTGGAGCCATTATTTACAAGAAGCCAAGTTCACAATACAGTTCAAATTCTGTGTTCTGTAGTCTTATTTTAATCTCTTTCAGAATTATGAGTTTATTTTACTTTCTGTATTGGAAATATACTGCTTTATCCTTCTGTCGATAGATTGCATATCTATTGTCATCTGTCAGGGCTGGAAGGTTAAGAACTGAAATGAAGATTTTAGAGATGGATGACTCAGGCCCACCGGTCCCAGCTTGTTAGCTAGCGCTCCAGGTCCCCTGCACTTTCACCTACTTACCTGCTTCCCACCTTTAGGGACCTGGTTGGTCTTGTATCACCATATTACTTTCTTTAATAGTTGATTTCTAGTGGCATTAAGCTATGTTTTTGTATGTCTGATGTTAAAACAAATAACCAAACATAAACCCCCATGATCCTCCAGCTTCCGAACATCACAGTAAAGCATCTCAAAAGAATTGTCGATACACAAAGTGTTAACTTCATCACCTCTCATTCATTATTTGACCTATTCCAGCCTGTTTCTGTTTCCTCCAGTTCTCTTGTCAATAACCTCTGTATTCAGTGTCCGTTGCTCGCTCTTCATATTACTCAACTGTTCAGCAGTATTCAACACAGTTTCTCTTGAAGCACCCTCCTCTCTGAGCTTACATGGCGCTCCTTAGGTTTTATTCCTGCTTCACCGGCTGTTCTGACTTAGTCTCCTTTGCTGACATTTCCTCCTCTTTTGACCTTTAAAGGTTGATGTGTCTCATGCAGGTCTCTGTACTTGTTATTTTTATCTTCTTTCACCTAAATTTTCTCCTTGCCTGACTATAAAAGGTACATTAGATATAGCCCTGTGGAACTGATGTCTTTGTAATTAAAAATCAGGTGAATATCAGTAATTTCTTGATTCAACCTATTATTTCTAACCTGCACCTGAGCTCATATCCAACTGTCTGCCTGACATCTCCATTGGATGTCTAATAGGCATCTCAAACATAAAACATGTCCAAAATGGAATTTTTGTATCTATCCATCTTGCTCAATTCCAAGTTTTCTTCCAAGGGTCATTAAATGCCGCTACCTAAGAGTTGTCTTTGATTTACACACTTTCCTCATCTCCAACAAGCAATCCATCATCAAGTCCTTCCCCTTCTTCCATCAATTTATATGTTGGATTCCTAGGTCTGCTCTAAGTGACTCTAGTCCAAGCAATCTTACATCTTGAGAGAGCACTGTAATCACTCCCTGTGTTTTTCTGCTTCCACTCATTTCCCTCTACCCAATCTCCACATGACAACCAGAGTGATTGATTGAAAACATGTATCAGACTCTCTTACCAAACAATCAAGCAAACAACAAAAAATAACAACAACAAAAACACCTCTTTAAAGACTTCCTGATATTTAGACTAATCCAGATCCTTGCTATGGTTTATACCAGGGGTTGGCAAACTATAGCCTGCAGGGCACACTGAGTCCACTGCCTGCCTGTTTTTGTAAATAGTTTTATTAAAACGCAGTCATGCTCATTCACTTACGGATTATCTAAGATTGCTTTTGCACTACAATGGCAAGTGGAGTCATTGCAACAGAAACCATTTGTCCTGCAAAGCCTATATTTACTATCTGAGCCTTTACAGAAAATGTTTGCTAATCATGGTTTACATGGTCCTGTGCGATCTAGTTCGTGCCTAGCTCTGAACTGATCTCTAGCCACCCTGCACTTACCTCACTTACACCTCTTCTCCAGCAGGTCTTATTGCTACTATAGGACTAGGGCTAGTGCTTTCCCACCATAAGAGATTTCTTTATGTTTACTCTTCCCACTACATGGGATGCTCTCATCATGGATCTTTGATTGGCTGCTATTTTCTCATTAGCTTACCTCCTTGGACAGAGCTATTCTTGACATCCTATCTAAAGTTGCCCCTAATTGCTGTCTATCTCATCACAATTTATTTATTTCTTTCATAGCACTTATTATAGTTAGTGGTTACGATACAGACACTAACCAAAAGACAGACAGTATAGTATAATAATATCAGACAAAGTAGGCTTTAAGGCAAGACATATTACTACATAAACAGAGAGAGGACACTCACTATCTCTAGAGAAGTTTGTTTGTGGCTATACAGATGCCAGACAGAGTAGATTTTGGAGCAAGAGAGAGCAACAAAGAAACATAAAGGGAGGTATTTCATAATGATAAAAGATCAATAAGAAGATAAAAACATTTAAATTTGCATGTATCCAGCAACATAGCCTCAAAATATATAAATCAAAGACTGATGGATTAAAAGGAGAAAAAAAATATCCACAATCACGGGGCTGAAGATTTTAACACCATTCTTTCAGGAGCTCGTACAAACACGCAAACAAAATCTCAGTAGTAAACTCTATTCACATCTACTGAATTGCTTGCATTTCTTTGTCAAGTGTTTGGTAGTCTGCCCACTATTCTTCTACAGCACCAAATATCCACCATTATTAAGGAAACATTGTATATTCATCTGTTTACTTAGTCTTCCATACCAGACAGATTAAAGGCAAATATTGCTAACTCAAATGTACAGGCAGAGCAACTGAGACTCAGAGTGAATAATTTATGGTAGGTCATGCAGAGTATTCAGACCGTGTGGTGAAAACATTCAAACCTTGGTCTTTCTGACCTGTATCTTTTCCCCTAGATTACACTATCTCCCTGATAAGTGAGTCAGCAATTTACTGTTTCTTTTTCGTGTAATTGCTATAAATCATTTTCTTCCTCATATTACACTCAGATGGGGATTGACAAAGATTCATGTCACCATTAAAAACCTAAAGGTCGCTGGAGTGGTGGTCCTCATCTTATCTATTTAATTTGCCAATCTGGCTCCTACAGAAATGGATGGATCCTGGAGAATGACTATAGTATAGACCATTGTAAGCTCAAATAAGTAGTAACCCTGTTCACACTGCTGTGCTAGATGTACTCTCATTGCTAGAGCAGATTTATAAAGCCTCTTGGTCCCATGGTATGCAGCCATTGATTTAGTGAATACATTCTTTCCTATTCTGATCAGATAAGAGGATCAGAAATAGTTTGCATTTATATTACTGGCACAAACACATGAAATTATGCTTTTGCTTCAGGGCCATGTTAAATCTCCTACCTTCTATCATAATATTGTCTGAAGAGATTCGGACTGTCTGAGTCCCTCAGAACATCACACAGATCCATTATATCGAAGACATCCTGCTGATTGGACATGATGAACAACAGGTGGCTTGCATGCTGGAAGCCTTAGTAAGTTCTACTCACTTCTAGTGGTGGAAGATAAATTATGTGAAGCATTTACTTAGAAAAATTCTAAATTCTTTCTCTGCCCCTTGAAATGTAAATATGCTCCCAGCCTCTTGGCAGTTTCACAACCCAGGAATGTCTTTCTCAAAAGCCTGGGATCCATCCCTAAGAAATGTAACCATCAAGAAAGATAGTGCTCCTATCTACCAGGCTCTGTGGGAGGGCAGGAACCTAACTTCAGTAAGCACCAATTAGCAAACACATATGGTTTAATCATATTGACCAACCTCCCCACCAATGCCCTCTAGTACTTTCCCACTAGTTCACCATGGTGTTTAAAAACTCTCTCACCTTCAATTTCTCTCTCATATTGCAATAGTACTTTTTCCAACTTGATTAAGACGTAATTGACATATAACATCGTACAAGTTTAAGGTGTACATTGTATAAGTTTAAGGTGTGCAACTTTTAACTTTAGTTAACATCCATTACTTCATAGTTACGCATTTTTTTCTTGTGATGAGAACTTTCAAGATCTATTATCACCAACTTTTAAATATGCAATCACTATTGTTCACTTGAATAAAGTCTTCCTCGCCTGTTTAACTCCATCTGGTGCAAACGTTCTTTGACACAGGGTCCATTATGAGGAGAACTGAAGAATCTATTTGGATGTACTGAGGATTTCAGAACTTCCCTCTCAATCCTGAGTGATCCATCTCCGGACCATGACATGAGAGAAGAATAAACATTGTCTTATTTGAGCAGCTGAATTTGTGTCTCTCTTTGTTGGAACAACTTGGCCTGTGTCATAAGTAACATAAGGTCTATTTGACCAAGTTCCTTTAAAAAAGAGAAAAGATAAAGTTTGAAAAACAAAAAGGAAATTTAACTTTGTTTTCATCCTCTGAGCACGATTTATGGCGTTGAACTTTGTTAAAAGTCAAAACTAAGAAAAATACAAAAGTGCACACAGCATCTCATCACAAAAAATTGAAATAAATGAATGTGATATTTCTTTTAAGTCTTGGACCAAAACCATATTGTTCAGAAACAGGAAAACACAAAGAGATGAATAAATTTATAACATCTTAAGATTCAAATTGACTAAGTTATGCAATGATTCATTTATTGGAAAAATATTGCAGAGAACTCACCCTAAAGTCCACTTTACTTACTCAATAAATATTTAGATTGCTCAGAAAAAGTGAATATAATAACATGATAAATGTAAAAACGAATACTGCTCTGTGTTATTATGGTCATATATATTTACTTTCTGATTTTCCAATGAGCTTTTTGCCATGTCCATATTACAGTTTTCCTGGATAATGCTAATTTTCACCATGTCATTTCACCATTTCACCATGTCATTTCATTAACCCTCTTTCTTCTTTCCTTTCTCCCCATTTGTAAATATCCTCTCATTAAGTTGGTTCAATAGAAACTTGTGAACGCTTACATTGTGCCTGAAGCTGTTTTAAGTCCCAAACATAAAGCTCTAAAGAGATCCTTAATGGGGGATGGACGATAAAATCTGAACAAATCACATAAATAAGAGAGTATCAGTTTGTGATAAATCGGAGGTGGGATGATGACAAGGAGACTAACTGGGTTGGGGAGAGACAGCCAGGTTAGATAAGCTGGCCAGGTCATAAAGGCTTGTGCAGAGCCAGGGGAAGAGGATTCCAGACCCAGGGAAGTGCAAATACAAAGACTGCTGGGAAGGAGAGAGCTTGACCTCACAGAAGGCGGCTATTGAAGCTGGAATATGATCAGCAAGGAAAAGAGTGGGAAGAGATGAGATGGGAACAGGAGAGGTCTGATTAGAGGAGGGACTTATGAGACAGCTAAGGAGTTTAAATTTTGTTCTAAGTACAAAGTAGGATTTTAAGAAGAGCAGTAATAGGATCAGATTTACATTTTTCAAAGATCAATCTAGTTGTTGGTGGTGCCTGGGTTAAGGGAGAGAGACTGTCTTATCTTTTATCATTGAGGTCACATGCTGCTGGGGGTGGGGATTCAGGAAAGTAATGAACCCTGGATTTGGGAGCTGATGGTGAAATCTCTGAACACCACAGTTCATTTGCATATTACAGTTTGATTGGTTCAAAAAGGTTTCTTGTTTATATTCTGGTCATACTTCCAGCCAGATGGCTTGTGGCTGAAACTGAAACGAAAAAAATCTATCCAGCTATGCACAGGGTTTTTGTGTTGTTCTGTTTTGTTCTCCTGCTTTTTAGTAGGGCCTGAAGATATCATAGGTGGGGATCAGGGGCCCCAGGCAGTTTGGCTTCTGTACCCCACCATGTGAGAGCTAAGAATGAGAGAACATCAGATGATGACAGGGCTATTTCTCTGGGGCATCAAAAACGAGTAAGCACAGGTTCCCCTTAGACCTCCACTTTAAGTCTGCATTGTGCTTTTATTAGTTATGCACCCATCTTCTCCATATCAGGATTAAAAAAAAAAATTTCTTAAAACTTCTCAACACTCTTTATGAGTATCACCTTGAAGTTAAATGAGTTGGAATTAAATCACTCATGCAGCGGAAAATCCAAAGTAACTGCTCTACTACTTGGCAAATTATTATTTAGGAGACGAGCATGTTTGAATAATTAATATAAATAATTAACATACTTAAAGACTGTTCTTGCTCTATTGGCATTATGGGAAAAGGGATTTTAACTATCTGTGGAAAACTGTATTGGACAAGCATCCTTGATGATGAGTAAAACTCAATAACTATTTGATTAGATTTTTTTTGGTTTCTTTTATGAGAAGAAGGTAAATACACTTGAAATGCTTCATTAACAGAAAGTCGGTTTTATACCATCCAGAGCTGAATTTATACTTGCAAAATATGCAAATGTTTTCAAGGTATAAAATTTTAACTGCTGTTGAATTCAACTGAAGCACCATGAAAAATGAAACTAACATAGCTCATAATTCCATTTTTTATTTAACAACCTTAGCCAAACATTTTTTCAGAATCGAGATTTTTGAAGTAAATGAGTTTTAATGACTATGATCTCACTTCCCCAAGCTATGTGGGCCAGGCTTCATGGGGCACAGCTACCAGCCTCAGCTTCCAAATACTGCCAGAGTGGGAACCCGACTTTGCAAAAACTCAGAAGCCAGCCCAGCAGCTGCAAATCCCATCTTTATATACTCACTCATTCTTTTGTGATAATAAGCAGCCTCTCTTAAAATGCAAACGCCCTCTGGAAAAATGAGAGTTAAAACTCTGCAGCATTTACTTGTCCTTCACTTGTTGAATTTAGAAAACATTTAACATTAAGACTACGTAACTAAGAGAATGATATTTTCAGGATAGGAAAGAATCATTTTTACAGCCCAGCACTACCTCGCAGTGTTGTGTGGGGGAGCCTGGCCGTTAGTAGCCCAGTGATAGGCAAGGGTGAGAAGGAAGGGACTCTGAAAGAAGGTCCAGAAATTCGGAAATGGGAAAGAAGAGGCATCTATTGTCATCTAGGGAAGGAACTCTGGTTTGGATGTCAGGAGATCTTGATTTTTATCCCAGGGTTACAAACAAAGCCATCATAACTACTCAGGTAAAAATAGATCCAGGGCAGATCAAACGTTTGTATGACACTTATACGTTTCTGGCAGAAAAAAAAATGATTAAAATTATGAATATGAAATTAGGTATAGAGCCCTGGAAGGAGCCTATGCAGTGAGGAATCCTGAAGCTTAAACTCTATTAGTATCATGTTAAATTCTACTCTAGGTAGATATCAGAATTTCAATTCTCAGATAACAGCTGAGAACCAAAGATAAGGAATGGCTTCCAGCTAGTACTTCGGTAGAGCTAAACCTTGAACCTAGTCTCATGAAGTTGGAATGTCTGCTCTTTCTATCACACAGCAGGACCTCATGACCTCAGGCAAATCACTTGTCTTTTCAGTCCTTCAGTCCTACCTTGAAAAGTGAGAAGCAAAAGAAAATGGATGTAAATTTCTTCCCAGTTTAATAAAAGTACTGCCCATTTACCCAAGCTAAAAACAATAAAATTATCCTTGTTGCTTCTTAGAATTTCACCCCCTATGATCTAACAGAATAAAGCATGGTGACTGGTTGTACTGCTGTGATGTCAGTTGCCTAGGGTTTGATGGCTGGTCCTACTATACAAATGGCCGTGGATGCTTGGGCAAGTTACCTGGCCTTCTATGCTTCAGTTTCATCATTTAGAAAATAGTGATAGCAATGGGACTGACAGCATACATTACAATGATTATTAAATAGCTTCACGCATTAACAGGAAGAATTAACCACTATAATTTTTTTAATTAGTCATCAAATCAAGAGCAGCTCTTATCCAGGTCTCTGAAGGTCTTCTCCCTTTTTATCTTTTGTTCTCTTGTCATTTCCAATCATGATGCTTCCCAGAATTCACTTCAATATCAGGATAGAACCAGGATATGAGCACTCCTACTCTTTTCATTTTTACTCTGCCTTTGCCGTTTCCCACGTAATGAGTTCAGGTCAGGTACCTTTCTCAGTATCTAAGGGTCCACCATCTTCTGTTCTTTTGTCATCCTTCTTTGCTAAAGCAATATACTTACATTATCTTTTCTTCCAGAAGACCACATTCTTTGGAACTACTCCCTCCTTTCTGCTACATGTCCGTAAGAATTCTATCTTTCTCTGCTGAGTGAGGGAGCTTTGAGGTACCTCTCCACCTCCCACACATTCCAACTCCTCTAATTAACCACAGACCAACACCGTGAACTACTGACTTGACCGGAGAATATCACGAAGCAAGTATTAGCCTCTCAAAGCCTATGTTTTCTCATTCACAAATTTGGATAATAATTGTTCCTACTTAACTGTAGTTAGGATTAAATTAACCAAAGTATGTAAATTAGTTACCACACTGTCTAGTACACTGCAAGCCCTCAGGAAGTATTAACTATTATTATCATCATAATCCTTATTATCTCCAGACGAGTTTGGTAGCAGCCGGTTTCCTTTTCCCCAGCAAAATACTTTCCAGAACGGGTCCAGTGACGTCCCAGTTCCAAGTTCTAAAAATAATGAGCAAAAGGTTAAATATATTGGTGAGGTTATCTCCAAATCAGGGACACTTCTTTTTATGACTGTAGAATCTATTCTTATGCTGATATATGGTAATCATATTGCATTCTGGTTTTCAAAAAAATCCTGAATGATTAAACATTCTTAAGAGATATTTACTTATGCTGTGAAAGAGGCTGCATATTACTTCTTCTCTAAACCATCTTTTAATAAGTGATTTCAAAAGATATGTTCAAAATTTGAACGCCATCAGGGAAATGTTGATGCAGATGGGATGTCTTCAGAGCTCAAAGCAATTAAGAGTTCTTGGCAAGAAGAAAGAAACTTTGAAGCAATGAAATCCAATTCTTTACCCATGATAATTTAATGTTGTATCTTTACTAAACATTCTTATTAATACTTATTAATGTATGATATATCAAAATTTAGGATAAATGTATATAATTGAAGCCCTTATATTCTGGATGCATTCATTTAAAATATTGATTGGGTCAGTGTTCTGTTTTACAATGTTCTACTTTAATGCAATGAAGATGAACTATCAGCTATGTCTTTAAGAATGACACTAAATTCTGGAATTGCTAAGCATTTGGCATGCAAGCAATGTTTGGCATTATTTCACCTAATAATGAAATAGCTTCTTGGCTCAGAAAGTCCTTTAGAGTTTCTTGCACATTAGTATTATTGACTAGGTTTCTGATGACTGGCTGAATGGTGTGAATATGTTTGGTTAAATGCAAATACAGCCCCTATCAATAAAGAGTAACACTTTGTTTAACATAAAAATAAGAACTAAATGGATGGTTTGTTAATGTAAATCATAATAGAGATTCAAAGCATCAAAATCTCAGTTATGGTCATTATAAACTAAAATCTCTACTAAATGTCGTGTCCCAGAAACTGTAAATTCAAATCTCAAAAAGTTAATAAAACATTCAAACATTCTTTATTGTCTTATTCATTCATCATTATCTTATGTGAATCAACCATATGCAAAACTTATACCAGTTGCTGTAGAACCAAATAGTAAAAGAAAAAGGCATGGGAACTACTTTCAAGGAGTTAAAGTTTTAATGGAGACAAAATAAAAGTTTAAAAACTGTGATCTATTTGCAATTTGAAACTTTAAAACTTTGAAAGTAATGAGAAAGAAGTGTTAGAGAACAATGGGGAAGTAGAACTTAGATAGGGTGGTAATATTTTCAGGGGATATGACATTCATGCTGAGGCCTAGATGATTCCAGGAACCCACCATAAGGAGAGAGATTGGGAGGAGCCTTCCAGCAGAGGAAACTACATGCAAAGTTACCAAGGTATGCACGTGCTTGAGAAATAGGAAAGTCAGAGCTGCCCGAGGTTAGTGAATGAAGGGAATGATAGATTGAAATGACTTGGGCAAATAGATAGGAGTCAGATTATGCATATAAGGAGGACAGTAATATTTTAACCAGTATGTAATGGGGACCCTTAATTTCTAGAAGGGAGCCATTAATATAGAAATTATACGTTGACTTAATTCTACTAGATAGCAGATACCATTCTTCCTAAATCGTAGAACAAATCAGAAAGCAATGTAATGAAAGGAAGAAAGGCAAGAGGGAAGAGAGTATGGTGGTGAATAACTATATAGAATAGAAGTGAGAGAGAGGGAGAGGGAGCACACCGTGAACATGGGATTTTAAGAAAAGATGAGAAGTATAGCTTTCCATGTTGATTTTTAATTCAAATACTATCCTTTCCAGAGATTGGGAGACTAGGTTTCTAGTAGACAAACTATTTGTTTAACAAATTTTTATTTATCATTTGATATGTGCCCAGAATTCATCAATTTAACAAGATTTAATATAATCAGATTGATAATGCAATAATGGAAGTTATGAATGATGTGGAAAAGAGGAAATCTCTTTGGTACAGACTCAGGCAGTTGCTTCAGCTGGAAGACAATCTCATTCACTCATTTGAAAAATATTTTGTATGCTGATCTTATGAGACTGTGGGCAAGGCTCTGGACACTCTGGGGTATACAGAGTTGGGTCAAATCTATCCTTCCCTCAAAGAGCTCCCATCCAATAGAAGTAAGACAATTATAACAGAGTCAAACTTGATATGATTCTGAAGATCCCCTGTATCTGCTACACAAGAGTTGTAGCTTCATTCGTTTATCCCACAATAAAAGACATTGGTCACCAAATATGTGCCAACTATCACCAACACGTATGCTCTAGAATATTATTCCTTTACAGAATTTTTTAAAAAGTGAAGGAAACTAATATATACTGTGTACCTACTTTGTGCCAGACAATATGCTGGATAGAGTTCCTCTTTTTTCTCGTTCATCACAACTTTATCATCCTTCTCCCTTTTTATGAGGAAACCAAGGCTCATAAGGTATATGTAATTTGCCCTAATGCAACTAGATATTAAGCAGCAGAGTTGTAATATAAATATATCTTTCTGATTCTAGCCTGTTCTCTTCTATTTTTGAATGTGTGCTTACTAAAGGAAAAATCTCAGGAAAATGAGACAGGTTTTGATGTAAATTTTAGAAAAATAAGTTTGAAGATAGATTTAGATGTACAGAAGTGGAAAGATATTCAAAACATATAGCTAAATGGAAAAAAGCACATTAGAGGTCAAAATATACCAACTTAATAGATAATAAACCCCAAATCAAACACAGTAAACTGTAATACATATTGGAAAGGTATTTAAAGGTTAAATGCAAAACTGATAACCAAGTTTGCCTCTTAGAAGGCAGTGGATTAAGAGGCTGGAAGGGAAACTTTGTCCTGTATTCTCTATAGTTTAAATTTTTTTTTGCAATTTTACAAGAATGAATCCATGTGTTACACAGGTAATTAAATACAACAAATAGATACACATAAGTAAAATTTTGTTTTAATTAAAATAACTGGATGATAAAGAGAGTCATGTGGTTTCCTGTGTGTAACAGAGAGTTTAGAAACAGTTTCCTCCATCTATGCAGAGGCACACTTTCTCTGGAGTTTTACTAGATAAAGAGATTAACCATCAAATAACAGAATTGATGGATGCAGGGCATTTCATACCATGAAGGCTGTTGGAGATGTTACTGTAGATAAACTCAAACTAAAGATTCTTGGTCATTATAGGATTCCCATAGAGCAGACTATACACAGACGCTGGCTGTGAAGCTAGTCACAGAGCCTGCTCTCAGGCAGGGATTCTTGGCTTTAGACTTTGTGCTTAGACCTTTCAGAGCAGCAATAACAATCAAAAGGCCCTTGTTTCACCCACAAGGTAAGCACAGACTCTTACCTTTCCCAGTGTTTGCCAAGCACTCCTTCTGACTGTTAGTTTTCAGATGTTTTTATACACCCCTCGAGACATGTGGTGTGCTGTTTCCATGGCTACTCTTTCTGAAGAGTTCTTTTGGCAATTGTACAATGTGCGTGACTCAGAGGATTTTCAGATTTTCAGTAGAACAGGCCATCTTTGTGATGAGGCTGAGATTGCCAATGAACTGGGTATATCATATGTTCTTGTTCTGATACTTATGTTAATATCAATGTCCTTCTCAAAGCTTTTCCCAAAACATTTACGTTTGGGTCAGAAAACTCTTGCATGATTACAGGAAGCAGATCTCATGACATGGTAGGAAAAACCCTGACCTAGAGTCACTGAGGATGTCCAGTCGATAAATATAAACTAGAACTCCCAGCTCCTGACTTCTTCTTACCACACTCTCCATCTGTATTGTGATATGTATATGTGAGTCTACTTGAGTGGTCTTTGCTTACCCTGAGTCATCAATCATCATACCATCACAAAGTCAAAATGGATGCACCTTCACAACCCACCTTACTGTGGCCTGAATGTTTGTGTTTCTTCAAAATTCATATGTTGAAACCTTAATCACCAATGTGAGGGTATTTGGAGATGGTGACATTAGGAGGTAATTAGGGCATGAGAGGGGATCCCTGATGATGGGACATGAGATAGCTTGCTTCTCCTCTTTCTCCCTGCCATGTGAAGATACAGCAAAAACATGTCCATCTACAAACTAGGAACTCAGTTGGCCAGCATCTTGATGAGGACTTCAGAACTGTGAGGAAGAAAATTTCTATTGTTTATGTTACCCAGTCTATCATATTTTTGTTATAGCTGCCTGTACTAAGACTCATTCAAAACAATACATTTCTTATTTATGATTTAATAAGGAAACAGTGGGAAAAATGCTCTTTAACATCACATCAGAGAAACTTAGTTCATTTCTCCATTATACATCTTTTTTTCCCTCTCCAGAAGGTCTTCCCAAGTGCCAGATTTCTCATTGTTCTTCTCTGGATTTTTCATGAACTCAGACATGGATATGACTGTCATTAAATTCAAAACACTCTTTGCAACCCTGCACAAGCTAAAACAGTAAACCAGAAAAAGTTCTGACTTTTCCTACCTTCCCTTTCACTGACAATATCTGGAGAATATATAAACTATCAGACAGAAACCATTAAACAAAAGAGAAAAAACAGCAAGGAGAATAGTAAACTAGTTAGAAACTTAGCCCCTAAAAGTCAGGATCATGAGCAATGTAAATTACAAAAAAACCTTTAAGGGCATGCTAATTTCTTATGTGTATGTGTGTGTGTGTGTGTGTGTGTGTATGCAAGTCCATGATCAAATATGTTTGGAAAACTTGCATACTACAGTCCTCATTTTGAAATATATAAAAAAAGCTTTCATAATGTCAAAGAATAGAAGTGCATTTAACTTATTTAATTCAGGATGTTCCAAACTTATTTGAGCACAGAACTCATCTTTCTTGCTTTAACTGTCATTGTTATCCTGTAGAACACATTTTGAGCCTAAAAGTGAGCAAGTTGAGTATGGTGTCTTGCAGTTTTACAGACTATTCTAACCATAAGACTTTATGAGCTGACTCGGTTTGCTTTGAGAGCCCGTCATTTCTCTTTTTTTATTGAAGTAACATTGGGTTATAACCTTACATAAATTTCAGGTGTGTATCATTTTATTTCAACTTCTGTATAGACTACATCATGTTCACTGTCAAAAGTCTAGTCCATCCATCACTGTATGAATGTCTGCCTTTACCCCTTTCACCCTCCCCCCACCACTCTTCCCCTCTGGTAAACAACCATCTATTTTCTATATCTATGTGATTGCTGTGGTTTTTTATCTTTTATATATGAGTGAAATCATATGGCATTTGTCTTTTTTCACCTGACTTATTTCACTTAGCATAATACCCTCAAGTTCTATCCATGTTGTTGCAAATGGGACAATTTCATTTTTCTTTTATGCCTGAGTAGTATTCCATGTATATATATATACACCACATCTTCTTTATCCATTCATCCACTGATGGGAACTTAGGCTGTTTACAGGTCTTGGCTATTAGAATACAGATGGCCAACAGGCACATGAAAAGATATCCATTTATTAGGGAAATGCAAATCAAAACCACAATGAGATATCACCTCAAGCCTGTCAGGAAGATTGCTATTAAAAGAAAAAAAAAAAGAAGTAACAAGTATTGGAGAGGGTTTGGAGAAAATGGAGCCCTCATACACTGCTGTTGGGAATTTAAAGTGGTGCAGCTACTACAGAGAACAGTATGGAGATTCCCACTAAAAATTAAAAATAGAACTACCATATGATCCACTATTCTGCTTCTGAGTATTTATTGAAAGAACATAAAAACACTAATTTGAAAGGACATACGCACCCCTACATTCATTGCAGCACTATGTATAATAGCTGTCATTTTATTTTAAAGTAAATATTTCAGTCACCATCACCTGCAAAGTTGTTTCCCAATAACAATTTAACCAATTAATGAATGCTCACATGCACACACTTTCTAAAACATCCAGAAGGACTAAGACCAAGCCGCTTAGTGAGATGACATGGCTTTGGGTGTCAGGAGACCAGCAGGCCAGACCTGATGTAATGTGTGATCATGGGAGTTTGTGTGTCTGAACATTGAGGAGGTGAGAAAAATGTCTAAGTATAATTGCCAAGAACAAATAATTTAAATATATGTAAATAGATAAAAGTTTATACTGAGTTATACTAAATAATGGACATTCATTGCATATCTAGATAATCTCCAAAGAGATAATATACTGAGTCATGGATTGCTAAACATAAGCTTAAATTTATCTACTTTTGGCTTTTTAATTTTCATAGAGACAAAAGGTATTTGGGTCTATTAATAAATATGCCTTTTGCCACATTAAAGAAATTGTACTATGACAAACATGTCTCTAAAAAATTATAAACTTTTAATTACATACTTATAAATTTTCTAATCTACTACTGGATGTTAATATGTGATAGACAGTACACAATAGCCTGCTTCCTAGTTTTCACTGGAAAGCAAAGGTTACCAATTGTTAAAATTTGTAATCAGTGTGTAAAAATAAAACTACTAGAAACAATGAGAGTGAAGGGAAACAACTTTGTATGCAAATTATGGGAAGAAAAAGGGATGCATTTTTACATGAAGAGTATGCAAGAATACAGAATGTGTTTTTGTTAAAGAAAAAGAGAGTAATGTTGTCTAAAATAAAATGACTGGTTATTCAGAATAAGAGAGGAAAAAGAGTAAGACAAAGCCTAAAGAGATACAGAAAGTTACATAAGGTTTGTGGAAAAGAAATTATGTTGTGAGTTCAAAGCTTGCTAAATTTAATAGATTTATTATAAGGCCTTTTAAAAATGAGCTCAGGAAGTGACATCAGCATCATAGTGGAGTGAGCTCTCCCCTTAGACTCTCCCTGCTAAGATACAATGAAAAGGACAATCATATACGAACAGAGGACATTCACACAACACAAAAGACATCTGAGAGACCCACAGAGACATATGTCTGAAGGTGCAGGTGCTGGACCCCATGGAGGAAGTGGGTGTAGATAAGGGGATCTCCTCCCCCTCTGCCAATGGCAGCAACCCTGAGCTATGGATCACATGGCTCCGAGAGGAGGGGGGCTGGCCCTCTTTGGGAACACCATCGTTCTTCAAGTTCCCTCACAGCCCATGGGAAAGGCCTGGCACTGAAGTGGCTAAGCTGTTGAAGGGGTGTCTTCATCAATTTAGCAGCCTAGGAGAGTAGATAGCAAAGGCAAGTGAGAATGCCCCTGGGATCATGCTGGAGAAAGAAAGTGCCACTCCCCCAACCCAGCACTCCAGCTAAGCCAGTCAGCCAGAGTGCTGTACAGATAGAAAAGTAGGAAGTGGCTGGATCGAGCAAGCCACAGATCATGGCAGGCTTAGAAGACACAGCTCTTGACCCCCATGCAGTGACAGAAAGTGGAAGCTGCAACCAGACACTATCACTATGTGGAGGCCCAAATCTACACCTCCAAACAGTATTAAAAATATATTAAATCCCCAGACTGGAAGGAAAATGACAAGCACTCAGAAATCAATCCTGAAGGTACAGAAATTTATAATCTAAATGACAGAGAATTCAAAATAGCTATCACAAAAAATACTCAATGTTAAAAGAAAATACAGATACACAGTTCAATGAAATCAGGAACTACTTCACAAAAGAGATTGAAACTATAAAGAAGAACCAATTAGAAATGTTGGAGATGAAAAACACAATGGAAGTGGTAAAGAAGAATCTGGACTCCCTAATAATAAAGCTGATATTATGGAGGAATGAATCAGCAGTTTTGAGGACAGAAATATAGAAATGCTTCAGATGGAGGAGCAAGAACTAAGACTAAAAAGAAATGAAGAAATTCTCTGAGAAATACCCAAATTGATTAGGAAAAGCAACATGAGGATTATAGGTATTTCAGAGAGAGAAGAGAAGGAGAATGGAGCAGATAACTTGTTCAAAGAAACAATAGCTTAGAACTTCCCAAAGCTGGGAAAGAAGGTGGAAATACAAGTGAAAGAAGTCAATAGATCTCCTAACTATAGCAAAGTAAAAAGACCTTCTCCAAGGCATATAGCAATAAAGCCGGCAAAAGTCAAGGCAAAGAAAAATTATTAATGGCAGCAAGGCAGAAGAAAATAACGTACAAAGGAACCTCTATCAGGCTTTCAGTGGATTTCTCAGCAGAACCTTACAGGCTAGGGGAGAGTGGAATGAAATATTCAATATTCTGAAAGATAAAATCTTTCAGCCAAGAATATTCTATCCAGTGAAAACATCCTTCAGATATGATGGAGAAAGAAAAACTTTCCCTGATAAACAAAAGCTAAGGGAGTTCATCACCACAAGACCACCCCCCACTGTAAGAAATGCTCAAGAAGCCCCTCATACCTGAAAAAAAAAAGAAAAAGGGGCTACAAATCCTTGATCAAGGAGATAAATAGGTAGACAAAATCAGAAAATTGCAGCTCTCCATCAGAACAGATTAGCAAACATTTAATTATAACGTTAAAGATAAAGGGAAGGAAAACACTGAAAACAAGTATAATCTCATCATTTTAACTAGAAACTCACAAAATAATATGGAATAAGTTGTGACAATAATAACTTAGAAGAGGAAGAGGAAAGGCATGGAATCAGCTTAGTCTAAGGAAATAAGAGGCTATCAGAAAATGGACTATCTTATCTACTATATTTTTTGTACAAAATTCATGGTAACCACTAAACAAATAATCAGAACAGACACACAAATGATAAATAAAGAGAAAACTAAGCAAACCATCATAGAAAACTACCTAACTGGATTGGCAGTCCAAAATACATGGAACAAGAAACAAAGGAAATGCAGAAGAACCAGAAAATGAGAGATAAAATGGCAGCATTAAGCCATCATATATCAATAATCACTCTAAACATAAATGGACTGAATTCTCCAATCAAAAGACACAGAGTGGCAGGATAGATTAAAAAACAAGACCCAACAATATGCTGCCTCCAGGAAACACATCTCAGCTCCAAAGACAAACAGGCTCAGAGGGAAGGGATGGAAGGTGATACTTCAAGCTAATAGCAAATGAAAGAAAGTAGGTGTTGCCATACTTATATCAGACAAAGTAGACTTCAAGATAAAACAGGTAAAGAGAGACACAGAAGGGCTGTAATAGAATGATAAAAGGGACTCTCCAGCAAGAAGACATAACACTTATAAATATATGTGCACCCAACACAGGAGCAGCAAAGTACATAAAGCAACTATTAACAAACCTAAAAGGAGATATTAACAACACAATAATAGTAGGGGACCTTAACAGCCCCTTACATCAATGGAGAGATCATCCAGGCAGAAAGTCAACAAGGAAATAGTGGAATTAAACAAAAAACAAGACCAGACAGACTTTATAGATATATATATAGAAAACTCCACCCCAAAGCAGCAGGATACACATGCTTCTCAAGTGCACATGGAACATTTTCAAACAGAGACCATATGTTGGGAAACAGGGCAAGCCTCAAAAAATTTAAGAAGATTGAATTCATGTTTAGCATCTTTTCCAACCATAATGCTATTAAAGTAGAAAACAATTAGAGGAAAAAATATGGAAAAGGACAAAATGTGGAGACTAAACAACATGCTACTGAACAACAAGTGGATATTGAAAAATTAAAGGAGAGATAAAAAAATATCTGAAGACAAATGAAAATGAAAATACACCATACCAACTCATATAGGATGAAGCAAAAGCAGTCGTAAGAGGGAAATTCATAGCAATACAGGCCCACCTTTACAAACAAGAAAAATGTCAAATAAGCAACCTTAAACTACACCTAACAGAATTAGAAAAAGAAGAACAAGTAAAGTCCAAAGTCAGCAGGAGGGAAATAATAAAAATTAGAGAAGAAATAAATGAAATTGAAACAAAAAAGACAATAGAAAGGATCAATAAAACAAAGAGCTGGTTCTTTGATAAGATAAACAAAATTGAAAACCCATAGCTAGACTTGCCAAGAAAAAAATAGAGAATGCTAAAATAAATAAAATTAGAAATGAAAGAGGAGAAATTACAATGGATACCACAGAAATACAAAGGATTATAAGAGAATATTATGAAAAACTATATGCCAACAAATTGGACAATCTAGAAGACATGGGCAAATTTGTAGGATCTTACAACCTCCCCAAATGGAATCAAGCAGAAATAGAGAATCTGAATAAATCAATCACAACAGAAGAGATTAAAACAGTAATCAAAAACCTCCCCCAAAACAAAATTCCAGGCCAGATGGCTTTTCTGGAGAATTCTACCAAACATTCAAAGATTTAATACCTATCTTTCTCAAATGATTCCAAAAAATTGAGGAAGATTAAATACTCCCTATCACATTCTATGAGGCCAGCATCACTCTGATACCAATGCCAGACAAGGACAACACAAAGAAGGAAAATTACATGCCAATATAGCTAATGAACATGGATGCAAAAATTCTCAACAAAATTTTGGAAAACCAAATACAGCAATACATTAAAAAGATCATATACCATGATCATGTGGGATTTATACCAGGGATACAAGGATGGTTCAATATCCACAAATCAGTCAACATGATACACCACATTAACAAAATGAGGAATAAAAATCACATGATAATGTCAATAGATACAGAGAAAGCATTTGACAAAATCCAAAGCCATTTATGATGAAAACTCTCAATAAAATGGAGATAGAAGGAAATTACCTCAACATAATAGAGGTCATATATGACAAACCCACAGCCAACGTCATACTCAATGGGGAAAAGCTGAGAATAGGAACAAGACAAGGGTGACCACTCTCACCACTCATTCAACATAGTACTGGAGGTTTTGGCCAGAGCATTTAGGCAAGAAGCGGAAATAAAAGGAATCCAAATAGGGAATGAAGAAGTGAAACTCTCACTGTTTGCAAATGACAGGATTTTATATATAGAAAACCTAAAACATCCATCAGAAAACTATGAGAAATAATTAACAACTATAGCAAAGTTGCAGGGAACAAAATCAACTTAGAAAAATCAGTTGCATTTCTACACTCTAATAATGAACTAACAGAAAGAGAACTCAAAAATACAATCTCATTTATAATCACAAAGAAAAGAATAAAATATCTAGGAATAAATTTGACTAAGGAGGTGAAAGAGGTATACAATGAAAACTATAAGACATTATTGAAAGAATTCAATGATGACATAAAGAAATGGAAAGCTATTCTATGCACACGGATTAGAAGAATAAACATAGTAAAAATGTCCGTACTACCTCAAGCAATCTACAGATTCAATGCAATGCCAATCAGAATCCCAATGACATTCTTCACAGACATAGAGCAAAGAATCCTAAAATTCTTACGGGACAACAAAAGACCCCAAATGGCTAAAGCAGTCCTGATGAAAAAGAACAAAGCTGGAGGCACAATCCCTCACTTCAAAATATACTACAAAGCTATATTAATCAAAACAGCATGGTACTGTACAAAAAACAGGCACACAGATAAATGGAACAGAGTTGAAAGCCCAGAAATAAAGCTACACATCTACAGACAGCTAATCTTCAACAAAGGAGCTAAGTACATACCATGGAGAAAGGAAAGTCTCTTCAATAAATGGTGTTGAGAAAACTGGACAGCCACGTGCAAAAGAATGAAAGTAGACCATTATCTTTCACCATACACAAAAATTAACTCAAAACGGATAAAAAATTGAAGGTAAGACCGGAAACCATAAAACTCCTAGTAGAAAATATAGGCAATACACTATTTAACGTCGGACTTAGAACGATGTTTTTGAATACCATGTCTACTCGGACTAGGTAAACAAAAGAAAAAATAATCAAGTAGGACTTCATCAGACTAAAGAGCTTCTGCAGGGCAAAGGAAATCAGGATCAAAACAGAAAGACAACCCACCAACTGGGAGAAAATATCTGCAAGTCATACAGCTGACAAGGGGTTAATCTCCATAATATATAAAGAAGTCATACAACTGAACAACAAACGAGAAAACAACCCGATCAAAAAATGGGCAGAGGATATGAACAGACATTTTTCCAAATAAAATATATAGATGGCCAATAGACACGTGAAAAGATGTTCAACATCACTAGTCATCAGGGAAATACAAATCAAAACTACACTAAGATCCCACCTTACACTTGTTAGAATGGCTATAATCACCAAGACAAAAAATAGCAAATGTTGGAGAGCGTGTGGAGAAAAGGGAACCCTCATGCATTGCTGGTGGGAATGCAATCTGGTTCAGCCACTATGGAAAACAGTATAGAGATTTCCCAAAAAATTAAAATATAGACATATCATAAGACCCAGCTATCCCACTACTGGGTTTTTATCCAAAGAACTTGAAACCAACAATTCAAAGTGACTTATGCACCCCGATGTTCATTGCAGCATTATTCACAACAGCCAAGACATGGAAGCAACCCAAGTGTCCATTAACTGATGACTGGATAAAGAAGATGTATATATATATATATGACGGACTACTTCTCAGCCATAAATAAAGACAAAATCATCCCACTCACAACAACATGGATGGATCTTGATAGTATTATGTTAAGCGAAATAAGCCAGACAGAGAAAAACAAACACCATATGATTTCACTCATATGTGGAAGATAAACACACGGACAAAGAGAACTGTTTAGTGGTTATCAGAGGGAAGGGAGTTGGGGGGTGGGCACAAGGGGCGAATGGGTGCATTTATATGGTGACTGACAAATAATAATGTACAACTGAAATTTCACAATGTTATAAACTATTATGACCTCAATAAAAAAATGAGCTCAATAAAGTACCAATATAAAACTAGAGTTTAATTTTCTCTCTGTTAAAGGCACAAAATTTCTTAGATTATTGGACTACTCTTAAAAGTTTATAAAAGAGTTTTCTTTACCTTTAATGTAATCTGCCTAGGAAAGAAAGATTTTGTGTCTTAGAAAATATTTCAGGTGCTCCATGTTGTCTTTATCCAGTTTTTGATTATTTAGAAAAACTGAGTCTTTTCAACATTAAGTGAGCTAAAGATTTTCCAACTATTTAACTTTCTGTATTTGCTTTTGAAATCTTTTCCTTACCACATTGGTTGAATGGATAACTAAGTATTGTTTCACAGTGATTTCTGCATCTCTTTGATAATTTTAAACCTTTTGACATTTTGACAAACTTCCCAAAATCAAATTCTGAATGAAGTCTTTTTGACCTCAAAGTAATGTGGGGTTTCCAGAGGGCCCCTGGAAGATCTAAAAAGATTGATTCTCTCTCCTTATAAAGGAGAAATATTGATTTATTTAGGAATATTTGATATTAAGTTGCATGGGAAATACTGTTAAGTAAAAGGTAAGGTTTACCCTTCTTAGATTATATTTACATGGGTATATAGTATTAATATAAGTAATTCAGAAATATATGAAAATCCTAAAATTCTGATATGTCCTGGTATAATGCTATCAGTAATAATTCTAGCTATTATCTTAAAATACTGTAGATCACAAAACAACCAAATTTACTTCTCAATTTAATCATTTTTTCTTGAATGTGAGCTCTCAACAGGTCTTTAAGTATGGACATTTTTAAGTCTTTTTGCATTCACGTAGTTATTTTTTAATTCTCAGTTCTTCCCTGAAAGTATTTACAATCAACTACAGACAAAAATTCTTCATCTTCAAAGAAATTCATGGAAAACACCCAGACTAGTATTCCATAATACAGGTTTCTGATAACTTAAGATCATAATACTAAACCGGCTAAGAATTTCAGAAACTCTAGTAGAAAACTAATTGATTCATAAAGCTGCTAACCCAGGATGAAGCAAAACAAAAATAATTACAGGAGACAGAATGAACTCAATAAGATGATTATAATTTTTACTGTATTTAAAACATTGCCAGTTCTTTAATATTTTCTTTTCCAGATTTAAAAGACCCCTTTTTCTCCTCTCTTTTAAGCTATCTATAACTTACAGAAACTTGGTAAAATATACTTTTGTAAACAAAAAATTGAAACATTTATCTTTTTCTCACTACCTAATCCCTCCAGAATTCAGAAACTCTTAGTCTTATTTTTCATGATAATATATGTACTTACATAAGTTTAATAAGAATCTGTTCTTCTTGTGTAAGAGGACAGAATTCGATAGGTCCATAGCTTTCCTTCTTAGCCTGAAGAGACTTTAAAGCTCTAATCTGAGATTTCTTATTGAGGTTGACTTCACAGAGCCAATAAAGCTTCTTCGACACTTCCAGAATTTTGACTGAAATGTCATATTTAAGAAGATGCATAGAATCACCATTCTTACTACATTTGTGTAAATACTCAAGCCAAGTTTAATGACTAGAGTTATTTTACAAACAAATTAGTTTCTCTGTAAATATCTTTGATAAAAAAATGTTTTTTTAATTTAAAAAGACTATTAAAAATGTTTTAATAGAAAACTGTAATGTACTCATTATTAGATTCTAGTCCTGTTATTGTCTTTGGGGTTTTGCCATCTACTTGTAAATTTCAGAAAAACCATCACAATAGATTATATATGGACAACATCCATGACTGTTGCTATATGGGCCACTCAAGAGAGTTCAACAGAACATCCAATTACTTCAAAGACAGTCAAACTGCAAACCAGGAAAATTCATCAGGCTGAAACTGCCATTCTCATTCCATCATCTAAAGATGTTTTAATTTCAAATCCAGAAATTTTCTCAACAGGTTGCTCTCTAAGCTTGTAAACTGAGTTTATAATTTACTTGAACTTTAACCTTTGTAAACCTTTGTTTAAAATTAATATTTGTTTTTCTTTTGTTTCCATAGAAATGCCTCTCATTAAATTACCTGATTGCTCACATTATATAGAGGCATAATTTAGGTGGAAGCTCACCTGCAATATCACTTCCTGAATAAAACATCCTCATGTTCATCTTGTCCTAAATAACCATGAGGAGATCTCATTGCTAATATATTATGTTGTGCCTGTGTATGCAACTCAGAAAAAACTGAAATCCAATTAGACATTATCAAAAAAAAAATCAGGAGACTGACTTAGAAAGGTAAAATCTGAATCTTATTATAACCCATTTGATTTATCTGGTTAAATCTTGGCTCATGGGAATCTCTGCTCTGGGGAATTTTTCAATCCTTGGCTGTTATTCTCCTTTTGGTCATCAAATTAACCTCTGCAATGGGTATCCTCTCAAAGGTTTTAAATGCCTTTCAGCGGCCACTCACACATCAAATAATACCCGTCAGGATTAGAAAACTGGAAGAACTCAATGATCTGACCACCCATGTCTATGATGATGAGGCAACTGTTGGTAACAGCAACTACATGACCCTCCATCCTGACTACTCAACTAGCGGAAACAGTGAATGTGTAATTCTTCAGCCTGGCTGCGTTTACAGTGGTTTTAAATGGTAACCCAGAGTAATGTTATACTAGTTGGTCATACTCTCAACTTGCTGAGAGAATGATCAAAATGGGAAAATTGTTAAAATTAAATACAAAATGGAAACCAGGTTTGAGAATTCCCTGAGGGGACAAAATCATTTAAGCCATATAGGCAAAACTACATCTATCTTCTTTCATGGACATAACTGACACTTTACTTCTTGTAAACGCCTCTGACAATCACAAAAAAAAACTTGTCATCTTCCTAAAAATGGTATGAGATAATCACTTTTAACCAATCTCCTGTCATCTGGAAACCCCCATTGTAATAATCAATCATTGTAAAGGTTGAGAGTTTCCTCATTTTCACTTTATAAGCTATCCTGTAACATCATGTCCCTGAACTTCATATCAGTCTTTGAATTTGAAAGCTCTCAGTTCAAAAATTCTTCTTATATGTGTGATAAACTCTTGCTAAATACTATTTATTGATTTGCTGGTTTTGGTTTTGCTATTTCTGGATTTTTGACAGCACTCATTTCCAGCAAAATCTCTGCACTACAGAAAAAGGAAGCACATACTCGGTGGACAACAAGCTATTTTTTGCATGGATAATAACAGAATGGATTAGTTCCTATTGCTGCTGTAACAAATTACCATAAACTTAGTGGCTTGAAACAACACAAATTTATTATCTTACAGTTCTGGAAGCCGGAAGTCCAAAATGAGTCTCACTAAGCTAAAATCATGGTGTTGGCAAGGGTGCATTTCTTTTTGATGGCTCTAGGAGAGAATCCATTTTCTCACTCTTTCCAGCATCTAGAGTCTGCTGCCATTCCCTGGTTTGTGACTCTCTGCCATCTTTAAAGCCAGCAACATTGGGTCAAGTCCCCCCCTTCACTGCCAGCTCTCTGGTTTTCTCTCTTCTGTCTCCCTCTTCCACCTACAAGGACACTTGTGATTACATTGGCCTACCTGGAAAATCCAGTATAATCTCTCCCGTCTGAAGGTCAGCTGATTAGCAGCCTTAATTTCACCTGCAATGTTAATCTCACTTTGTCTTATAACCTGTTTTCAGAATCCTGTGACCAGGACATAGGCATTTTTAGGGGGCCATTATTCTGCCTACCACATAGCAACAAAAAGTTTAATCACAATGACATTTATTGAGAACTTTCTGTATATAAGCACCATTATATAAAAATAATTCATTTAATCCTTACAATAGCCCAATCAGGTAGGTATTTTAATCACCCTTTTACAAAAGAGAAAATTGAGGGAGAGAGATGTTCAGCAACCTTGTGTTTAAAGTCACAGAGCTAACGAAAGGAGACAATAGAATTCAAATCCACTCTGTCTAACTCTAAAACTCCTGTTTTATCCCAAAACATCTACCTCTTTCCCATCAGATTTTTTATTCCTTATTTTTCTACAGGTGTCCTTGACTCTTACCTTTTTGACAAGAGTGGAGCCACATACCTCTTTCCTTTAAAATAGTTTTACATTTTTAAATGGTTGGAAAAAATCAAAAGAAGAGTAATATTTTGTGAAAAGTAAAAATTATAGGAAATTCAAATTTCAGTGTCCATAAAGAAAGTTTTATCGGAAAACAGTGCACTCACTTATTTACATGTTGTCTATGGCTGCTTTCTCCCTACAATAGCAGAGTTAAGTCTTTGAGACACAGACTGTAATGCCCACAATCCGGTCCTTTACAGAAAAATGTGCTAATCTCTGTTCTTCTCCATGCTGCCGGTATCCATCCTCACCATCAGTGGCATAGTCCAGACAGACTACATTAGGTGGAGGAAGCGACGTTGTTGAGGGAAGAAACCAATGTTTTACTCCACTCTACCTTGTGTATATTCAAGGCAGGTAAATTTTTTTGAAAATGGAAATTTCATTGAATACCGTCCTTGTAATGTTTCTCTGGTCTGTGAACAAGGAATGATCTAGACTTTATCCTTAGGGAGAATTGTCTACTCTGGTCAAGCACTATGTGAGGGATCTTTTATTTACAATCTCATTGTCTCTTCGTAACACCTTTGAGAAATATTATTAGACCCATTTTACAGATAAAGCAACTGAGACACAGAAAGTTTAACCCATTTGCTCCAGGTCCCAACCAAGCGGTTGGAATTTAGTCTTTTCTAAAAACAAACGCCGTGATCTTTTCTTCTACAACACTCCCACATCGGCTATCCCCTGAACTCCAGAATAAAAAACAGTGAACAAAAATTGTTTAATTATTGGGGCTGGCCCCGTGGCCAAGTGGTTAAGTCTGTGCGCTCCGCTGCAGGTGGCCCAGTGTTTCGTTGGTTCGAATCCTGGGCACGGACATGGCACTGCTCATCAAACCACACTGAGGCAGCGTCCCACATGCTACAACTAGAAGGACCCACAACGAAGAATATACAACTATGTACTGGGGGGCTTTGGGGAGAAAAAGGAAAAAATAAAATCTTTAAAAAAAATTGTTTAATTATGTTTTTCATTGTTTCCACCTGTGGCTCTAAAAGAAAGTTTAAATAAATAGGAACTCTCTTGTATCAGTATCTTTTAGACTGCAGTGTGAAACAATACCAAAGAAAGATAAAATCCTGCTTTTTTTCCCTGCCAAAGTGGCACAAGGATGGGCTGGGGCACACTCCCTAAGGGCTGAGGTGAAGGAGGATCCTTCAGAACTGCAAATTAAATCTGAAGCGCTTTGCCAGTTGACTCCCAATCGATTATTCCAAGTGTTTGTGCTGCAGAGAATGTGATTTCTCCCAGGGACTCTGAAGAGTGGTGCTTAATTATTCATCATGAAATTTAATTTCAGAGCTTGTATTCACATAACTGCTTAAAGTGGAATTTGTCACTGAAACACGTTCGGAGGAAATAGAAGATTATTTAACATCTACTCATCTCACTTCAAGATCAGTTTAAAATTGGATGTGTTTCGTGATTTCATGATGGCAATCACGTAAGAGCCGTGTAAGCTAAACTCCTACATGTTTTCTACTAATTTAGTTGATTTAGGTCATTTTGGATTATGAATCAGAAAGGATATTACAGATTAGTGGCTATAGATACAATATTTTTCTTTCCTCCCAAAGGTGCAACTCCACAGTTAACTTACTCGGAGCCATTCCTTGAGATGCTTAGAAAAATATTAGCTGACAAATTAAGTCTAAGGCAATAAATGTGGAAAAACATTAACTATATCAAATGTAAGGATGAATGGTTCAAATGAGTTTTAATCTTAAACAGAGGCAAAAGGATGCTTTTGAATTTGACAGTATCAAAGATTACTGAGAAATATTTTCATCCAAAAACTTCAGTCTTACGTTTAAATATAACCAGACAGAGGTGAGCACCCTACATGCATGTCCTATAATGCCCTGCCTGGACAGAGGTGACAAAGACAGAAACCCATTTCCACATAGAATTAGTGAAAAAGCAGGTTAGTGAAGGTGAACTAGACACATTTTTTTTTTTATCATCACTGAAACACAATGAAAATGCCAGAGATCTCTGGGAGTAAAGAAGTAACTGCCTTTAAAAAAAACTGACAATTGTGTGGTGACCAATTGTAAAAGTTAAATATATCTAACTTTAGGTGATATTATGATATTCCATTATCTGAGGTGATATGGTTTGACAAACAACATAGTTTTTGTAAAGAAAAAAAGGCTAAACATTTTGTCCCATTGGGTGTTTTCTAATCTGTTTTCCACATAGCATTAAAGCTGACCTTAGAGAACAAATCAACTCACACTTTAGTTTAAATCAGATCCACAATTTTTTACATGGTCAACGATGCCCTGCATAATCTGGAATCCTGACACGTCCATCTTTCTCTCATTCTACTCTGCTCTCACCTGTGGGCTTCTCTCTAATGCTTCAAAGCTATTCTTTTTTTTTTTTTCTTTTATCTCCACTTTTAAGCCTTTTCATGTACTCTTCCCAGAACCCCAAAAGTCCCACAGCTTCTCTTTATGTGGTTGGCTCCTCTCTTCTGGATCCCAATGTAAATATCACCTCTCTAGCAAGGTCATTCCTTTAGCTTGTCTAAATTGTAATCTTCCCTCCAGCCATCCACTTTTCTCTATCACTGCATCTTGGTAATGTCATAGCACTCATAATAATTTTAAATTACATGCACATATGTCTGACAACTTGTATAGCATCTTGTATTTCAATTCAATTGTAAGTTCCATAAACTTTTTCACACTGCATTTTATTTATCAATGTCTACCCAGTGCCTGATAAAGAAGAGGCATCCAATGAAGATTTGCATTAAGAAATGAATGAGCCAGGTATCTTTCCCATCTCCAAGCCTCTCTCTTCACACATAATTATGGGTAATTGGCTAAATTCATGCCTTTAGAAAGCAGTTCTAAATCTAGCAATCATATTCTGGATGATATAATGAAAGGTAGTATAATTAAGTGATTTGTTCAAAATTTATTAACTCCAGTTTATAGATGCTCCACTTTGTTCTAATAGTAAGTGAGGTATACAAGTTTTAAAATACAATTTCTATCAATAAAAAGCTGCTTATTTTATTGAAGCACCACCTATACATGTATAGATTAAATAGTCAGATAACTATTCAAATCATTAAATCAAGTGAAATACCAAGGAAATAAAGTGATTGTCAAAGGATTTAAAAGATTTCAGATAGCTAGGCCATTAATTTGGTTAAGAACAGGGGGAGAGGAGAGGCCCAGAAAGAAGGTTTTAGATGGGAATACATGCACAAGGAATGACCCAAGAGGAAAGAACAACATGCTGTGTAGCAGAAAGGAGCACAATCAGCCCAGATTAGAGACTATCTGTTGGGAGATAGTTTAGGTGGGTTTGGGTGGATAGCGTAGCCTCGTGGAAGGACATTAGTACTAGACTGAGTTGTGTTGGTGTGAGCTCATGGTCAACAAGCTGTCATTGCCGATACAAGAAAGAAAGATGATATGATAAAATTGGACTTCTAGAAGAATCAGCTAGCAGGACATATTGGAGCACAAAATGTTCTCTGTAACAAGACTAACAATGAAGTAATTGAAGCAATACATAAAAGATGGCACTGAAGAGGAAGAAAAAGGAGCCAAGAATATATTGAAGGTGATCAATAATTCTTTTCACCTGAAATAAAGGAGATTTTATTATATTGGAGTAAATGACCAAGAAATTTTAAAAGACTTGCAAATTGAAGTTGTAATTTTTGTTAACCACGAGAACAAACTTAAGTAATAGGAAATAACTTTAAAAGAAAGTTGATTCGATTTGAATAACCAAATGGTACATTGACTCATCTTTTGACAGTCATTCCTCCTGCCTTCACTACTGAGGGTTTTATAAGCTAGAATGAACAGTCATCAATTGACATTAAAACTAAAATAAATAAGCAAGGAATTTAGAGTTTCCTTGACACAGAATGCTTCAGTTTTATTTTATGGTATGAGCTTAAAAATTTGGCTTATGTACAATAGAAGCTCTCTTGGCTTGACATTATTCTTGATGTCGTCTCATGCTTCTTTAATTTATACCAAATTTGAAAAGTCTTGGAGAAGCTAAGGACATAAGTCTTTCTAATGGAAACAAGCTAGGAGGGAACACAGTGTTCTTTTGAAAAATTAGAGCAAGACTCTTTAAACCTCTTTTCTCCCCTTCATCTCACCTGGTTTTATAAGTTGTAATTCTATTTCAATCTTTTAGTATGTAAAAGTTATTTGTAGAAAATCATCTTCAAAAAAAAATCTGCTCTTGGGTCTCAGAAAAAAAGTCTGCTGCATCATCTTAAAGCATCATAAAAAAGTCACAAGGGAAAAAAAAGAAGCCCAGAAAGTAGTATTCACTCTGTTCAGTAAAATCTCTTTTATTATCCATGCATTGTAGACCCTTAGAGGTCTGCTTTCTGCAATAGACCACAATGTCAATAAAGCATGTTGGTAAACTCCTTTCAAAAATAATATACTACTATTTTTTAAATAAAATGTGTTGGCTTTCCCCCCTATTATAAAGGCAATTTCAATCCTCTGAAGCACATCTGGAAAATACAGAAAAAGATAAAGAAGAAGAAAATTATTTGTGATCTCATCACCTAACTTAACCACTTGGTCTGGCTCTCTTTGTAAGTTGGAGTCACACTGCACATTCTACTTTATAACTTGATTTTTCCACTTGATAATATATAATAAACATTTGCCATGCTTTTAAATGGCTTCTCAAACTTTTTTAATGGCTTCCTACTGCATTCTGTGTAGTTGAACCATACTTTATTTTACTAATCATTTTTTTATACAGAAGCTTTGTAACAGTTCTTCATTATAAATGATATTGCATTTAAGAGCTTCGAGCAAAAACTTATATATTTCCCTTTCTTTAAGGTGAATTTCTAGGGTTGGAATTGCTGAGTCAAAAGTTATTTATATTTTATTGACTTTTAGTACATTTTGCCAAGTTGCCTTTCTAATATCCATAAAAACATAGTTCCATTTCAGGTTAACTTATTATCCATAGTCACTCATTTCTGACTATGTCACATGGTGCTGGAGTTTTCATCTGCTTTGTAATTTTGTCCTTTGAGCTGGTCTTCAATGAAAATTATCCTCTGTTGAGATATGAATGCATCCAACAGTTTAGTTTCCTGATTGCCTCTACAGGGGAAAGCCAGTGGGATTATGATAGAATGTCATATTAAAGAGGTAGTCAAGGACCAGATTACACAGGAACCCTGGGTCATATTTAAGAATCGGGTGGCACTGTAGAATTTAAAGTATGGGTATGTTTACTAAAGATCCCTTTTGTTTAGATGTGAGTGATTCGACAAATATGTTATTGACCAGTACATAGCAGTATGCATCGGTCAGTTTGCAACAATGCAACCATACTAATTGTTTAAAAGCTGACATAATTTCCTTCTTGCTAGAAGTAGCTGGAAGCTGTGCCCAAGTACTCTGCTGCCATTTGAGCAGTCCTGACCCTGGGCGAGAATCAAGCAAGCAAAGACTTACTACTGGTTCAGTAGTGGGCCTCCAGGATGCTATTTTAGCACCGTAGCCAGCATCTGCTCTTAGTGATTATAGCTGTTTTAAGAGATGTAAGGTGATATCTTAGTATAATTTTGATTTTCATTTCCCTGATTCATCTTTTCATGTGCTTATTGGCCATCTGTATATCTTTGGAAAAATGTCTGTTCATATTCTCTACCCATTTTTTGATCAGGCTGTTTTTTTGTTGTTGTTCAGTTGTGTGAATTCCTTATATATTATGGAGATTAACCTCTTGTCAGATATATGATTTGCAAATATTTTTTTCAAGTTGGTGGGTTGTTTTTTTGTTTTGATCCTAGTTTCTCCTGCCTTGCAGAAGCTCTTTAGTCTGATGAAGTCCCACTTGTTTATTTTTTCTTTTGTTTCCCTTGTCTGATAAGACATGGTATTTGAGAAGATCTTTTTTTAGTTTGATGTCAAAAAGTGTACTACCTATATTATCTTCTAGGAGTTTTGTGGTTTCAGGATTTATCTTCAAATCTTTGATCCATTTTAAGCTTATTTTTGTGTGTAGTGTGAAATAATGGTCTACTTTCATTCTTTTGCATGTGGCTGTCCAGTTTTTCCAGCACCATTTAGAGAAGAGACTATCTTTTATCCATTGTATGGTTTTGGCACCTTTGTCAAAGATTAGCTGTCCGTAGATGTGCAGTTTTATTTCTGGTATTTCAGTTCTGTTCCATTGATCTGTGTGCCTATTTTTGTACCAGTACCATGCTATTTGATTACAAGGGCTTTGTTGCATATTTTGAAGTCAGGAATTGTGATGCTTCCAGCTTTGTTCTTTTTCCTCAGGATTGCTTTAGCAATTCCAGGTCTTTTGTTGCTCCATATGAATTTTAGGATTCTTTGTTCTATTTCTGTGAAAAATGTCATTGGGATCTGACTGGGATAGCATTGAATCTGAAGATTGCTTTGGGTAGTATGGACGTTTTAACTATGTTTATTCTTCTAATCCATGTGCATGGAATCTCTTTCCATCTCGTTATGTCATCATTTATTTCTTTCAATAATGTCTTATAGTTTTCACTGTATAAGTTCTTCACCTCCTTGGTTAAATTTATTCCTAGATATTTTATTCTTTTTGTTATGATTATAAATGGAATTGCATTCTCGAGTTCTCTTTCTGTAAGTTTGTTATTTAGAGGATAGAAATGCAATTGATTTTTGTAAGTTGATTTTGTACCCTACGACTTTGCTGTAGTTGTTAACTATTTCTAATAGTTTTCTGATAGATTCTTTAGGGTTTTCTATATATAAGATGACATCATCTGCACAGAGTGAGAGTTTCACTTCTTGACTCCCTATTTGGATTCCTTTTATTCCTTTCTCTTGCCTAATTTCTATGGCCAACACCTCCAGTATTATGTTAAATAAGAGTAGGGATAGTGGACATCCTCATCTTGTTCCTGTTCTCAGAGGGATGGCATTCAGTTTTTGCCCATTGAGTATGACATTGGCTGTGGGTTTGTCATATATGGCCTTTATTATGTTGAAGTAATTTCCTTCTATCCCTATTATGTTAAGAGTTTTTATCATAAATGGCTGTTGGATCTTCTCAAATGCTTTGTCTGCATCTATTGAGATGATCATCTGGTTTTTATTCCTCATTTTGTTAATGTGGTATACCATGTTGATTGATTTACAGATCTTGGACCATCCCTGTGTCCCTGGTATAAATTCCACTTGATCATGATGTATGATCTTTTTGATGTATTGCTGTATTTGTGTTGCCAAAATTTTGTTGAGGATTTTTGCATCTATGTTCATCAGTGATATTGGCCTGTAGTTTTACTTTTTTGTGTTGTCATCGTCAGGATTTGGTATCAGAGTGATTTTGGACTCGTAGAATGTTACAGTAAGTGTTCCATCTTCCCTCGTTTTTTGGAATAGCTTGAGAAGGAAAGGAATTAAATCTTCTCTGAAAGTTTGGTAGACTTCTCCAGGGAAGCCGTCTGGTCCTGTGCTGTTATCTTTTGGGATACTTTTGATTACTGTTTCAATCTCTTTACTTGTGATTGGTCTATTCAGATTATCTATTTCTTCTTGCTTCAGCTTTGGCAGGTTGTTTGAATCTAAGAATTTATCCATTTCAACTAGATTGTCCATTTTGTTGGCATATAGATTTTTGTAGTATTCTCTTATAATCCATTGTATTTTTGTGGTATCCCTTATTATATTTCCTCTTTCATTTCTAATTTTATTTCTCTTAGCTTTCTCTCTTTTTTGCTTTGTAAGTCTCACTAGGGGTTTGTCAATTTTGTTTATCTTCTCAAAGGATCAGCTCTTTGTTTCATTGATCCTTTCTATTGCCTTTTTGTTTTAATAGCATTTATTTCTTCTCTGATTTTTATTTTTTCTCTCCTGCTGACTTTGGGCTTTGTTTGTTCTTTTCCTTCTAATAGGTGTAGTTTGAGATTGTTTATTTGCGATTTTTCTTGTTTCTTAAGGTGCACCTTTATTGTGATGAATTTCCCTCTTAATATGGCTTTTGCTGCATCCCATATGAGTTGATATGGTATGTTTTCATTTTCATTTGTCTCCAGATAGTTTTTGCTTTCTCCTTAAATTTCTTCAATGATCCATTGGTTGTTCCATAGCCTGTTGTTTAGTCTCCACGTCTTTATCCTTTTCTCAGCTTTTTTCTTGTAATTAATTTTTAGCTTCATAGCACTGTGATTGGAAAAGATGTTTGTTATTATTTCAGTCTTCTTAAATTTATTGAGGTTTGCCTTGTGTCCCAACATATGGTCTCTCTTTTAAAATGTTACATGTGCATTTGAGAAGAATGTGTATTCTGCTGTTGTGGGATGCAGTGTTCTGTATATATCTATTAAGTCCAACTGGTCTAGCTTTTCATTTAACTCCACTGTTTCTTTGTTGATTTTCTGGCTGGGTGATCTATCCATTGATGTGAGGAAGTCCCCTATTATTATTGTGTTATTATTAATATCTTCCTTTAGGTTTGTTAACAGTTGCTTTATGTACTTTGGTGCTCCTGTGTTGGGTGCATAGATATTTTTAAGTATTACGTCTTCTTGGTGGAGTGTCTCTTTAATCATTATATACTGCCCTTCTTTGTCTCTCTTTTCCTGTCTTATCTTGAAGTCTACTTTGTCTGATATAAGCATTGTGACACCTGCTTTCTTTTGTTGGTCATTAGCTTGGAGTATTGTCTTCCATCCCTTCACTCTGAGACTGTGTTTGTCATTGGAGCTGAGATGTGTTTCTTGGTGGCAGCATATTGTTGGGTATTGTTCTTTAATCCATCTTGCCACTCTGTGTCTTTTTATTGGACAATTCAATCCATTTATGTTAAGGGTGAATATCAACATATGAGGGCTTGATGCTGTCATTTTATCACTTGTTTTCTGGTTCTCCTGCATTTCCTTTGTTTCTCGTCCTGTGTATTTTGGTCTACCAATTGAGTTATGTAGTTTTTTATGTTGTGTTTTTTTGTTTTCTTCTTATTTTTTTATTTGTGTCCCTGTTCTGCTTTTTTGTTTAGTGGTTACCATGAGGTTTGTATTCAAAATCTCATAGATAAGATAGTCCATTTTCTGATGGCCTCTTATTTCCTTAGACTAAACTGATTCAGTCCCTTTCCTCTTCCCTCCTAAGTTGTTTTTCTCACATCTCATTCCATCTTGTGTTTGTGATTAAAATGACAAGACTATCTTTGTTTTTGATGTTTTCCTTCCCTTTATCTTTAATTCTATTCTTGAGTATTTGCTAACCTTTTCTGATGTACAGCTACAATTTTCTGATTTTGTCTACCTATTTATCTCCTTACTCCAAGCTTTGTAACCCCTTTCTCCTTTTTTTTTTCAGGTGTGAGGGCCTTCTTGAGGATTTCTTGTGGGCAGGTCTCATGGCTACTAACTCCCTTGGCTTTTGTTTATCTGGGAAAGTTTTTATTTCTCCGTCATATCTGAAAGATATTTTCACTGGATAGAGTATTCCTGGCTCAAAGTTTTTGTCCTTCAAAGATTTGAATGTCATTCCAGTCTGTCCTAACCTGTAAGATTTCTGCAGAGAAATATGCTGAAAGCCTGATAAAGGTTCTTTTGTAGGTTATTTTCTTCTGCCTTGCTGCCCTTGGTATTTATTCTTTGTCATTCATTTTTGCCAGTTTCACTACTATATGCGTTGCAGTAAGTATTTTTACATTGATATGTTTAGGAGATCTGATAGCTTCTTCCACATAGATTTCCATCTCCTTCCCTAGGTTTGGGAAGTCCTCTGCTATTATTTCTCTGAACAAGCTTTCTGCTCCATTCTCCTTCTCTTCTCCCTCTGTAATACCTATAATTCTTATGTTGCATTTCCTAATTGGGTCAGATATTTCTTGGAGACTTTCTCCATTTCTTTTTAGTCTTAGTTCTCTCTACTCCTCTATCTGGAGCGTTTCAACATGCGTATCCTCAATTATGGTGATTCCCTTCTCTATGTTCTCCACTTGAGCATTCAAGGAGTCCATATTTTGTTTTGTTACTTTCATTGTGTCTTTCATCTCCAATAGTACTGATTGATTCTTCTTTATAGTTTCAATCTTTTTTGTGAAGTAGTGCCTGGACTTAAATTGTTTCTCTATGTTCTTTTAACTCGTTGAGTTTTTTGATGATAGCTATTTTGAATTCTCTGTCATTTAGATTACATATTTCTGTGTGCTCAGGACTGATTTCTGGGTACTTGTCATTTTCTCTCTGGTCTGGAGATTTAATATAATTTTTGGTACTGCTAGAGAGTGTGGCTCTGTTTTAGCACATTTTAGTATTATTTGGTCACAGTTATCACCTATTGCCACTGGGTGGGGGTGAAGAGCCATGTATTCTGAGCCCTCTGTGTTCTACTAAGATCCCAGGCACTGGGCAGGTGTGGGTGAGGGGTGCTTTCTTCTGTGCGCTCTTGGGGTTTTCTCACTCTGTCCTCACTGTCTGCTTTCCTGGGGTGTTGGCTTGATGAAGTCACCACTGCATTAGTTTTCACCTCGGTAGGGGCTTTCCCCCAGGTTGCAAGGGCACTTGGGGGATCTTTGATGTTCTTGTGAATGAACATCCCCTCCCCTGTTCCTTCCCTCTCGGAAGCTGCCCATGGTCCCAGATCCGAGTCTTTTGGGGAGGGAGTGAAATTTTCTCTTATCCCATTCTGCCTCCTCCAAGGGGCCTCCAGCCTCTCTGCCTTCTATCATATGGCTGTGTGGGTCTCTCAGATGTCTTTTGCACTGTGTTTTGATGTCCTCTGTCAGAGTATGAATGTCTTTTTCATTGTATGGTGAGGGGGAGATATTACTGGAAAAGTTCACTCTGCCATGATGCTGACATCACTCCTCATAAATATTTTTAATATAACTCCCGCCCAGGGGGATAATTATTAAGGAAGTTTTCATAGTATATTAGGAAAGAGGTAATAGTAACTTGTCCCACTTTGTGTAGGGTAAAGGTATGAAAGATAAAGACATATAGATAAAGTTGAGAGTGATTTAGGAACTATAATCAATGAGATCAATCGGATATGAAGGCTTTGGGGGGATACTTTGAAATGATTGTTACAGAAATCTTCTCTCAATTGTTGCCATTTAAGCTGAGCTCTGAATGAGAAAGGAGCATGAGGACAAATATTTCTGGCAAAAGAAGAATAGTCATAAAGACTGTGAGACAGGAAAGAGCTTGGCATATTTGCAGACATCAAAGGTGAACTCGGCTAATGCATTTCAGGAAGTGGCGTTGATAAGACAGAAGGGTGAAAGAAGAAAATATTAGCAAGATAGGAGATAGGTACATGCCTATGGTGGCAAGAATGATTTCCTTGAAGTAGGAAGGAAGACACCTCCAGATAGCAGAAGGGTTGGTCCAGGTGCAAAAAGTTAGTAGGTTTGGTATCAGACATTAAATGCATCCCTATGGCCCTATTTTTTTCTGTGAATTAAGAAGCAAGACAATCCTTCCAGACCAAAAGAGGTCAAGAGGTTCCAAAGAAGTGAAAATCTGACTTGCCATTTTAGAGAATATGAAAACATATTGACCAGAAAGATACAATATGACTTTTAATCTTTAAATAAGCCAAATGCTCTTCAATGTCCAATGACATGGATGTTCTCATAATGAGGAACATAATTCCTAATGAAAGTATCTGCTTTAAAAATTATTCAAATAAATTATGAAACACTGCCCTTTGCTCTCCACATTGTTACACGAATAATGGTGTGGCTCGCTGGATCCTGTGATTAATTTGTGACTGTGACAGTTTGTTAATTCTGTCCAATTGTATTTTCTTTCATTTGCCTACATTATGTCCACAAGTGCACATCTTTAACTCTTGCGTATCTAAGGATCCTTTTTCTCCAGTCTTCATTTATGAATGAGAAGTTAACCTATGAATAAAATTATCCACCACAATCTTTTCTAGAGATATATCATCATTGTTTTTCTTTCTCTTTGTTTTATAGAATCTTTTCACAGTTGTGATTGGTTTAAGTTTTCTGTTTAGTCATTATGGAAAGGGGAAAAAAAAGATTAAGTGATTGCAGCTCTACCATTTTTCTCCTATCTTCCCACTGAACATCCTTCTCAGATATTCCTTTTCAATGAAATTTGTAGCCCTCATGTGCTACACAAGCCTGAGAATATATAGACAGTTTCTTCTTCCTTTTTGGTTAATTAATGTAATACTAGTATCAGTCAGAAAACTGAGCCACTATTCCCCTACAATGAAGTTACTTCTTTTTCAGCCAGAGAATAGAATTTTATCTTCCATCCTCCATTAAGAGACTGTAATTGTTGGACATCATCATCAGGACAGAAAGTTAGGGTGGGGTGGAATAAAGTAATGAGTTCGAGTGGGGCAGAGACAGGAAGGCCACTGGTAGCATTTATCATTTGATATCCTTTCTCAGGTATTCCATCTATCTAGAATGTCAGAGAGTCAGACAAAGATCTCCAATGTTAAGGCTTCATTGAATGGAATCCTGATAGAAACTAGCATTAACTTAGAATTTGTACTCATTAGGTTCTATTCTTCTCTGAGTTCAAGTATGCAGGGCCAGAGAAATTAATCCCAGGGTTCTGAAAGAGCCTCACAGATATAATCATTTCATAGAATCATTCCTAGCAACCTCTCAGAAATCATGGATATTAGTTTTCAAAGGGCAGAAGACTGGAGATAGACATATGGCCCCATATAAGGGGTTATTTGTAGACTCTAGTACCTGGAATCTGAGTGGTTCTCTGAGAACAAGAGTACTAACATGATTTTATTTTTAATAATGTTTTTAGAGTTATAAATTAGCAGCTTTCTAGATACACAGCTTATCTTGATTTTTTTGAACAATGTTTTCACAATATTCATGTGGGCAAGGCAAAGAAATGCAGCCTGGATCACTACCAAGATATTATCTTAGTTGAATATACAGTCAACTATAATGTATATAATGTGCAATAATTGATGGATTAAAGTCATTGTGCATTCATTCATTCAACAAATATATATTTACTGAGTGCCTACTATGTTCAAGGCACTATGCTAGGCACTTGTTTTATAGCAATAGAAAAATCAGGCACAAAACTCCATCGCTCTCTTACCTGGGGTTCTTTCTGACAACAAAGACTGCTTGCTTGTTGGTGGTTTACTTTGGGAAAAGGTCCTAGGAAACTAGAGTAGGATGACAGAAAAGAGCAAAATAGGGAAGGAGAGAAAGACAATTCAAGGATACGTTATTGAGCTGGTTACCACTTTGGGAGCTCGGAGGAATGTATGGAAGGTACCTCAGAATTAGCGACCTCAGATATGGGAGTGGAGAATGTTAGCCATTGGCTCCCATCTCCCACTGGTCAAAGGTTGCCAGAGGGAGTGTTAACCCCCTTGCACTTACAGATGCAACATTTAGCACATGGCTGAGTGTGTACTTTAAGTTTCCCATGTTGAGCAACAAAATAGTTCAGGACAGAGAGGAAGAGATATGCAGCCCAACGTGCTGTAAGGGTCGGAGGATGTGTGAGAGTCTTCATGGTCCACTCCTTACACTGCTTAGATACACTCATCATAGACTTAAAATATGTAGTTGGTTGCAATCTCCAGAAAAGGACTCCATTCAGAGGATGTGCTTATTTCCTAGGGCTGCTGAAACAAAGTACCACACACCAGATGGCTTAAGACAACGAAAATTCATCCTCTCTCAATTCTGGAGGCCAGAAGTCTGAAATTAAAGTGTTTACAGTGCTCCCTCTGAAGGCTCTAGTGGTGATCCTTCCTTGCCTCTTCCAGCTCCTGATAGCCCCAGGCTTTCTTTGGCTTGTGGAAGCATAGCTCCAATCTCTTCCTCCATCTTTACATCCCATCTTATCTCTGCATCCTTGTCTTCATAAAGCATCCCCTCTCTGTGTCTCTGTCTCTTCTTATAGGAACACCATTCATATTGGATCAAGGGCCCACACTACTCCATCATGACCTCTTCATCACAAATTATATCTGCAACCAAATAAGTACACATGAGAGGGAAAACATCAGTTATGGAGACATTACAATAACTACAGTGTGATGTACCAAAGTCCTAACTAATGAGCAGGTGGTGAGAAGTAAAAGAGATTGACACCTCTGAGAAAAAATGGGCAGTAGAATAGAAATAAGAGATTCAAAAGAAGAGGTTACTTTAGTGTAGGGAGAAAAACTGAATCCAGCTTTAAATACACTGAGACAGAGGTGTTGAGGGTATTCAACCACATCCCTACTATGTGCCCAACATGTTTAAATTATTTTCTACAATGAAGGCACTGGGTTAGAACTCTTATACACAATCTGTAAATGAAGCCTAGAGAGTTAATACTTTCTTCAGAGTGTAAAGGTATGTAAAGATCTATGATATTCTTTGAAATGTGGCAAGTAAATAATTTTCAACATGCTTTCTTTTCTGCTCCACCTTCTTTCCTTCCTCCCCTTCCTCCTTCTATTATCTGTTTTTGTCTCGAATTAAGCTATTAGTGGGGGTAGAAAATGTGCACTGCCCAAAGATGATGCTTCATAAATGTTTTGGGGAAAAAGATCCTTACAAGTTACTCCTTCTAAACTCTGAAATTTGATTTTGAAATTACTTCCTAAGTAAAAGCTTTAAACATTGTTATTGAATATTTAAATTATTTTTCCAGCACAAAAGTTTTAAAATATGGTATTTACCTCAGTACAGCCCATCTTGAATGATTTAAATTCATATTCTAAAAGCTACATTTCATCCTACCTGTTTTCAGCAAAAATAAATGAAGCCAAATATGCTTTGCTTTGTCATAGTCCCACATGTACAGCTTTTAATTAAGCATAATTAAAATCAGCCTCTTCTGTCTTATTTTATATTCCCATCCCATATGCTATGTTTCTTCCTCCTATTAAAAAGATATAATTTTAATAAAAATCGACTTTTGTTCCTTTCTTACACTGATACAATTTTATAGCTTTTAAATCTATCATTATTATGTTCAGGTGATGGTGATTATTAAATTCTCCATACTTTTCTCATAGTAAAGCCTAAGGTAAGATGTAGGAAATGACAATTCCTAACCTTGTCTAGCCTTGAGTAAGAAGACCGAGAACAGCATTGGTGGGACTTGCACTGAAATGACTCTGGATGTGAGAAAAAATTGGGTTACTTCTTCCATAAATTCCGAATGAAGGATGAATTTGGGTCAGGTGTGCCTTGGGAAATCTCCTGAGATTCCATCAAGGGCCTGTTCTAGGCTATGAAAATCCTCTTCTAAATGAGCCCCAAACTAACCTAGCCTCTAAGAAGAGGAGGAAAATCAAAGCAAATAGCTTTCATTTATACTTATCTTTTCTTGATGTTCATTGACTCTGCATTTTTGTGTAATTAAGGCAGAGTGTCTTAATCTTTGAATTGCAAAGAATGGGTTCCTATAGCGCCACCATGCTGATGCTGGCCTCTGACACCCTCTTCCCTAGGGTAGTTCGGCTCCAGCTGGAGTAGCTGGTTACTTCTGCTACAAACAACCTTCTCTATTTACTCCCACTGAGCCACACAAATATCACAGTTTTCTATGTGCCCCATGATATCAGAAGGAGAAGCAGTACTGGTTTAAGCTACTATATAGTAATGACGAGAAATGACAGCTAAAGATAGACATGCTGTAAGATAAACCCAGTATATTCTCATTTAAAATAACATTATTTACATCAGTGGTTCTTAAATTTTGCTGCATATTAGATTCAACTGGGAAGCTTTAAAAACCTTGATGTCCAGGCTACACCCCAAACCAACTACATCAGAATTTCTGAGGGTGGGACCTGGTTGAGAAACAGTGGTTTAAATAATTCCTAATAACAAGGGGTAAATATAGGATCCTCTGAAACAGTCCTGATTTCAAGTATTCTAAAGCAACACATTAAATGTATAGCTAAATATGCAAATTATGTACCTCTAAATATTATTCAGTTTATAGTTTAATACTGTTTTTCACATAAAGAAATTCATAAAATAGGAGCAAAAAAGCTCTGATTCATCTGCCAAAGCAATATCCAATGAACCAAATTGGTAGAAACAAAAGCCTTATGTCATCACTTCAGTTTGATGAGTTTTTGTTTTCATTATGTGACAATTGAACATAATGTAAAATTATTTTTTTCTCTAATAATTTTTTTAATTCTACAGCCTATGAGTCTTACTATTAATCAGGAAGGAAAAAGAAGCCATTGGTTTGGGTGAAGAGAATTATATGATCTCGCACTGTGAGAGCTTTTGTGCTTTGCTTTGGAGGCTGTAAATATAGCAAGGAACCTGGGTGATGACAGATTTAACTAGAAGAATTGACCATTTTTTTCTTAGGCTGTGAACACCTGAACAAGATACATGATAAAAAGCAAACCGAATGATTACCTGGGAAGACTGAATTATGGAAAACAAATTTGAAGAACTGAATCCTGAAACTCTAACTTTTTGAGTAAGAACCGTTTTGCTAAGATATTCAGCTCTTTTCCTTAACAGTGTGCATCACTTATCTAGTAAAATCACACTGAACAATCTGTGACTGTTTCAGTCACAGAAGATATTTTGTTTTAACCAAATACACTTAACTGTTCTACAAATTGGTTTTAGTGGGTACATACACCTCTTGAATTTATTTATACAGTAGAATTTTGTGTTAATTGCCCTAGTGAATTTGTTTGGGATAAGAGTTCATTCTTTTTCATTAGTGTCTCGTAGAATTATCTGACCCCAAATTATTAGACATTACATTTTAAATGATCCAAAATTTATCATCCTGATTTACTGGACCCCAGACTTCTATTTAAATTTTAAGTCATCTGGGGCTGAATTTGTTTGCGTCTGTCTTTTATCTCATTTCCAAATTTAATAATATTTCAAATTAATGTAATGAATATATTGCACAATCAGGAAACAAAATAACAATAATAAAAGTTGGCTCTGGCCCATTCTGTGGCCATACTGTGGCTTAATTTTGGGAGAGAAATGCTGAGGGTCAGTGAATATTCACTCTGATACTAGAGTGATTAGAAACTTCCCAGAACCTCCTTTGTGACTTTCTCCAAATGGAATATACAGCTGCAGATGCCACATACTGCGAAAAAGAAGAAAAATATCCATAAGCCCAGTAAATAAAAACAATAAGAAGAATGTTAGAGACTGGAAGATGACAACCCAAAAACATGGGCAATGAATCCCCAAGTCGTCCATTTCCGTATTTTTGACTTACTGTTTTTATTTCTTTTTGTTAGTACAGCTGTGTTCTTTCCACAGATGAGCAATCGCTTAGTGTTGTTGCTTTTAATTTAACCTGTGAATCAGAGATCTACAACCCAGGCATGCTAATCAAGTGCCATTTGTATGAGTTCTAAGACAGGAGAACAGCCTTGAGTATTTATCTGTCAGCCAGGTTTTGTGAGCCCTTGGCCTCACTCCACAATGATGACACTGCATTGGGTTTTATCTTTTAGTTCAATTTTGCACCATATCCTTGTCCATGTAAGGCTTTTTAGAAATTTCAACGAAGTTAGAGAAAAATATCTTAATGTGTTGCTTTCTTACTCTTTTTAAGTTAAAGAGGCAATGTGCATGACACACAAGACTACCTGTGATTCACATGCCAAGATTCACTTATTTAAAGATTTATTATTCATCGTTCTCAGAGACCTTGAGGGCCAGAGAGCACCATTGTCAATGACTCATGCTCATTGTGAGTTCTCCCAAGTGTTTGGAAGACTAGTCACAGTGAACCAACGCAAGAGCAGGAAATATTTTTATTTGGTTTAATTTTTCTGAAATTGACTTTTTGGTTAAAAAAACATTTCTGTATAGAGCTGAGCTATGTAGATAACAAATTATGCCTATGTTTAGGGGTTTCCGATGCTTCATCATTTTTATTCTTTTTTTATATTAATGCCTCCTCCTATACTAATTTGTACAGAACTTATAGAAGGAGTAAATAATCAACACTTGTCATTGACTAGCTAGGTATTTACTTATTTATTTTGATTTTTTTTTTTTAGTTACAATTGTTTTTTTCCTTGTGACTAGAACTTTAAGATCTACTTTCTTAGCAACTTTCAAATATACAACGTGGTGCTAGGTATTTAAATCAACAGAGTATATTTCCATTCGCAAACACTTCAAGGATATGACCCACAAATTACCAGTTGATGTCATAGGTTTTTCATAAAACAGGCATCTTCCAACAGGGGTTGGCAAACTAAATTCATTTTTTGAATGAATTCTTGGGAGCAGAGGTTAATTTTTAGATTTTTGCTTTGTAGAGATGCAAATAATTTCTGTCCAGTAGAACAGGTAATACTAGAGATTATAGTTTGTGTCCCAGATAGACATTAACCAGCTTTGTATCCAACCTAGCACTCCTACTCTATCATGTTTTTAATTAAATTATGTCTCTATAACTTTATTGGTTGCTTCATCAATTGAGTTAAATATCTTTGCATATGTTCATTTTGTATTTATGTGAGACTCAAGCTCTTACCTTTTTGAATACTATGCTTTAACAGCTGTTAAAGCCTAATTAGCCACAGATGACCAGGAGTAAGCCTGATGAAATAAGATTTATTGATTCTCAGCAAGGAAGTGCACTCCAGATGAATTCTGCTGGGCAAGAAGGAGGAGAGATGTATCTTTGTAAGGTTTGGTGTTTTACTGAAGGACTCGAAAGAGGAACTAAAGGAGGTAGCAATCGGTTCTGGACTGGTCACTCTTTCTGAGGCAGGATCAGAAGTGGGGTTAACCAAGTGCTGGATGCAGTCACAAGGTGAGTGAGACTTAGCAATTCAGTATCCTCAATAATAAATGGAAATTGCAAGATGGGTCAGGAGCTTCATTGGTAAGAAAGCAGCAGTCACAGAGGGAGATGTTACAGCATTTTGCAACTGCTATATGATTTTGAGTGCAACAATATTTTCTGTTAACTTTGCAACTGGCTTTATCTGTGCTTGTTTTCAGAGCCTGAATAACGGCAAGGTGCTCTTTTCTTTTTCTCCCCAAATCCCCCCAGTCCATAGTTGTATATTTTAATTGTGGGTCCTTCTAGCTGTGGCATGTGGGATGCCACCTCAGCATAGCCTGATGAGCGGTGCCATGTCCGCGCCCAGGATTTGAACCTGCAAAACCCTGGGCCACCAAAGCTGAGTGCGTGAACTTAACCACTCGGCCATGGGGCTGGTCTCTCTTTTCCTTTTCAGTTCAAGCTGATTTTCGCTCTTTGAGTCCTGGATAGGTTTTACTCTTTCCTGGCGTAAGATGGTGGGAGATGGAAGGTGAGGTGGACGTTTAATGCTATACTACCTTCATTTAATCTTTCGTTTAAATCTCATTTCTGTCTCTGGTCATCTGTGCAACATTCCATTTCTGGGACTACAGCAGGGATCAGCAAACTTTTTCTGTAAAGGGCCAGATAGGAAATATTTCAGATTTGAAGGCCAAATGGTCTTAGTCACAACTACTTACTTCTGCCATTATAACATGAAAGCACACAAAGAATATACTTCAATGAATAGATGTAGCTGTGTTCCAATAAAACTTTGTTTACAGAAACAGTGGACTAGGTTTGGACCATGGGCTATAGCTGCCCAGCCTGGTCTAGAGTCCCTGTTTGTTTCTACCCAGGTGACTAGCTCCTTTCTCTACCATCTTTTCTAAGCTACGATTTCCTTAACTGATTCATCCTTCAGTATTCCCATTTGATTCTGATGTTCCAGAAACTTATTGAAATCTATCATTTATTAATAGTCCCTATTTATTTCACCTCACTGTCACACCTTTTTCAATTTCCTTTACCATTTTTTAGCGAGATCTCTTGTGGGATGGAAGGCAAATTCTTGTGGTCAATTTGTCATCTTGAAGTGGAGACAGCATAAAAACTTTTTAATAAAGGTGGCAAAAAAAAGGACTTAGATTACCCATTAGTGTATTCCTAGAATGACTATTTTTTCATCTATCAGCATTTCTTAAGGATCCAAATTTGTGTATTGCTGTACTATTGAATAATGCAGGCATAGTTTTCCATCTAAAAGAGCTTCATACCCCCAAAAAACTTGAAGCAAACTGGAGACAGTTTTAATAGAATAAATATATCAAACTCTAAAATTAATGAGTACTAATATGTATTTAATTAATATTGGCAGATGTTAAAGTCAGGCAGTACTACAAAAGAGACCACATTCTGATAAAGTAACTAGTTAATTATACACCTTGAAAAAATTTTAGATCAAATGTTTCTGTTTGGCTCCCAATCATTGCCCCTCCTCTTCTCTAGGTTCTTTTGCGAAGATATAGATACAACATAAATAGAGATCAATGTATGAATTTTGTAAATAGCAGTCCATTAATTTTCTAAAGTACAGAGCTTTCTGAAAAACCTAGATTGGGGAGCACATCTGGGTCTGAGGCCAAGGTGAGGACCTGCTACTACTTAGTGCAAATTTACTCCCTGACATCCATCTATGCGGAAAGATGAGTTTCAAAGCAGACTGTAAATATATTTACCTATCAAGACACATGGATTGTTGCAGACTTCCTCAGAAACCCAGTCACTGTCAGAATAAGGTCCATAAGAGAACATATTGGATGTCTAGGCTTGCCTCCAGAAGGAGAAATGGAGAGGAAGCCTTGGCTCATCATAACAATGCATGAGACAAGCAGTGCAAGAGAGAGTGCAACGTTCTTGCTTTTGAGACACAGTAATGTTACCTATTGCTAAAAGCACCTAAGATATTAAGCCATTGCCAGTTAGATTAGTTGTTCTTTCAAACTTGCAGTAAATAAAGGATGGAAAGAGAAACAAGGATTCTCTTCAATAGTCTCCGGATGGTGGAGAGAAGTGGAGATCTCTTTGCTTTTGGTAAAAGAAGGTGGAGCTAAGAAGAAAGGGCTCTCCCATTCCCCCCAAAAAATCATTAAAGAAAATTGTATTATACTATTATGTAAATGCAACTAACATTCTATTAAACGTGTTACTTAATCTATAACACAGATAGTCATGTCAAAATCTTTTTTTTTTATCCTTAAAATATGTGGAAGATATCACAAAGGAAAAGAAACTTGAGGATTATAAGTAAATAGCTAAATACCTAATGGAATTGAATCAGTCATAAACAAGTTAACAATGCGCATATCTTAATGGCATGAATTTTAAAAACTCATCATTTTAGAACTAGCACATGGCAGCCTAAAGTCACATATGCAGAACCCTCAAGATATCTTCTTCAATAGCACTTCAACAGATAGTGATGAGGTTTGGACTCCCGCAGCCCGCAGCTGAGGGTGTGTCATATGGTGAAGGATGCTTATGCACCACAGCATGACTCACATAAGGTAAAAGGTAAAATGAATCATCTTGGTTCCTTGTCCTTATTTTGAAAAAAAACCTGGAACAAGCTTCCACTTGAGATAAAATTGAAAGTAAAGCACCCAATGTCCTGTGATAAAAGCAGCACTTTAAAGAAGTTTAGCCTTGTGAATGTAGCTAAGATCTAATCTAAAATTACCCAGATTTTATCAAGAGCCAATCAACCGCTTAATTGCATTTTTTCTCATTGAATCAGTTCTGCATCATACAGCAATCTTATTATACACACAATAAGTATATTCACCAACATACTCTTTTAGGTATGAAAGCAAGCAAAGGGCAAAATAATTGAACTCCCCTTCTTTAGCCAAACTGTAATTACTGATATAGAGTAAGAACCAAGTATGTCATTTGTGCAAACCATTCATTTTATTCATCTTTTCTGAAAAGTTTTTTATCCTGTTTGTCCATGGCAAGTTGACACTGAGCTACTATCCCACATATACAACCCACCTCCCCATCATCATTTTACTCAAGGTAGATGTTATCAAGAGGAAACAATTCATTGAATTAAAAAAAAAAACAAGGTGCATTACAAGATAATTTTTTTAATTAACAGCAAAAGTGTGACTCTCATACAAATACAAAATGAACATATCTCAAAGATTATAGCATTAATTAATGAGGGAATCAGCAAAAGCATTAAAAACTGGTTCAAAAGTGAAAACAAAGAGAAGACACATATATAGACAAGAAAGCAATGCTGAAATGATTTAATAGATGCACAACTGACTTCTTTCTCAGAGGTTAGGGGAATCAATATCCCTCCGCTGGAAAAATTCCTTTGCATATCTATGGACAGGAATAATTTGCATTAATATTAGTTTTCTACAGCTTACAGAGCTATAAAATAACTAAAAAAAATTAAATGCACAAACCACTCTAGATTCAGATAATCTGAAAAGGTGTGCTAGATAGTGCCTAGTCCCTAGTGTTCCATAGATCATGCAATCGTTTTTGTTTCTTTTTATTTCCTAATAGACGTAAGGCTAAATTAAGGTTTCAGTTCAACAAAACCACGAAACAGACTGTTATGTACATGTTTAATAGGGTCATGCACATTTCACCTTATTCTATTTAGTGTGTACAGGAGATGTACGTAGTTAGCCAGGATAATTAGCTTTGAAAATACTGATAGAGCAGAAGTCTTCCACTTTTCCTTGACTTTCTTATTTCTTATAGTTTCAATCATCAAGATCTGCTCCTGTTGATTCCTCTTTGGTAAGTTCTTTTATACCTCATCATTATTTTTTATTTTCATTGCTACCACCTTGGCCCAACTATTTAGGTAATAAATCACTGAAGAGTTGGGTTAGGGTACCAGTGGATTTTGCTCTCTTGAATTCTTTTTTTACTGTGATGGGTGCAATACTGCTAGATTGGAAACACCATTTTCACGTGACTGTCCAATCCCAAATCGTTTAATGTCTCAAGACATTTTAACCTTACATTCAAGGGCAATTGGTTATTGGAAAAGCAACTACTAGATGGATGAGCCTCCTTAAATACGTTTTTTGTTAACAGACCAGTGGACAGCTAAACAAAGAGAACAGTCGAATCTGATTTATGGTGAGTAAAATGGGGATAGGTCAACAGGCTTGTAAAACAAGAATTATTTTCCAAAAGAACCGTAGAGACTACTAGATCCAACTTTTTTATTCTTTCCTCTTTAAGGGACATAGTAACTTTTAAAAGATTTCTAGGTTTACTGAAATGCCAAAATTCTTTGTCTTTGTCTTTACCGTGACAGCATGATACAGCTTCACAGTGATTTGGAAGTCCTTAGTTGGACCTTTGGTCCGTTACTTCTTAGCTGTGTGACTCAAAGTGTTTAGCTACTCTGAGCTACATTTCTTCTTTTGTAGGATGGGGATACAAATGATAACAACCTTATCTACCTTACAGGGTTATTTTAAGAATCATTGGAGAGTGTACATATTGAAATAATTACTAGTTGATAAAATATTGTTCAAATACTAATAGTACTAAATGTAATAGTGCATGGCTATGATTCCATGCCTCTTCCATATAATTTATACTTGACTGTACAAATTTTGCAATTACACGTGGTAGAAACTGATACTAATAATCCAGAAAGTACAATGCCTAACTTGAAGGCTATTTGGCCATTTTCTTCCAAGGACAAATACACAGTTGTCTGTTTTTCCAAGAATGAAAACTACATCAGTGGAAAGCCTGGGTTTCCCATACATAGAGTGTATCAGTAGATATAAAGTTTGATGTAAGTGTTTTCATCAGTTTCTTATTCACAATTCTACTAAAAGTCACACAAGTTTGCATACTTGAATTCAATTTACAAGAATATTCCAACAGAAAGAACTTGGAAATAGTTGAAAGAAACAAATGGAATATAACAAGAGAAATTTTTAAAAGTTCATTAACTTGAGTCCTAACTTGGAATTACAAGTATGCATTAGTGTCAGAAAAAATCACAACAAATGACTATTCAAATGCAATATTTTGTCTTCTTCATCCATATATCATATTTAATTTAAGCGAATACAGTATTCTCAAAAAGTGAAGGAAGATAATTAATATTGTGTTAAATATCTACTATGTGTCAGGCACAGTTTTTTTTTTTTTTTTTTGAGGAAGATTAGCCTTGAGCTAACATCTGCCGCAATTCCTCCTCTTTTTGCTGAGGAAGATTGGCCTGAACTAACGTTGGTGCCCATCTTCCTCTATTTTATATGCAGGCTGCCTGCCACAGCATGGCTTGATAAGCCTACGTGCCCCCAGCATCTGGGCCAGAGAACCCTGGGCTGCTGAATTGGAGTACAGGAACTTAACTACTACCCTCCAGGCCGGCCCCTAGTACAGTCTTGAATTACCCTATGCTGAGTTAAACTTCATGGAGATGCTTTACTGAGTTAATAAGAATTATTGTGAATGAGCACGTTATTAATTGTCTTTCTTTGGAGGTCTCCCAAAGCAGATTTTTACACAAGAATTTGAGTTCAAGTAGTTTATTTCAGAAATGAATCCAGGAAGCACTCTCACCAAGTGTGGAAGTGAGACAAGGTAAGGAGGACAGACAATACACAGTGCTTTATTGAGCAGGTTTCCTCCATAGGCAGCACGGGAAAAATCCCATTTACAACCTTCTGAGAAATTATATGAAACATGCCTTAGAATTTTCCATTGAGAGGTAAGAGGAAGTGGAAGTATTCATCCAGCAACCCCTGTCCTTTATTGGTTAAGGATCTCTACTGAGGCATTAACCCTTCAAAACTTCCAATCAGCCCTGCAGAAGTGCTAAGCATGCTTGATGTCAGAGAACATCCTTAGACAGAAACACACAGGAAGCCATTGGCCTGTAGAGGAACCATCTGCAGGAGAAGTAGACCATAGGGACATGCGTGGGGCATCTCAAGTATCTACTACATTAAATCAATGGAACTCGTCATTATGCTAATCATTGAGGGGACACCAAAGAAACAGAAAGCCCAATGCATTGCTTTTGTGAGTTGAATCTCTTTGTCATGTACAGATCATGTGTCAGGTATTGAGTTGGGTAGTAGGAGTACAACAAATAATAAAATACCACCTGTACCCTTAGAGGTCTCATATCAACATCAGGAAGTATATGATAACATTCCAAGATAAAAGATGTAGCTTTAAAGAGTTACAGAAATTTAGAGTAGATGGAGTTCTGGCTGAGAGCCTCCTAAAAAACAAAGGTGAAGTTAGCATTGAAGTATTAATAAATACTAACAAATAAATACTAATAAATTGTATTCAAATAGGAAGATGGATGAAGAAAAGGTATTTCAGACAAATGGAATGATCTGAGCAAAGATAAATCCTGAAGTGAGGTTTTAAAGATGAATTGGTTGCAGGATTGAAGAGAAAAGACAAGAGACAAGAGACCTGTTTTGCGTTGATCCATCGTTGATGTGTTGAAAGCCTGGACTAAGATGGTGGCAATGGAATGGAGCAAAGGTGTGGCAGTTACTGCCTAGTGACTCACTTTTCACCTAGCTCAATTCTCTCCTAGCATCCTGTTCAAAATTGAAGAGGTTGGACACCTTAAAATTACATTTCAGGCTCCCTTCCAGTTAGAGTGCCACATGTGATCCGCACAAATATGGAGGAGAACCCAAATATGGCTGACATTAAAGCTTACATCCCTAAAAAATTATTCTTCAGTTCATATCCACACCCACCACACCCACCCCCCTCATGCCCATGGTTTTCCAGGCCTTTTAGCTAGATCTACTTACCTCCTGACTTGTTTCTCATCAGAATGAATTTGGGAATTCTAGACTAATATTTTAGCTCCAAATCTCTCTGGATATTGGTCATAGTCTATTGTTGTAGCCTATTTCTTGAAAATAGACAATTTTATGACCAAATTTCTATTTTATGCTGCAGTCTGGGTTCCTATTCAGAGCCCAGTTCTTTCTGAGAATAAAGTAATGATTTGTTACAAAACTTTTTCATGGGACTGAATTTCAGTTCCTAAATTGAATTACTGGATCTTTGTAATTTTGTTTCCCCTCTGTCTTTCTGCTAAAAATTTTGCTGGGTGTTTACCACTGATCCCTTTTGATAATACTCTACTGCCTACTAATACTGCTGTTTTTTGCATAATGCCAAAAGTTCTTTGCATATTGCGTGCTGCTACAGCTATTTTGGAGTGTTCTTCTGTCGTTATAGTAGATAATGTTGGTGCCTCGTCCTGATCGCCAGATAAAATATAGGATACCAAGTAAATCTGAATTTTAGATTTGATTTCTATCAGCTATTTTTTATAATATTCAACAGGTCAAAAGACCTTTAAAACATCTTTTTTAATTCACATGTTGGAATAGACATTCATGCAGGTATGCACTTGCTAATTTATTCATTCAAGCGCTTACTGAGTTTCTGCTATACACCCAACACTGTGCACTGGGGTGCCAATGGTATGTAAAGCCATAAATCATCCCTCCTTGAATGAGGTTGCATTATAATCTGGAAACAGAGATAAAATGAGATGACAGATCAAAACACCAGCATATACTTGGCCCTCAAGAAATGTCAATTTCATTCCTATCTTTTTTTTTCAGGGAAAGATTCACCCTGAGCTAACATCTGTTGCTAATCTTACTCTTTTGTTTTCCTCCCCAAAGCCCCAGTACATTGTTGTACATCCTAGTGGAAGACAGTTCTGGTTCTTCTATGTGAGGCGCTGCCACAGCATGACAATTGACAGACAGGTGGTATGATTCTGTGACCAGGAAGTAAACCTGGGTTGCCAAAGTGTGAGTGCTGAGCTTTAACCACTAGAGCATCAGGGCTGGCTCAGTTTCCTTCCTGTCTTGATCTCTTTCCATTCCTGTGCCATTTGGGGAGTTCCATTGCTGATCTGCCTTCCTCTGATCCCTTAGGCTCTCCTCTTAGCATCCATCAGTAACTTGGTTCTCACTTATGACCCTTTGTCCTGCATCAAAGTCTTTGTAACTATCTCCGATGCAGGGGTCTAGTCTTGTCAATCTGCTTTTCTTCACCATTTCTCACATCCTGCCTTGTAATACATATTTTTTTAACACATCAGCAAGTGTGGTGAGAGACTTTTTCACTAACTCATTAAATTGATAGCTTTGGGGAAGCAATAATTTGTTCCATTGTTGAAACATTGAGATTGATACTGCTCTCCTACAATGCACTTCAAGACTGACTGTACAGAGATTATTACTTTATGTCAAATTTTGAGTGGTTGTTTTCTCCCTCCTTTGCCTCTCTCTATTACAATTTTTCTACAAAGAAAAAAACACAATCAAAATTCATTTCTTTTCAATGAGGTGGGGCAGTATGGAGTGTAAAGGGAGAGTGAGGACTGAGTACAATCTGCAGCAGAAAAAGATGTGCTAAATTTTCATCTTACTTTTGATTTGATTTCAGTCCTGTTACTAGGTATTTACACCAATGAATATGGCAGCTGGACAAAGAGATAGAGCCTGAAGACGCATGTGATATATTTATTAAAAAAACACATAGGACCAATCCATTTCTGTTTAAGAAGACTAAAGCCTTAGACTGCTCATTTTAGGCCTCTGAGAGATATATATATAGTCAATAAAATATATGATTTTCTCATAAGAAAAGGCTAGAATTAATCTCTAGATTTGCCACAATGCATCCATAGCTTCAGGAGATAATTGTTCCTTTTTCTATAGAAATGATATGATTTGAATCTTGAGTAAGATCCCCCTGGGAGGCAAGGTGAACAGAAATGAGAAAAGTGCTGGGGGTAATAGGTTAGAAGATATGCCTTTGAATGTCCCAAGGGGCAAAAAAAAAAAAAAGCTAGAGGAAACATCTTAGCCAAGGAAGCACAAGCGAAGGGTGATGTCAGCTTTAGCAACTATGGCAAAGACACCAAATCCCATGATAATACCTGCTAATATTAAGTGATAATAAGGTCCTATAAATGCGATTTAAACTTGGCTGCAGAATTGCATAGTACATTGGTTTTGTGCCCCAGGCTGCATCCCAGACATTCTGATTCCCACAGTATGGGATGAGACCAGGATATCAGTATTTTCAGAAATCTCTACACAGGGGCCAGCCCGGTAGCGCAGCAGTTAAGTTCGCACGTTTGCTTCTCCGCGGTATTTGCCGGTTCGGATCCCAGGTGCGGACATGGCACTGCTTGGCACGCCATGCTGTGGTAGGTGTCCCACATGTAAAGTAGAGGAGGATGGGCATGGATGTTAGCTCAGGGCCAGGTTTCCTCAGCAAAAAGAGGAGGACTGGCAGTAGTTAGCTCAGAACTAATCTTCCTCAAAAAAAAAAAAAAAAAGAAATCTCTACACAGGACTGTGAAGTGTTACCATATTTGGGAAATACTAACATAGTAAAGCCCTGGGTATGAGTGGGGATGAATAAATTTAAAACATATGGAAAGGAGAGCCTGCCATTTGCTGCAAATACCATCTTTCCATATCTTACCATTAAGTGGACATTTTGTATTTGTTAGTGAGTTGTATGCACAAAGGAACAAAAAGGTAAGGATTTCATTTTAGGCTTGTTAATAAGTACAATGTCACAAAATGTTCTTTTTTGTGCTGCCCTTGAAAAAGAATATGTATGTAATTACTCTCTCTATTCAGCCTATTTTAAGCATGTACAACTTGTGTATATGTGTGTGTGTGTGTGTGTATGTATGTATATGTATGTAAACATCTATGTTTTATCAAGTTTGAGATCTGTTTTGATGGAATCGTTTTAGCTTGGGGAAATATATCTAAGACAATTCTGACCCAAAAATATTCCGATTTGGTTTTTTTTACTTCTACTTCATCACAAGTAATTCCAACAGTGGAATAGTGTGGACAATGCTCTGAGCATCCTGCTGAATTCTAGACTCCACTTTCTTATCTACTTGTTCCCCCATTTGCTGAAACAATCTTGCCAAGGCATACACAAGTATTTCAGGGGGTCACAGATTTGAAAAGGTGATCAATGGGAAATCAGAGGTCTAATATAGACGTTTTATTTGTTCTTCTTTTTCGTCGTCCCTAGTTCCTGCATAGGTAACATATCTTTGTGCACTGAGGTCAGTCTAGTTAATCATGAGTATTTCCCTGAGGGTGTCTTCATGTGCTCCAGTGGGATTATGAAGGACATTTTTCTCAAGAATTAGGTCAAATTCTGTGTGTATCACGGCAAGACGAGAAGAGGAGATGGGAGGATCAGAACGAGATGAGAAGAGAACACTGGGAAGGCTGATGAGAGTCACAGCAAAGATTATTGTTTTTTATTTCTTTTGCTATACAGTTGATATTCCTTTGAAGAGATGCATTCCATTTTCCTCAGATCCTTCATTAGTTTTTAAAATAGAATGCATACTGTTAATGACAATGTCCTATCTGGTGGCCATCTTTGTAATTACTCTGGACTCCATTTGATTGCGACTTGGTCTAGGTATTATTGAATCATCTTATCATATTAGATCTCTTCATTTTCTGTTTGCATCAAAGTCAGGACCATTCTGCCCTGGAAGCACCTAAATCAAGTTAGTTTGCTCTTTGCAATAAGTTTAGTTATTAATGTTCTAGAACATTCCTCTTGTTAGGTTGTCCCAAAATATAAATTTCTAGGTCACCATTATAGGAAATCTCAAAGTCCCCCATTATATGTCTCATGAGGAAGCTTACTGTAAGATGCTAATATTCCTCTCCAATACCCTTTATTGCTGTTATCCATCACATATTAAGGTTTCTTCAGACAATTGTCATTCTGTGCAATCCACTCACCTAAAATTTTACTGATGGAGCTAAGATATACCACTGTTATAATGTGTGAAAAATCATAGTAACTACGAAACTGTTAGATTTAACTTTGTGCTCTTACATAATAGTTTCTATATTACTCTAGTAATATTTTTTAGTTCTCAGAATTTTGATTGTAAGAATTATTCATCATTGCCTAAGATAATTTTACTCTTCTGAATACATTTTACTCCATCTATATTTCATATCAGGCTTTGCAATGATTGTACAAATATGTTTAATATTTAGAATGTTTCTAATAGAAATAAACTTATTAGGGCCTACATTGATCAAGAAGTAGTTTAGCTCATAAATAATAGTGACAAATTACCATTTATTTCTAATTTAGAATCCAAGTCCTCTCATAAAAACCCAGAATGTGATATTTGGAAACACCATGATCTTTCCACTTGCTGATCTTTGATTCAGGGAATCTGTAAAGATAGCAACTTAGTATTTTAGAAATGGTATGTGGTCAGGTATAAAATGCAGCTTGGTTCCAAGCCCTACTATTTTTAATCTATGATCTCAATCTATAGATCAATTGGGTCTCTACTCTCTTACTCATAAAATAGGGGAAACAATGCCTACCTTTCAGATAGGTTCTGTGGATTAAAATAGTGTCTGGCTTATAAAATGGACTCAGGTGACGATGGCCAATGCAGCATGAACTCTTTAATTCTGGACCTTTTACTTTCTTTTCTAGCATTGAGCTCTTCTATCCTTGATTTCTTTGGCTAGTTATAAAAACAATTTCCAGCATTCTTGTTAGAAAAATCTCCTCTGCCATGCCTTTTCATTTCTCCCCTACACCACTGATCAGCTCTTCAAAATATTTTATGATTTTTTCTTAAATAATTTTTCTAAGAAAGCTATTTTATCCAAGTTATTTTATGGCTTAGAGGTTTTTCCCTTGCATGTTGAAGTACTTTATTTTTTATTTATTATTATCATTATTACTTTGAGGAAGATTAGCCCTGAGCTAACTGCTGCCAATCCTCCTCTTTTTGCTGAGGAAGATTGGCCCTGAGCTAACATCCATGCCCATCCTCCTCTACTTTATATGTGGGACGCTTACCACAGCATGGCTTGCCAAGCAGTGTCATGTCTGCACCCGGGATCCAAACCTGCAAACCCCAGGCCACCAAAGCAGAATGTGTGCACTTAAGCACTGAGCCACGGGGCCGGCCCTGATGTGCTTTAAAAGAAGTAGTTATTTGGTTTGTGAGGCTTTGAAATTCAATATTAATACTGAACCATGATGTGGTAGGCCATTTTAAAAGTCCAGCAAAGTTTTGAAGGTAATAAAGTATCTTTACCTTAAATGATGCCCTGAAATTATTAGGATAACGGCTCCCAAATATATAGGTTAGAGGGACCCTGCACCACCTGCACATAATGGTAAATTAGATGTAAATTTCATTCACTGTATATTCATCTGTTTATTATAACAACTGGCCCAGCACATTACAGGTGGTAAGTATATTGCAAATAATGGCTGGTTGACCTTTATATTTGCATATAACTTATTCAATGAGTGGATAATTTAGCTATAGTTTCAAGCTAGTAGCATAACTAAATCGGTTTCTTTTTTTTATTGAGTTCATAATAGTTTACATCAATGTGAGATTTCAGTTGTACACTATTTCATGATTGTCACCACATAAGTGCTCCCCTTCACCCCCTGTGCTCCCCCCAACCCCCTTCCCCTGGTAACCACTGAACTGTTCTCTTTGTCCCAGTACTTGTTTATATTCCACATATGAGTGAAATCATCTGGTGTCTGTCTTTTTCTGACTGGCTTATTTCACTTAACATAATTCCCTCTAGGTCCTTCCATGTTATTGCAAATGGGATGAATTTTTCTTTTTTTCCAGCTGAGTAGGGTTCCTTTGTCTATATATATACCACATCTTCTTTATCCAGTCATAGGCCAATGGGCACTTGGGTTGCTTCCATGTCTTGGCTGTTGTGAATAGTGCTGCAATGAATGTAGGGGTGCATGTGTTACTTTGGATTGTTGATTTCGAGTTGTTTCGGTAGATACCCAATAGTGGGATAGCTGGGTCATATGGCATTTCTATTTTTAGTTTTTTGAGGACTCTCCATACTGTTTTCCATAGTGGCTGCACCAGTTTGTATTCCCACCAGCAGTGTGTGAGGGTTCCCTTCTCTCCACACCCTCGCCAACATTTGTTATTTTTAGTCTTAGTGATTATAGCCATTTTAACAGGTGTAAGGTGGTATCTCAGCGTAGTTTTGATTTGCATTTCCCTGATGATTAGTGATGTTGAACATCTTTTCATGTGCTTATTGGCCATCTGTTTATCTTCTTTGGAAAAATGTCTGTTCATCTCCTCTGCCTACTTTTTAATTGAGTTGTTTGCTTTCTTATTGTTCTGTTGTGTGAGTTCGTTATATATTATGGAGATTAATCCCTTGTCAGATATATGATTTGCAAATATTTTTTCCCAATTGGTGGGTTGTCTCTTTGTTTTAAGCCTAGTTTCTTTTGCATTCCAGAAGCTCTGTAGTCTGATGAATTTCCACTTGTTTATTTTTTCTTTTGTTTCTCTTGTCTGAGAGGACATGGTATTTAAAAAGACCCTTTTTTAGTTTTATGTCAAAGAGCGTACTACCAATATTATCTTCCAGGAGTTTTATAGTTTCAGGATGTATCTTCAAGTCTTTGATCCATTTTGAGTTTATTTTTGTGTATGGTGTAAGATAGTGGTCTACCTTCATTCTTTTGCATGTGGTTGTCAGTTTTCCCAACACCATTTATTGAAGAGAGTATCTTTTCTCCATTGTATGTTCTTGGCAACTTTGTCAAAGATTAGCTGACCGTAGATGTGTGGTTTTATTTCTGGGCTTTCAGTTCTGTTCCACGGATCTGTGTGCCTGTTTTTGTATTACTACCATGCTGTTTTGGTCACTATGGGTTTGTAGTACATTTTGAAGTCAGGGATTGTGATATCTCTGGCTTTATTCTTTTTTCTCAAGACTGCCTTAGCAATTTTGGGTCTTTGATTGCCCCATATGAATTTTTGTATTCTTTGCTCTATTTCCATGAAGAGTGTCATTGGGATTCTGATATGGATTGCATTGAATCTGTAGATTGCTTTAGGTAGTATGGACATTTTAACTATGTTTATTCTTCCAATCCATGAGCAAGGAATCTCTTTCCATCTCTTTAAGTCATTATCACTTTCTCTCGGTAATATCTTATAGTTTTCATTGTATAAGTCCTTCATCTCCTTGGTTAAATTTATTCCTAGGTACTTTAATTTTTAGCTGCAATTGCAAACGCAATTACATTCTTGAGTTCTCTTTCAGTAAGTTTGTTACTGGAGTATAGAAAAGCAACTGATTTTTGTACGTTGACTCTGTACCCTGCAACTTTACTGTAGTTGTTAATTATTTTTATTAGTTTTCCAGTGGATTTTTTTGGGTTTTCTATATATAAGGTCATATCGTCTGCAAACAGCAAGAGTTTCACTCCTTCACACCCTATTTGGATTCCTTTTATTCCTTTCTCTTGCCTAATTTCTCTGGCCAAAACCTCCAGTACTATGTTGAATAAGAGTGGTGATAGTGGGCATCCTTGTCTTGTTCCTGTTCTCAGGGGGATGGCACTCAGTATTTGCCCATTGAGTAGGATGTTTGCTGTGGGTTTGCCATATATGGCCTTTATTATGTTGAGGTAATTTCCTTTTATCCCCATTTTGTTAAGACTTTTTATCATAAATGGCTGTTGGATCTTGTCAAATGCTTTCCTGCATCTAGTGAGATAGTCATGTTGTTTTTATTTCTCAATTTGTTGATGTGGTATATCACATTGATTGATTTGTGGATATTGAACCATCCCTGTGTCCCTGGTATGAATCCCACTTGATCATGATGTATGATCCTTTTGGTGTATTGCTGAATTCGAGTTGCCAAAATTTAGTTGAGAATTTTTGCACCTATGTTCATCAGTTATATTGGCCTGTAGTTCCCCTTTTCTGTGCTGTCCTTGTAAGGCTTTGGTATCAGAGTGATGTTGGCCTCGTAGAATGTGTTAGGAAGTGTTTCATCTCCCTAATATTTTGGAATAGATTGAAAAGGATAAGCATTAAATCCTCTCTGAAATTTTGATAGAATTCCCCCAGAAAGCCATCTGGTCCTGGGGTTTTATTCTTTAGGATGCTTTTGATTGCTGTTTCAATCTCTTTCCTTGTGATTGGTCTATTCAGATTTTCTGTTTCTTCTTGACTCAGTTTTGGGAGGTTGTAAGAATCTAAGAATTTGTCCATTTCCTCTAGGTTATCCATTTTGTTGGCATATAGTTTTTCACAATATTCTCTTATAATCTGTTGTATTTCTGTGGCCTCTGTTATTTCTCCTCTTCAATTTCTGATTTTGTTTATTTGAACTTTCCCTCCTTTTTTCTTTGTAAGCTTGACTAGGAGGTTGTCAGTTTTATTTATATTCTCAAAGAACCAGCTCTTTGTTTCATTGATCCTTTCAACAGCCTTTTTTGTTTCAATAGTGTTTACTTCTGCTCTGATTTTTATTATTTCTCTCCTGCTGACTTTGGGCTTTGTTTGTTCTTCTTTTTCTAATTCAGTTAGGTGTAATTTGAGATTGCTTATTTGGCATTTTCTTGTTTATTAATGTGTGTCTGTATTGCAATGAATTTCCCTCTTAATACAGCTTTTGCTGCATCCCATATTAGTTGGTATGGCATGTTATCATTTTCATTTGTCTCTAGATTTTTTTTTATTTATCCTTTAATTTCTTCAATGTTCCATTGCTTGTTCAATAGCATATTGTTTAGTCACCACATCTTTGTCCTTTTCTCAGCTTTTTTCTTGTAATTAATTTCTAGCTTTATAGCATTATGATCAGAGAAGATGCCTGTTAGTGGTTCAATTTTTTAAAATTTATACATGCTTGTCTTGTTTCCCAACATATGGTCTATCCTGGAGAGTGCTCCATGCACACTTGAGAAGAATGTGTATTCTGCTGTTTTTGGATGGAGTGTTCTATGTACGTCTATTAAGTCTAACTGGTTTAGCTTTTCCTTTAATTACACTGTTTCTTTGTTGATTTTCTGTCTGGCTGATCTGTCCAATGATGTCAGTGGGATGTTGAGGTCCCCTATTATTATGGTTTTATTTTTAATATCTTCCTTTTGGTTTGTTAATAGTTGCTTTATGAACTTTGGTGCTCCTGTTTTGGGTGCATACATATTTATAAGCATTACTTCTTCTTGATGTAGTGTCCCTTTGATCATTATGTATTGCCCCTCTTTGTCTCTCTTTACCTGCCTTGTCTTGAAGTCTACTTTGTCTGATATAAGTATTGTGACACCTGCTTTCTTTTGTTTGCCATTAGCTTGGAGTATCGTATTCAACCCCTTCACTCTGAGCCTGTATTTGTCACTGGAGCTGAGATGTGTTTCCTGGAGGCAACAAATTGTTGGATCTTGTTCTTTAATACATCTTTCCCTCTGTTGGAGAGTTCAATCTGTTTACAGTGAGCATGATTATTGATGTATGAGGGCATGATGCTGTCATTATATCACTCATTTTCCAGTTTTCCTGCATTGCCTTTGTTTCTCGTCCTGTGTGTTTTGGTCTACCCATTGAATTATGCAGATTTTATGATGCGTTTCTTTGGTTTTTCCTTATTTATTTTTTGTGTCACTGTTCTGCTTTTTAGTTTAGTGGCTACCCTGAAGTTTGTATTCAGAATCTCATGTATAACATAGTCCATTGTCTGATGGCCTCCTATTTCCTTAGCCTAAGTTAATTCAGTCCCTTTCCTCCTCCCCTCCTAAGTTATTATTCTCATATCTTATTCCAACTTGTGTTGTGAGTTTGTGGTTAAAGTGACAAGACTGTCTTTGTTTTTGGTGTTTTCCTTCCCTTTAGCCTAATGCTATAGTTGAATATTTGCTATCCTATTCTGATTCTGTCTATCTATTTGTCTCTTCACTCTGTGTTTTGTGACTCCTCTCTCCATTTTTTTCTTTTTTCAGGTATGAGGGCCTTCTTGAGGATTGCCTCTACTCGGGGGGTGGGGGGTCTTGTGGCTAAGAAATCCTTTAGCTTTTGTTTGTCCTGGAAAGATTTAATTTCTCCCTCATATCTGAAAGATATTTTTGCTGGATAGAGTATTCCTGGCTGAAGATTTTTATCTTTTAAAGTTTTGAGTATGTCATTCCATTCTCTCCTAGTTTGTAAAGTTTCTGCAGAGAAATCTGCTGAAAGTCTGATAGGGATTCCTTTGTAGGTTATTTTCTTCTGCCTTGCTGCCCTGAGTATTTTTTCTTTGTCATTCATTTTTGCCAGTTTTACTACTATATGCCTTGCAGTAGGTCTTTTTACATTGACAAATCTAGGAGATCTGGAAGCTTCCTCCACACATATTTCCCTCTCGTTCCCTAGATTTTGGGAGTTCTCTGCTATTATTTCTTTGGACACACTTTCTGGTCCATTCTTCTTCTCTTCATCTTCTTGAATACCTATAATTCTTATGTTGCATCTCCTCATTCAGTTGGATATTTCTCGGAGACGTTCTTCATTTCTTTTTAGTCTTAGTTCTCTCTCCTTGTCTGTCTGGAGCATTTCAACATGTCTATCTTTGATTATACTGATTCGCTGCTCTATGATGTCCACACAAGCTTTCAGGGAGTCTGTATTTTCTTTTACCTCTTCCACTGTGTCTTTTTTTTTTTTTTTTTTTTAAAGATTTTATTATTTCCTTTTTCTCCCCAAAGCCCCCTGGTACATAGTTGTATATTCTTCGTTGTGGGTTCTTCTAGTTGTGGCATGTGGGACGCTGCCTCAGCGTGGTCTGATGAGCAGTGCCATGTCCGCGCCCAGGATTCGAACCAACGAAACACTGGGCCGCCTGCAGCGGAGCGCGTGAACTTAACCACTCAGCCACGGGGCCAGCCCCTCTTCCACTGTGTCTTTCATCTCTAATACTTCTGATTGGTTCTTCTTTATAGTTTCAACCTCTTCTGTGAAGTAGCTCCTGAACTCTTTGAATTGTTTCTCTATATTCTTTTACCTCATTGAGATTTTTGATGATAGCTATCTCAAATTCATTGTCATTTAATTTACTTATTTCTGTGTCCTCAGGACTGATATCTGGGTGCTTGTCGTTTTCTCTGTGGTCAGGAGATTTGATGAAGTGCCTGATGTTTGGAGGACAGGACTTTCCCATTCTGATATTATTCGGTTGCAGTTACAGCCTATCGCCACTGGGTGGGGGTTGAGAGCAGCATATTCTGAGCCCTCTGCTTTCAGCTGAGATGACGGGGCACTGGTCGAGGGAGAGGCGCTTTCTCATGCATGCAGTCCACGGTTTCCCAATCAGCTGTCACTATATGGTCTCCTGGGGTCTTGGCTTAATGAGGTCACCCTGTGGGAAAGCTTTCACCCCATGAGAGGGCTTCCCTCTAGGCTGCAAGGGCCCTAGGGTGTCCAGGATGATCCCATGGATGCATGATGCCTCCCCTACTCCTTCCTTCATGGAGCCTCCAGGGGCAGCAACCACAGTCTTTAGGGCAGGGAGCGAAGATCTCTCTTACCCCTTTCCAGCTCCTCTGAGGGCAGCTCCAGCCTCTCCACCCTCTGTTGTGTGGCTGCCATGACTCTCCGAGGATTTTTGTGCTGTTAGGGTCTTTTCTGTTGGAATATGGTTGCTCCTTTTTGTTGTGTGTCGGAGGGGAGAGAGTCCTGGGCAAGTTCACTCTGCCATGATGTTGATGTCACTCTCTCCTTTTCCACAGTGTTTTGATCATATGTTTACATGAGCCACTGCCAACTTTGGAAAAACATTATGAAATAAAACAACACAGGAGAAATTTAGCCAAAGGTAATTACTCCTGGGAATGTGATGAGATTCTCTGACTTCTCATGCTGGTCTTTCAGTGGTAATTTTCACTATGGTTCCACCTAAGAATTGTCCCAGAGCACCAGGGCAATGGAATACTCACAGCAGGGAGTAGGAAATAGGTAGTCTGTGTGCTCAGCTGGTACAAACTATAAGAAGGCAGCATGTCTCTGTTTGAGAGGTAAGTAAAATGGTCCTTTCCATATGTAGAAGTCTTCTTACCAGATCCACCATGAAATAATGCTTAACGAATTTTTATTTCCAATAGACACCTGTCTGGGTTAACAACTTGGTGATGTTTTAGTTGAAAAATACATTTATGCATTAGAAAAGTCCAGAGAAGCATTTTTACCCTTGGATAAATTATATACTTTTCAAGTTGAGCTAAAGCTAATTTTTCCCCTAAATAACATTGTTTACATAGATTTTTTTAGTAGAGTATTTTTCAGTCATAAAATCAGAACTGTATTCAAACAAATTGCTTCCTTAATATTGATTGCATGTATAAGAATTGGATAATTACATAAACGTTCAAGTTGAATCAGGAAAACAGCTTTCCAATTAACCTTATGCCAAATGTAATTATAAGTGAATGTTCAAAACCAACCGAGATGGCCATTTACAAATTATAATTGCTCCATCTCAAGAGTGGAAGAAATAAAGTTTATACTATTTAGTGTTAGAGTAGCACCTCAAGGCTTTGAAAGTTTAATCATAATGCTAAGAGCAAGCTTTGATTAAGTAGTAGTTTCTATCACTTACAACTATTTCCTTCTTTGCCAAATATCCTTCACCAAGATTTACTTTTTGCATCCTGCCTTTCTCATATAAACTCTGCTATCATCTATACTGTGAACAAAATTGGACTGATCAGAACCTGAACCTGTTGTAATAAAGAAACTAATGATCATCATATTATATGCAATAACCTTACATTTATGGTCTTCTTTTCTGATCTTCTTGCAGACTCATACAGTCAGTGAAGAACTATAATGCCTGCTGCATTTAATTCCTAAATGGAGAAATAAAGATTTTTCTGTAAACTATACTCAATATTTCTACAGAAACTTATTAAAATGGATGTTAATTTTAGATCTCTTTTGAAAATTAGGAGATCAATTCTCAGAAAGGTTAAATAATTTGCCAAAATGACTCAGGTAGAAAGTGGCAGAGCTAGAATTAAAAACTCCCTGTGTAAGGAATACCAAGAGAAGAGAGTGTTTCAAAGAGTGTGACCTAATGTATTAAAAGCTATTGAGATGTTGCATAAGATAAGGCCAAGAAATGCTGTATCTTACCAATTGGAGTTGGTAAAATAGAGGTATGAGAGTAGTGTTGGACAATTGGTGGGGGTGAAAACTGCATTGGAATGGGTTGAAGAGGAACTGAAGATTGAAGAGGCAGCAATCTCAAGTGTATACACATTTCAATGTGTGACTATGGAGTTGTAAGGGTCTTGAAATGAAGAACATCAACGTGGAGTAACAAAGCTTTTATTTGCAGCGATCCAACAGTTAGTGAAAGTGTTGTATGTTACAGGCACTTAGACTGGTTTGAAGAGAAAAGGCGTAATGACACAAAAATATGATGTGAAGCAAAGCAAATGTTCTGTTTTTACTTCTCAGAAGTAGATGGCCTACAGATAAGCAAGTCTATAAAAGTACCATCTGTAGGTTTGAGTTTAGCAAGGACAATGAACAGTTTAGCAGAGAGAGTACACTCTTTAGTTGTCAGTTTAGCAATCAAAACTAAGGCTAGGGCTTGCAATTCTGGGTGTAGGGGAGTTACAAAAAATATAAATGAAGCCACAGGTGCAGGGACTTTTAAAGATGGGGACTGTTAGAGCATATTTCATGCTGCTGAAAGATATCCAAAGCAGAAGACTAAACTGATGCAGGGGAGAAAGGACTAAGAAAAGAAGTGAAGATTTTGAGGAGTCAAGAAAAGATGAAATCCAGAACAAAGTGGAGAGATTAGCTTTTGGTAGGAGGAGGCTCCAGTTTTGTCCATGTTAGCTCAAAGATGTGGGCTAAGGCAAAGGACCTATCAAGATATAAAGCACTTTTTTTTTAGTATATAAAATGTGGGAGTTAGATTATATGTTTTTCTAAAGACCCTTCACGCCCCTCTAGTCTATGATTGCATGCTAACAAAGTGTCTCCTTAGAACTTATTATGAACCTTTAACAATCTTCTTTCATTTGTTCTCAGCTATTTTTCATGCTATACTTAAAAGCTCATGAAGACTTTCTGACTTCACAGTTGGGGTAAGACCACCACTAGCTTGGTTACCTTGGGCAAGTCACTCTGCCAAGTTTTCCCATTAGTAAAATAAATGCCTCACAGGATTGTTGTAAGATTTAAATAAGGTAATCTACATGCTTACAATAGTGCCCATCAGGTAGTAAGTGCAATGAGTGTTAGAGCCTATTAATATTTTTATTCCCAGGTAAAGCCACATTAATCTATGTAGGTCTCACTTTGCTGACTTAGAACCTAGAAAATCTCTTTGGCATTTAACAAATTATTTCTTTCTCAAAGCTATCCAGTTAATGATTTAGTGAAAGAGTCCCTCACCACATTTGCTAATGTGTTAAAAAATATGCATTACCAGGCAGGATGTGAGAAATGGTGAAGAAAAGCAGATTGATAAGATTAGGTCCTGGCATCAGAGACAGTTACGAAGACTTCAATACAGGACAAAAGGTCATAAATGAGAACCAAGTTGCTGATGGATACTAAGAGGAGAGTCTATGGGATCAGAGGAAGGGAGACCAGCAAACGAACTGCCAAAATGGGGTGGGAAATGGAGAGAGAGCAAGACAGGAAGGAAATTGACATTTCTTGAGGGCCAAGTATATGCTGGTGTTTTGATCTATCATTTCATTTTATCTCTGTTTCTAGACTATAATCTAACCTCATTCAAGGAGGGGTGGTTCCTGGTATTGCTTACCATTAGAACCCTAGTGCATAGTGCCTGGTATATGGCAGACACTCAATAAATGTGTGAATGAATAAATTAAATTAAATAAATGCATACTTGCATGAATGTCTATTCCTACATGTAAACTAAAACACATGTTTTAAAGGTCTTTTGAGGGGCCGGCCCCGTGGCCCAGTGATTAAGTACTTGCATGCCACTTCAGGTGCCCAGGGTTTTGCCAGGTTGGATCCTGGGCACAGACCTAGCACTGCTCATCAGGCCATGCTGAGGTAGCATCCTGCATAGCAAAACCAGAGGTACTCACAACTAGAATGTACAGCTATGTACTGGAGGCTTTGGGGAGAAGAAAAAAAAAAGATTTGCAACGGATGGTAACTCAAGGGCAATCTTTAAAAGAAAAAACGGTCTTTTGACCCGTTGGGTATGATAGAAAGGTAGCAGACAAAAATGGAGTCCATTCAAATATAGAACTAATGATGTGAGATTTAGGATAAAAAATAAATATAAATTGTGTACACTTTGACATTATAAGATCCATCCTATAACAATGTAGGTCAAAGGAAGTTAAAGGTGCCAATTTTCTCATCTGTCAATTATAATTTAAACTCCAATAATTTAATTTGTTTTCAGGAAGATTGGCCCTGAGCTAACATCCACTGCCAATCTTCCTCTTTTTGCTGAGGAAGACTGGCCCTGAGCTAAAATTTGTGCCCATATTCCTCTACTTTACATGTGGGACGCCTGCCACAGCATGGCTTGATAAGCAGTGCTAGGTCTGCACCTGGAATCTGCACCACTGAACCCCGGGATGCCAAAGCAGAGTGCGTGAACTTAATCAATACGCCACTAAGCCAGCCCCAAATAATTTAATTTTATTTTCAACTTTAGAGTTATCTCTAGAAATGTATTCTCTTGTAGTGAAGAAATATGTCCTGGGACTTGAGCAGGTTCTTCAGTTTTAATTCAGTTTTTTTATTTATTTCATTAAAAATTAATTTTTAAAATGTATTTAAAATTTCATTAAGCTGATCTCATTTTTAAAAAGCAGTTAGTTTCCCTTTATTTATCCTTTTATCTGTATGTGTATGTGAACATATATCAATAAATATATATATGAATATGTATGAATAGATATAGATGAATGTATATGCATACATGTAAGATTGCATATATAAATACATGTTTATTTATATATGAAAAAGTGTCTTGAATGGTGTTTGTGAAATGTTTAAAGTAGTTACTTTTGGATGATGGTATTTTAGTAGGCTTTTAATTTTTTCTTTGGACTTTTCTGTGTCTTTTGGATTTTTAATAATACAATACCAGTTTCATGGATTCCTAACATAAAGGCCTAACTTGCATTAACTGCTTCATACAAGAAAGTGTTCAGAAGACAGTAGTTCTTCCTTAAATAACATTCCCAGGTTGAACCAATTCATCTTAGAACAAAGGGAGCATTTAATGGCTCTAGTAGCACCCTCCTTGCTTAAAAATGTCAATGACTTGAATATGGCCTAGTCTTAACACGTGTTTAATCATTTGAGGAGCACAGTGAGGTAAAGGACTGAAGCCCACTGAACCTTCAAAATAGCATTGAAAAAATTTTCCATATACTCAACCTCTCGGAGAAAATCAGAAATTACGAATGTATTTCTTTTACAGAGTCAAGAGAGTATAATGTAAGAATATCTATACGATAGGACCTTAGATAAACCTTTCAGGAGTCAACAAATCTAATAAAAGCTTTTTTTGTTTGTCTTGTATGAGTGAGCTTAAAAAAAAATTCCATGTAGCTCTGATCCTTTCTAGGGGAGCTTTTTGAATTATGTACTTGATATAATTCTCCGGAAACACCCAATAGATTACATTAATCCTGAGATCGAGATATGTGTCACTTATCTCTGGATCCTCACCGGGGTACCACAAGTAAAAATGACTTTGTGTGTGTGTGTGTTTTGTTAGTTATTGTTAGTTCATTTGATTTTATTTAATAAATGGAGGGCTGGCTGAATGAATGAGTAAAGGAATTTTATGTCTCAGATTTTAGTCAAGAGAATGAATTGCATTTCATAATCTGATCTTAATCATATAGGATGACATTATGTCTCCAATATTTTTTAACTTTATTGAGGAATAATTGACAAGTATAATTGTATATGTTTAAAGTGCATAACATGATGATTTGATACGCATATATTGTAGAAGGGTTACAAAGATCAAGATAATTAACACATCCATCACCTCACATAGTTAACATAGTTAACTCTTTTTGTGTGTGGTAAGAATGCTTAAGATTTACTCTCAGTAACTGTCAGGTACACAGTATGGTATTATTAACTATAATCACCATGCTATACATTAGATCCTCAGAACTTATTCTTTTTATAACTAAAAATTTGTACCTTTGACATACATCTCCCCATTTTCCCCTCCCCCAAACCCTGGCAACCACCACTTTGTTTCTGTGATAAGATTCCTCATATAAGTGACACCGTATACTTATTTCTTTTCTCTGTCTGGTTTAATTCACTCAGCATAATGCACTCCAGATTCACTCTTGTCACAAATGACAGAATTTCTTTTTTTTTATGCTGAATAATACTCCATTGTATATATATGTATACACACACAACATGTTCTTGTTCCATTCATCTGTGGAAGAACATTTAGGTTGTTTCCATACCTTGGATATTGTGCCTAATACTGCAGTGAACATGAGTGTGCAGATATCTCCTCGAGATAATAATTTCAATTCCTTCAGATACATATCCAGGAATGGGATTGCTGGACCATATGGTAGTTTACATTTTAATTTGTTGAGGAATCACCACACTGTTTTCCATAACTGCTGTTCCATTTTACATTCTCACTAACAGTGTATTAGGGTTCCCTTTTCTCATCCTCACCAATATTCATTATCTCTAATCTTTTTGATAACAGCCGTCCTAACACGTATGAGGTGATATCTTATTGTGGTTTTGATTTCCATTTTCCTGATCATTACTGATGTTGCACACCTTTTCATATACCTATTGGCTATTTTCTTTGGAAAAATGTCTTTTCAGGTCCTTTGCCCATTTTTTAATTGAATTACTTGCTTTTTTGCTATTGAGTTATATGAATTTATATATTTTGAATATTAGCCCCTTATCAGATATACAGGTGGGACTATGTTAAACAAAAGACCTTCAGTATAGCAAAGGAAACAATTAATGCATTGAAAAGACAATCCGATTTTAAGTGTATGTTTCTCTTTTGGTATGAGTCTTCTTTATGAATGTTTTTGTAACTCATGAGTCCATCAAATTGGAGCCCCATCCTTGTAAGTTGGGAGAAGAGTCTCACCAGATAGAATTGTTGATTCAAAGCGCAGTAAAACTAGAGACTGGCTGCAGGTTGGAGGTCTTTGAAAGGTGGTAGAGCTGGAATTTGTCTCTATTTATCTCGGCCAGAAAGATATCGAGCTCATAATTTTTTAGGTGCATTGCCATTTTGCTTCTGGAGTGTCCATATGCAGAGAACCAAGAGGAAAGTGACATTCAAGGATTCAGCATTGTAGCCTCTTTGTCAGCTACTTCTCTCATCATAATTCTCTAGGCAATGCCTTGAATGGACACTGGTAAACAATCAATGATTTTAATGGTAGCATCCCTGGATGCTCAATGCCTATGTCCATTCATGCATTAAGGATTGCAAAATCACAATATTCTAATTCTATAATTTGTCATGTTTATTATCTGTAATAATTTAATAGGGATTTGCTTCCTCCAATCTAATATTTATTTACCCAGTGGTATAGTTCAGTATTAGAAAGTCAAGATAAAAATTGATTATTTCCTTATAATTACCCAGTTTTTCATCTAATGAATTGGTTTATTTCATCCTCAGATAGTAACCAATTCGGTTTCTTTTTTCATTAAAAAAACATCATTACAAACCCAAGGATTTAAAAATAGTGGATGAATTTCTATCTATTTCAATTTTATTCCAAATGAAGCTGAACTTCTCCCATCAGTCAGCTGAAGCTTTTTCAAGTTCTTTTTGACACATCCCTAGTAGTGGTCTTTCATAGCTATCTTGCTACTGACACATCAAGGTGTTCCAAGCTGACCTGGAATCAGCCAAAGAAGCCCCGTTCAAGGGAATGTCATTTCAGGATCATCTGGGCAGCAGGGATGTTCATTGGTACTGGGTTGATTATTATTTCACTATTGTTTCCCATTATTTCCTTGATTTTCTTTTTCAGGGAATCCTAACATCTGTATGATATTTTCTTTGCTTTCAATGTTTGTTACTTTCTCTTGAATAGTGTTCATGTCTTTCTTCATTTGTTTGGATTCTTAAAACTTTCCCTTTAACCTGATATTTATTTTAAGACTCTGTCCCCTCAGATCTTCTACCACAGGCCTCTTACAATCGTCCACCACTGGTACACAAAAGCCCTTATAGTTTAGTCACTGTGCTTGAACTGACCCTCCACAAAGTTTGCTATTCGAGAGTTCTCCTGTCTTCTGATCCATCAGGCACTCTGTTGCTTCCTTCTGTTCTCACTCATGTTGATGACATATAGGTCTTCTGGATGCTGGTGTTTTTTTCCCCACCTCCTTGTATTTTGGAGTTTGTGGGATACCTTGTCATTTTGTTCTGTTATCCATGCTATACACAGGATTTAATTTTACTGAGCAGTTTTGCTATTTCTTTTTATTTGGGATTTGTGAAAATCCAAAGTTTATGCTGCCATTGCCACTGTCATCTTCCTAGTATCACCTCCCTTTGCAAGGACACTTTTGTTCAAAGAATAGTATATATTTTCCCCAATGTGGCTTTATGTAACCCATTCCTCAAAGAATTACATTCCTTTTATTTATATGTAGATTTAAAAAAATACTTCTCATTAAGCCCATTGAAACATATTTTGGTTGCTGTTATAATTTATGGTACCAAAGACTTAAAATTAGTTTTATAATAAGTGTTTTGAAATACAGTTAAATGAGACGTTACTATTAGTCCCATATCTCCTCCAGGTTTGACAAGGAAGTTGTCACCCCATTTTTATAGTCGACAAATTCCAGCATATATTATGATATGTGAAACTGATAAGTGCTAATATAATATCACGAGGTGTCTTATTGCTATAAAAATAAATGATGCTTGAACTAGAACTCTCAAATAATATTTTTAGGTATTCCAGGAGAGGGAAAATGAAACAAACAAGAAGACAAATAAATGTTATGCTTTAATCTCATTCTAATTTCTCTTGGGAAATTTTCTTGCTCTAAATTCTTTTGGAAAAGTGTTCTGGGTTTAGTTTTCATTCATTCCAAGCTTGTAATTTATAAACGTTCAATAAAAATTAATGATCTGAATACTGATTGTGATACACTCTAAGATCCTTGATTATCAAACAATATGGTTTTTAAATCAGCAAAATGGGTTCATCCCATACTTTAGAAAGAATCTCATCAGCAAAAATTGAAATAAATGCATTCAATTATTCAAACAATTTTTAAATATTTCTTGTTTTCTGCAACTAAGGAGAATGATGAAAAGTTGGATAGTGTCTCATTTCACATTGCTTACAGTCTAGTGGCATAAAAATAGGCTTTGCTGTAAATCTAGCTTGTTAATTAACTACATGACTCTTGGTGAGTCTTAATCTTTAGTTCTTAGCTCTTAATCTATAAGATGAGGATAATGATTATAATGCATACACATCAGAATTTTAGAGAGAGAGAGATCTGAAGAGATAGTGAATATGAAAATGCTTAGCACAGAAACTGTGTAGTGCAGGGCTTCTCTTACTTGTTATGCCTCTTTATGTCACTTTGGAAACCACTTTGGAAGTGGCTGAAACCACTTGGAGTCCCCCTACACAGAGTCACTTAGAGGAAGACAAGAATTACTGGGCCCATGGGGCCGGCCCCATGGCACAGCGGATAAGTTCGCACGTTCCGTTTCTCGGCGGCCCAGGGTTTGCCAGTTCAGATCCTGGGTGCAGACATGGCACCGCTTGGCACGCCATGCTGTGGTAGGCATCCCATATATAAAGTAGAGTAAGATGGGCATGGATGTTAGCTCAGGGCCAGTCTTCCTCAGCAAAAAGAGGAGGATTAGCAGTAGTTAGCTCAGGGCTAATCTTCCTCAAAAAAAAAAAAAAAATTAGAATTACTGGGCCTAATAAAAAAATTTTGAGGGTCGTTGGCACAAAGAAGCTGTTAGAAATAATGGGAGGAAATGAGATCAACTTGTCAAGAGAAGACATAGAGAAAATAAGAGCACTGGGCCCTGAGCTACTCCAACATGTAGGTGTCAAACAGAGTGGAGAAGTCAGGAAAGAAAACAAAAGGAGGGAGAGAAGTAGAATATGATGTCGGAAATTACGGAAAAAAAATATTTCAAGGAAGAGCAAGTGGTAAACCATGCCAAAAGCAGCTAAGAGCTCTGCTAAAATGAGGACAGATAATTGAGGGTTCACTTTGGCACGCTATAGCTTACTGTTAAACCTTGATAAAGTCTTTCAGTTGAAAAATGAGTCAGAAAAGTTGGAACAAGTTGAAGAGATAATGGGAGATATGACACTGAATTGAAAAAGTAGAGATGAAGAGATTGTTAAAGTAGTAAGGGTCATATTACATTGACGGAATTAGTCAAAGGTATTCAGATGCTGTGATGACACATTCTCATAGTGATATAACCATTAAAATAGTTGTCTCTTGTTTCTTTTTCATTAAGTGACTTAGGTATGGAAATAGGAGCTGTAAAACTACTAATTCCATTTAGGAATTAAAGGTAAACTTATCTGATAGAATTGACTGTTTGGAAAGAAAGAATTATGTTGAGTCACCAGTGAGGCTTATAAGCTGTCATTAATTTATGTCACAGAACAAAATTTTCATTTTCATATAATAAGCATGATCAGTCTGAAACACCAGCCTAATAAATATATGGAGGATCTGTTTAAACATCTCATGCTTGCCAGGAAGTCACTATGCTAGGTTTTTTACTAAATTTAAACAACTGAAAATAATTTCCATTCAAAATAAGCACCAATGCATTTTTAATTTCGTTGTTTATTTTTAACTGCTTTATTGAGCTATAATCTATAAACAATAACTTGCAGATTAAGTGACAAATTTAGGGGCTTGCCCCATGGCTTAGTGGTTAAGTTCAGCATGCTCCACTTTGGCAGTGAAGGTATGGTTTCCAGGCATGGATCTATACCACTTGTTGGCCACCATGCTGTGGTGGTGACCCACATACAAAACAGAGGAAGATTGGCAACGATGTTATCTCAGGGCAAATATTCCTCTGCCAAAAAAAAAAAAAAAAAAAATGAATGTGTTTTGAAATGTTCATATACTCACAAAACTGTCACATACTCAGGATAATGAATATACCCATTCTCTCAATCAGTTCAGGGTGCTATAACAAAGCACCATAGACTGAGTGGCTTATAAACAATGAAATTTTATTTCTCACAGCTCTGGAGGCTTGAAGTTCCAGATCAGGGTGCCAGCATGGTTGAGTTCTGGTGAGAACCCTCTTCTGGATTGCAGATCACCAACTCATGCTATTTTCACATGGTGAAAAAAAAGCAAGAGAGCTCTCTGGGTTCTCATTTATAAAGGCATTAATCCCATTCATGAGGGCTCCACCCACACAACGTAATTACCTCCCAAGGGCCCACCTCCTGATACTATCACATTGGAGGTTAGGATTTCAACATATGAATTCTGGGGGGCCTTTTCAGTCCATTCACTCCAGTCCACATTCAGTCCAGAAAATCTGCATTTTCCTAATGACTAATGATATTGTGGGTCTTTTCATATGCTTACTGGCCATCTTATGTCTTCTTTGGTGAATTGTCTATTCAAATCTTTCGCTCATTTTTTAATTAGATTATTTTTTTTATTATTATTGACTTTTAAGTTTTCTTTATATATTCCAGATACTAGATGTGTTAATCTGCTAAGGTGGCTGTAACAAAATACTACAGACTGAGGGGCTTAAACAACAGAAATTTATTTTCTCATGTTCTGGAGGCTGGAAGTCCAAGATCAAGGAGCCAACACTGTTGGACTTTCCTGAGGCCTCTTTCTTTGGCTTGCACATGGCCACTTTTTCATGTGTCCTCATGGCCTTTTCGTGGTGAATGCACATCCCTGGTGTCTCTTCCTCTTTTTATAAGAACACCAATCATATTGGATTAGGGCTGCATCCTTAGGACCTCATTTAATCTTGTTTACTTCTGTAAAGGCCCCATCTCCAAATACAGTCATGTTGCAGGTTACAGCTTCAACATATAAATTATGAGGGACACAATTCAACTTGTAACACTAGGCCTTTATCAGATATATGCTTTGCAATTATTTTTCCAGTCTGTGATTTTTCTTTTCACATCCTAATGGTATCTTTCAAATAAAAGAAGTTGGAAAATTTGATAAGGTCTAATTTGTCAATATTTTATTTTATAGATTGTGCTTTTGGTGGCATATCTAAGAAATCTTTGCCTAACTCAAAGTCACAAAGATTTTATTCTATATTTTCTTCCGGAAGTTTTAGCATGGTAGATTTTTCTTTTTGGTTCATGATACGTTTTGAGTTAATTTTTGTATAAGTTATGAGATGTGGATAGAAATTTATTTTTTTGTATATGGATATTCAATTGTTCCAGGAACATTTGTGGAAAAGATTATTTTTTTCTTCAATGAATTGCCTTTGTCACCTTTGTTGAAAATCATTTGTCCGTATAATTGTGGTTCTACTTCTGGACTCTCTATTCTATCGCATTTATCAAATTGCTTATCTTTATCCTAATAGTATCTTGATTACCGAACCATTATACTGACTGAACTGAAGTAGTGTTGATTCTCCAACTTTGTTTTTAATTCTCAAAGTTGTTAAATCTTTTCTAGATTATTTGTATTTCCATATACATTTTGTTTGTTTTTTTGTTTGTTTTTCGGTGAGGAAGATTGGCCCTGAGGTAACATCTGCTACTAATCTTCCTCCTTTTGCTTGTGGAAGATTGTCACTGAGCTAACATCTGTGCCAATCTTCCTCCATTTTGTATATGGGGTGCCACAACAGCATGGCTTGATAAGCAAAGTATGTCCGCACCCAGGATCCCAACCTGTGAACCCTGGGCTGTCAAAAGCAGAGCTCACAAACTTAACCACTACACCATCAGGCAAGTCCCTCCATATACATTTTAGAATCAGCTTGTAAATCTCTACAAAAAGCCTCCTAGGATTTTGATCAGGATTGCAATTAATCTACAGGTCAATTTGGAAAGAATTGGCATTTTAAGAGCATTGGGTCTTTTTATCCATGAACACTTAAAATCTCTCTAATTATTTAGGTCTTCTTCAATTTCTCTCAACAATAATTTCTAGTTTTCAGTGTATAGGTCTTACACATCTTTGTCAGATCTATCCCCAGAAATTTCATGTTTTGATACTATCAAAAATAGTACTGCTTATTTCATTCTTATTCCTGATTGTTCATTGGTAGCACATAAAAATGAAATTCTTTTGTATATTGGTTTTGTATCCTATGATCTGCTAAAATACTTATCAGTCCTAGTAGGTGATACTGAACTACTAGATTCAGAAAATCTGCATTTTCCTAATGACTAATGATATTGTGGGTCTTTTCATATGCTTACTGGCCATCTTATGTCTTCTTTGGTGAATTGTCTGTTCAAATCTTTTGCTCATTTTTTAGATTCCATCAGATTCTCTATATACATGATCATATTGCCTATGAATAACAGTTTTACTTCTTCCTTTCCAACTAGATGCCTTTCATTTCTGTTTCTTGACTTATTGCCCTTGCTAGAACCTCCAAACAATGTTGAGCACAACTGGTGAGAATGGACATCCTTATCTCATTTCTGATCATAGAGAGAGAATATTCACTCTTTCACCATTAAATATGATGTTAGTTGTAGATATTTCATAGACACCCTTTATAAAGTTGAGAACATTCCTTTCTATTCCTAGTTTCTTGAGAGTTTTTATTAGGAATAGATGTTAGGTTTTGTCAAATGCTCTTTCTGCATCTGTTGAAATGATCATATGGTTTCTTTTTTCAGTCGGTTAATTTAGTGAGTTACATTGATTGCTTTTAAAATGTTAAACCAACCATGAATTCTTATGATAAACCCTTCTTGGACATGATGTATTATCCTTTTAATAGTCTTTGGTTTTGATATGCCAAAATTTTGTTTGAATGTTTGCATCTATGTTCATGAGAGTTATCAATCTATAAGCGTTTTTCTTTTTCCTTTGCAGAGTCTTTGTCTAGTTTTGGTATCAGGGTAATGCTGGCCTCATGAAGTGAACTGAAAATATTCCCTTTTCTTTAATTTTTTGGAAAAGTGTGTGCAGAATTTATATTATTTCTTCTTTAAGTGTCTGGTAGAATTCATCAGTGTAGTCATCTTGGCATAGCATTTTCTTTGGAGAAAAGTTTTTAACTACCAAATCAATTTCTTTAATAGATATGGGGCTATTTACTTTACCTATTTCTTCTTGAGTTAACTTTATAATTTGTGTCTTTCAAGGAATTTGTCCATTTCCTCCAACCTGTTGAATTTATAGGTATAAAGTAGTTCATGATAGTTCCTGATTATCCCAATAATACCTTTAGAAATTTCAATGATTCCTTATATCCATGCTAATTTGCATTCTCTCTCTCTTCCTCCCCCCTCATTCTGGTTGAAAGTTTGTAAATTTAATTGACTTTCTCAAAAAATCAGCTTTAAGCTTCATTTATTTTCTCTATTGTTTTTCCTTTTCTATTTCATTGATTTCCACTGCAATCTTTATTATTTCCTTTTTTATGTTTACTTTGGATTTATTTTGATCTTCCTTCCCTGGTTTATTAAAGTGAAAGTTGAGATCAATTTAAGCCCTTTTTTCTTTTTTTAATATGGGCATCCAGTGCTCCAAATTTTCTTCTAAGTATTACTTCAGCAGCATCTCACACTTTTGATATGTTGTGTTTTCATTTTCATTCAGTTCAAAACGTTTTCTGTTTTCTTTTTGATTTCTTCTTCAACCTATTGAGTTTGTTAGCAATATTACCTGGTTCTATATAATTGGGGATTTTCCAATGAGACTTGTGTCATTAATTTCTAATCAGTTTTATTGTGCTCAGAAAATATATTTTATGTGAATTGAATCCTTTAACATTTACTGAGACTTATTTTTTACCCCCGTATATAGTTTATCTTGGGAAATATTCTTTTTAGGTCTGCTTGAAATAATATGTATTCTTTTGTTATTAAGTGGAATGTTCTACGAATATCAATTAGTTTAAGCTGGTTGATGGTGTTGTTCACATCTATATCACTTGTCTACTCTTTTATCAGTTAGTGAGAGAAGGATATTCAAATCTTGAGCTCTAATTTTTTATTTATTTTTCCTTGAAGTTCTATACATTTTTACTTTAACTTGTTTTGTAGTGTGGGTACTCTGGTGATGAACTCTTTGAGTTGTTGTATGTCTATAAAATTTTAATTTCACTTTTGTTTTAGAAACATAGTTCCATTGGGTACATAATTTTAGATTGATTTTTTTTCATACTTTAAAGAATGTCTCCATTGTCTTCACATTTTCATTGTTTAGGGTGAGAAATCTGCCATCTTTATCTTGGGTCCTCCATATGTAACATGTTTTCTTTTTTTTAATCTTTCCAAAACTGTCTTGTTTTCAGCAGTTTTGTGTAACTTGATTATAAAGTCCCTTGGTGTAGTTTTCCTTATCTTTATTGTGCTTGAGATTCTTGTATCTGTCATTTATAGTTATTAGGAAATTTGGAATTTGTTTGGACATTTTTCCTTTTAAATATTTTTCAATCCACCTGTTACTCTTCTCCTTCCTGGACTCCGATTACACATATATCAGGCTTATTGGAGCTATTCCTCAGCTCAATTACGCTCTTTTAATTTTTTAAAATTATATTTTCTCACTATGTTTCACTTTTGATACTTTTGATTGCTTTGTTTTCAAGTTCATTAGTCTTTTCTTCTGCAATGCCTAATCTGCCAATAAAACCAATTAGTGTGGTTTTTTATCTTAGAGATAGTGGTTTTCACTTCTAGAAGCTCTATGTGAGACTTTTAAGTATTTTTTATGTCTCCATCTAACATTTCAAACATATGGAATACAGTTTTGTGACTATTTTAATGTCTTGTTTGCTAATTCTAACATCTGTGTCAGTTTGGGGTCATTTTTGATTAATTGATTTTTCTCCTTATGGTGGATCAGACTTTCCTCCTTTTTTGCATGGCTGGTAACCTTTGATTGGATGCTAGACATTGTGAATTTTATCTTCTTGGGTGCTGGATATGTTTTATTCTGATAAATATTCTTGTCCTTTATTTGGGGATGCAATTAACTTACTTGAAAATAATTTGATTCTTTTCCTTTTTGGCTGGTGGGAATATACATTTATTCCTGGCCTTGTGTGAGCATTAGGCTCTGTTACTTTTAATACATTCAGATAATTCTTTTCACAATCTTGGGTAGTTTCCTTACACGCATGAGCCAGTAAGCACTCTTCTGAATCCTAAAGAGAGAATTTCTGCAGATCTCCTGAGTTTTCTCTCTGTGCAACTCTCTTCTCTCTGTTATTATGTCTTATGAACTCTAAGAACTTGATCTCCTGGGATCCTGATTCCATCTCCTCAAGTGAGTGAGTCTGCTTGCTAGCCCATGAGTCCCCTTTTCTATGCCATAGACCAGAAACTCAAGGCAGTAAGCTGGGGCAATAGGAGAGTTCACCTCATTTGTTTCCCATTTCTCAAGATCACTGTTTTTCATTGTCTAATATTCAGTCTCTTAAAAAATATTGCATCTTGTATCTTCTTTTTTTCTTCTTTTGATTGATTCAATGGGAGGCTATATCTGGTCCTTATTACTCCATCTTGACTAGACCCAATACAGTCATGTGTCACTTAATGATAAGGACACGTGCTGAGAAATGCATTGTTAGGCAATTTTGTCATTGTGTGAACATCATAGAGTGTACTTACACAAACCTAGATGGTATAGCCTACTACACACCTGGGCTAAATGGTACTAATCTTATGGAACCACCATCATATATGCAACTAGTCATTCACCAAATTTTTGTTATGTGGTGCATGACTGCACACACTTTTGATCTTGGATTTCTTTCTTAATCCACTTATCTTAAGAAGTATAGTAAGCTACTCCTCTAGATTATACTACATCCAATTGAAGCATCATTCATACCAGTTGTCTGACATTATGTCAAAATATTTCATACCAAAATCTGACTCACCAAATACTTGTCAGTTATAGTCTCATCTATGCAAGGAGGAATTATCTTCCATTTTTCTCAAATTCGTTTACTTTTACTGAGAACTTATGAGATATTTGTGCCATTGTATTTATTCTTCAAGGATAAGATACAATTAAAAAAGAGTATCACTACAAATGAAACACATACAAAGGAAGAAAAAGATAACAGTGTCTTTGGATAGATGGTTGTAGTAATGTATACTACAATAATTATCTACAGCCATGGAAATTCAGAATTCAAATAGTTTTTCTTTATGTCTATTACTCATTAAAATGTTAAACTGTAGAATGTGAAAAACTCCATATCGTTGGAAATAGTATGTTTATCTTCTGAACACTGATTCATTTGTGCAAGTTTGTGCCTTTCCTTAAACATGAGGCTGGGTGGGACAGGGGAAGATGTCATTGTCCTTTAACCTACTCTACAGTCAATTGAAAAGTCAAAGTCTCTATCATATACTTTAACTTTAGGAACATAAATCCCAGAGTTTAAGAATTTTAAGGAGTACATTAGACTTTGCTTATATTGAGAATCTGTCCTTGGTGGCAATCTAAAAATGGATTTTTCTTCAGAAATTTTAGTCAGAAACAGAGAAGACCGTACATAAATCAATTCACTAAAACAAAGCCTGGGACATTATATGCTGTATTGCTTCTGGGACTAATACTTAAGGGATACCCAAGATAGACCTGTAATTTTTCTTCTTTGATGACACTGCTATGAACATTAAAAGTGGTGAGAATAAGAGGATTGGAATTGTTTGGCATAACATCTTGAGGACATCTGTCTCTAACATTTCTTCACGTCAGGAAGAGATGTACTAAAAATGTTCTATGTTGTGAAATGAAAAGATGATTTTTGAGAAAGTTAAGGAATGACCTTCCTTTTTCTCCTATTTCTTTTCTGAAGTCTTATCCTATCACTAATTACTCTAACAACTCTGTCCTCATGTAGTAATTAAATCCTTCTCTTTTCTCCATGACACTGTGCTCATTTTCTACTTGCACCTTTCAAGGAGTAACCCATTCACAACTCATGCTATACATAATGTTAAAAGAAGTACAATGGCAGCTACATCAGATAGCTCCATTTTCAACACCCGATTGAAAATAAAAAATAATGATAAATGAACTAAGTAAGAGCAATAAGGCCCTAACTGGAGAGTTCTGTTCCCAAATGATATTCTACATACAAGTTTTAAATTCCTCTTTTTCTAGTGATCAGTTGACATGACAAAGGTATAAAGTAGGAAAAATGCTAGGCCCAATTTTAAATGAATCATTCCATTGACAAAATTATAGTGCTAACACTTTAATGCTCAAAACATAGATGAGGCACACTGATCACTCACCATTCACCACGCAGACAAGAAAGCCCAGCTGAAATAACCAATAAGGGTTCGGCATATTCACTGATGAAATCTGTGTCAACTGTTAATATCGGGGGACTCCCTGTGAAAGACTGGAGGACAATAGACTCATTCTCCAAACACCTGAAAATTTGGGAAACTTATATTTCTACTACTAGTTAGGATGTAGAAGGACATGAAATACCTTTACTCTCAGTGAAACAGGAAGAAATTACTGCCTAGAGAAATCTATACATAGAAATATAGATAGATAGATATGGATATACATATACTTATACATATTTTCTTTAAAAAGATGTAGGCACAAAGAAACTTAAAACCTAAAAGCACTGAACTCGGAGGGGTGAGCCCTTCTGCAGTGACAAGAGAACAAATGACGGAATCTTTCATACTTAAGACCCACGGCTGAAGTTGCAGCGGGGGACAGGGAAGAGGACAGGTGGAGAACTAGCCTTTTGAAGAATGAAAACCCTTCCTTGGATGAGGAGAAACCAAGCAAACTTCTGACAAACTGGCAGACTTGTGTGTCAGGTTTTAATCTGACAAAAGCTTAAACTCTAAGATAATGTTCCCGGCCAAGAGAAATTTTGCTGAGTAGTCAGAGGCTAGGGACAGGGCTGAGAAGCTGAAGGATCTCTCCGGTTCCACAGTATCACCATTTTGATGTCTGGAGATGTGTCTTATTTTCTCACTGTCACTGAGCCTTGCAGTCCCTGGTCCCTCAATTGCATAGACTGTCCTCTTACATTCTCAAAGTGTCAAGACCTCACAGTCTCTCAGCTTCACAGTCTCGAAATCCCCCAGCTTGTAGTATGGAAATCTCACCATCTGTAAAACGCAGTCTCAGAATCTCCAGATCTCACAGTTTTCCAAGTCTCACAAGCTCGGGGTCATGGAGCTGTGAGGTCTGGCAGTACTAAAATCTTTGTTACGGGGCCCTCCTGGAAGGAGAGCCTGAATTCACTTTCAAAATGTTTTGGAAGCTGTCGCAACCAAATTCTAATATAATTCAACACGTGATACAGTCAAAACCATCAGCCCCTGGGCAGCGTAGAAAATTGGGGACTGAGCTAAAACACAAAGTCTTAGATAGCTGTTGCTTAAATTCCAAGAGTATTTGACACAAGAGCAGGAAGATCAAGGAACTTGAATACAAGTCAATAGAATTCAAAATTGTAGTATGAAAAGAAAAAAGATTATGAGATATTGAACTTGGGGTGGGCAAGATTTCTTAAACAGGACACAAAAAACACTGATCATAAAAGAAAAAATTGATAGATTAGAAAAGAAGGAAAAGAAGAGAAACCATTTTAAGCAATCAAAACAGTGTGAAAAAATCTTTTAAAGACACCGTGTATATTCTTTTTTTTTTTTTTAAAGATTGGCACCTGAGCTAACAACTATTGCCAATCTTTTTTTTCTGCTTTTTCTCCCCAAATCCCCCCAGTACATAGTTGTGTATTTCTTTTAGTTGCTGGTCCTTCTAGTTGTGGCATGTGGGACGCCTCCTCAGCATGGCTTGATGAGCTGTGCCATGTCTTCGCCCAGGATCTGAACCAGCGAAACCCAGGGCCGCCGCAGTTGAGCGTGTGAACTTAACCACTCGGCCATGGGGCCGGCCCCCGACAATTTATATTCTTAATGAAATGTTAATTATAATCGCCTTTTATTGAATATTCACTATTAGTCAAGAACTGGGATAAGCATTTTATACACACAATCTCATTCAAAATATCACAATAAAACTGTGTTTACATTAGTTTCAAATACCTGGATGCAATAAATTTTAGTTAGTCAGATGAAAAATATCATAGGACACATATAGAGAATTTCCTCCACAAAACACACCATTCGGATAACAGTGTTTTTCGTTTGCCCCGTGAATTATATTCTTCACATTTACTGCCAGGTAATCCTTACGTTAACTGGTTTATGTCCTGAAACGTTTATTTCACCAACACAGTTGCTGTCAGCAGAAATAGTCCTACCATATTTTCCATTTTGTTTAATATCCTATCACCTCAGCCTCCACAGCTGAGTGGGTCAGCATTCCTGTATGACTAAACTGTCAAGGTCTCTTCTAACGGACAATAAAGATACATCAATGGATACTCTCTGAGGAAAGAAACTTATCAGCACAAGGTTAAATCTTGTGTTGTCTTCTATTATTTTACAGCAAAGTGACTAAGAATAGTGTTGGATCCATTTTGTTTCCTCTGTCTCCATTCTTCAATCTGGTCTTCTGGAAAGCAGAGAGGAATTATATGTGCTTCATGTCCTGAAAAGTTCTAAAAAGACTCAATTTGTTACTTAGATCAAAGTGACCTTTAAACATTTGAATTTTAGATCACGTATGTAGCCTTGAAACATTATCAAATACCACTGTCCCTTTTCTTGGTCCCAATGTAGTGAATGTCATATTTGAAAGGTGACTTCTCATAGTGGATATTCCATGTGAAATAATAGCAATTGTCTTTCTTCTCTTCCTGTTTAAGTTATTCCTCAATCGCACTGTAAACAAAATTGGAGCCATCAAACTTCTATGGCATGAAGCAATAGCCTGACTACTCAGACAACCACAGCAAAATCTGCCTTTCAGCACACTTATGAAATCGCAAGCTCTTTTCTCATCATTTACTGCATTGACTTATAACTCACATTCATGTGGATTTATAATGAGAAAAGAGTTTGAAATGATAGGATTCTGATTTATAAGAACCAAAAAAGATGTGAAGTGAATCTTAAAGAAATAAAACGTGCTTTAAAACATTTTTATGATGCATTCTTTAATATAAAAAATAAAGTATATAATTAGACTACATTTTGATTATTGCTAAAGAAAATACATTAACAATAACATAGCCATATTTGAAATAGAAGAATGGAGCTAAAATAAATCGTAAATTTACACATGCAATAAAATAGGAAATCTCTGCCTTGATTAAAGCGAGCTGAAGCGTTCAGGCCAAATGAACTTTAATTATTAAAGGAATTTGAACAAAAATTGGCAAGCTTGAATTTTGGATTTGGATGTTGCAAATATCATATTCTGCGATTGTATTTTAATATTTAGAATATAATTACTTTAACAGGAACTATTATAAAGCTATGTCTATATGCCTGTCTGTTTCACCTCTTGAAAAAATGTAACTGGTTAATATGGTTTTTTTATTCCCACGGTCTCTCTCATATAGCATTAAAAATTCAGTGTTACCTCACAGAGGAGATCTCAAATTATATTACATGTCTATCTCCAAAATAAGAAAAGACATTTAAAATTTATAAGGCCTGCTTTTGCATCAAAACAATGTATGCTGCATAATGATTCAGAGATATGTCCTATTCTCTTTTATACTGGGAATTAAGAAGGGGGTCTGTAACTTCATTGACATCCATGTACTTATGTTTTTTTAATAGCTTAAAAAAGATCAAACTATTTATTGCTTATTATGTTTCCATAGGTAGGTGGTAAGTGATCCTCAGGCTTAGTATTCCATTTTTACTTGATGTTCTCAAGGTAGAATTTCCTCAATAGTTTCTTCATCCATTTCATCATGGATTTCCTGTGATCCAAGTATCAAAATATATGGTAAATATATATGAGATATTCATATATGAAGGTATCTACCCAATATCCATGAAACTTCTCTTTCTTACTAACATACCTTCAATTTTTTCAGGGCAGCAATATATCTAAAGAAAATAATCTCTCAGCCTTAAGTGCAGTTATGGATGGTCATGTGTTATATTTCTAGACAATGAAATGTTGGAGATGGAATTTTTTTTGATGAATAAAAAAGGAAGTCTTCCTACCAGGAATATGGATATAATAGGTAGACATCTTGTGAGCAGGAGAAGAAAAGATCTATGTTAAGAAGAGTAGATCTGAAAATTAGAAGGCAATTATCACTGAGCTAACATCTGTGCCAATCTTCCTCTATTTTGTATGTGGGATGCCGCCACAACATGGCTTGATGAGTGGTGTGCAGGTCCATGCCCAGGATCCAAACCCAGGAATTCTGGGCCTCTAAAATGGAACATGCAAACTTAATCACTATGCCACTTGCCCAGACCTGGCAATTAAGTTTTTTGATGGCATACTTGAGCAGATGTGCCAATCCTGGACGAAATATTTCCAATTTCTTGTTAAGCAGGAAAAACTAAACCACATTTGGCTAAGCTACTATTTTTATGTTTTTGTTACATGCTCTGGACACAGCTGTAATGTTGTACTCTTATTGCCTAGTTAGGAAAACTGTACTTCTTCAAATTTGCCATCCCTTACCTTTCCAATCACTTCACTTGCTATCTCTACCTTGAGTCTCAGTCCTGCCCAATTTCTGAGCTAGAAGCAAATAGAACAGTAAATATATTAGGCATTTCAGCACCATCATCTAGCAGGTCATGCAACAAATCTTGCTGTCAAGAGATCAGGAGTTAGCACCTGAGCGTTCCTAAACTCTGAAATACCAGCTTAGTCATATCACCTTGTTTTCTGAGGGTTGCTTAAGTCTCAATCTACTTGCATAAGAACCTGATATTCTGCCTAATCCTTGCTAGTGTCCTCCTGCAGGAATGGATCCTTCTAACTAATGAAGGTATGAAGGTATGCGGATACTTTCTAGCCAGTGACTGGAGTTGGGTTGTGAATGAATGGATCATCACACTTTCTAAAGCTGTCACTAATTTATCCATCTCCAACTACCTCTGGTCTCCTAGAACTTCTTGCTGACTGTTCCACCTACTGGAGCAACCTTGTCTGTCCTCACACATCTCAAAAATTCATAATTGCTGGACCAGAGCTAAGCTTGCTCTGCTGATTGAATACTATGTATTATGTTTTGGACTGTTCAAACATCTTATTTTGCGTCAAATTTTGCAGCCACTTGTTTACTCTAAGGCAATCAGCGTTGCTAAGATCCCGTTGAGCTTCATGTCTGAAATCTTTCCTATTATGAATGATCTGAGAAACTGATATTACCTGTGAAGTCGTCATGCAATTTGAAATTCAGAATTTCTTTTTAAAATAGAACTTTGAACTTGACATGGTTTCAAATGGGAAAGTCCACCAGAATTAGTAGTCATTTGAGGCTTGATACGAAAATAACAGAAAGTGACAGCTTCTCTATTGCTTTTAGACTTTAAAAATCCTGAAATTTTCTAATCAATGCTAAATATTAACCCTTTAAGAGAAAAAATGGTCAAAGCCAATATAAGGTTTACTATATGTTTCATTAATAGCATGACAGTTTTGACTTTATTGGCAGCTTTGAGTTATGAGCCTAATTTTTAAATTTAGCATGGATCTCAGGTTATTAATGCTTCTTTAAACTATATCTAATTCTAATAGAATTCGAGTTGGTTAAAAAACAGTAAGAATCCAATTGTAATTAGTGTAAAGCTGGAATAAGTCCTCATGCATGTGCTTCTTTAAAAAATTATATTTTAAAATATGAAATGGCCATTTGATAAATTGGATCTATGTCTGTCTGCTGTACATAGCTAACAGTAAGACAAGTTCCCTCTTCTGAGCTGATGGCATAGTGTTATCATGATGCCCAATAGCTTAATTGAGACAGCCACTATTTGAGGTACACAGCGTAAATGGCATATACTAGCAACTGTACTAAGACATTGGCACCTTATCTGTTGGATGTTACATGGCAAGAGAACAAGACTTGTGAGCTGTATTGTAGTGGCCGCCATGGAAACTATTTACCTGAGTTAAAATGTAATGTTTTACTCAGGGCTTTTTTTATAGTAAATAAAAAACTTCCATTTAAAAGTTAATTTTTGAATTTTAAAAAAAAATCAGCAGTCAACATTACTATTTGCTGTTTTATTCAATGTCACATTTAATCTTTGTGCCTCAATTTCCTCATCTAAAGGGACAAAAATATACCAGCCTGGCCCACTTTTTAGGGTTGTTACATCAAATGTGTATTAGATCGTGTATTAGAAAGAATGTTACACTCCTACCTTAAGGTAATATATAGGATACAACACAATTAAATGGCATAAAATAAGCAGTTTCATTGTTTTCAAGGTTAATGAACACACTGGAGTGAGCCCAGCTGGCTTCCAAGAAATGCCATCTCAATAGGTCCATTTCCTGTTTATTGTTTAGTGCCATCTGGTGGCAGTTCTATCTTTTGGCTTAAATATTGGTGGGACTAGTTCTGGGTTCTGTGGCTGGTTGGAAACTTCAAGACTGCCGCAGGCATGTCAGAAATCTCCTGGTTGTTGATGTTTGCTCCACCTACATTGAAGCTATCGGGACAGATAACAGTGGGAGTGAGAGATTCAACTCATACCTCCTCATCTGCTGCTGCTGTTCTACCCCAGCTTCTCTTCCTCTTCTGCACAGCCTACTCCAGAAGATAAGGCATTTAGCTTATCCCATTGGAGGACATAAAGTGAGTGAGTAGAAGATAAGAGCCATTCCAATGTCAACAATAGGATTACCTCCAAATCAGAATAGACAGTTTTTCCCTTTTGATGCTTTTCAAACTACAAGGTAACACAAATAATTATTATAATTGCTATCCAACACTAAAAATTTCTTTAATACATTTCCCCTAAAAAACACTGCAACAAAAAAATTTTGTCTTTGCCCGTTAACTTTCCTACTTTTTATTAGTAGAAATATGGGAGTGCTGGGTCTCAACTCACCTTTTAAAATCCCCCAAACCTACTGTATTAGTTAGGAGAGGCTAGCTGTGTGACAACTGGACCTACAAGTGTAAAACTATCTTAGACATCATCATTTGGCTTCACCTAAATGGAAAAGATACTGGGAAACTTAATTCCTGATGGACAGTCACTTCCCAGCAACAATTCTACCCAGAAGAATGGGAAACAGACATTCAGTGAACAGTTCAACAACTCTGTCGCACCCACGTGCCAAGATTTTACTTATTTTGAGTGATGTGTACAATGTTTTATAAATTTGTAAATTGGTTAACAACATTAAGACATTTGTAGATTTCACCCCCCAAAATTTATAATTCTACCATGTCTTAAAAATAGCCTGGATAGAGAAAAACGATAAGCATATAATGTCCACCTTAAAATCCATTTAAGGGTAAATGCATTTAAATTTAGAAGGAGAGAAGAGGGAGTGGAAGAGAAGAGGAATGAGAGAGGACAGAGACAGGGTCAGGGGTAAGCAGAAATTTGAAGAACTAGAACAAATGAAAGAGAAGCTAGCTTTTGGAAAGTAAAGAAAGATGTTAATTGGCAGCAATTGAAGAATTTGGGGGAATCTAATAAATAGAAGTTTTCCTAGTATTTCCTATATTTAGGAATGTTTATCTAGCAAGAGATAACAATATAATGATGATGATGATATTAATGATACATAGTGACAGTGAGGGATTTGTGGAATTCTTGCTCTTTGCTAGCACTGAGCTAAATGCTTTACATGGATTGTTTCACTTGATCATTTCAGAATTATGGCTTAAAAAACCACAAAAAAGTGGTGACTGGCTGTCTACGAGACATCAGGAAGCTTTTGAAATGCAGAGATGTCCAGTGAGTTACCAAAGGTCCCCTCTCTGGGAGTGAAGCTCGATTTTAATAAATCCTTGAGTAGCTGCCCTGATGGACAAGAAAAGTGGAAAGATACACCAAAGTAGTAGAAATTTTAAAGTTTCCTTCATAATATATTATAAGACATTATTTATTAATACAGTGACTTTGAAAAATGTTTTGTTGAGTTGAACATTACAGTTTATTTATTTATTTTTTGTAATGTCTTCTAATTTCCAGTAGTGATAGTAGAGAGCTTAGAAGATTCTAATGTAGAAAATCAGCCCAGATGTCATCATTGTTGGGAGCCATTTTCAAAGACAATACTCTTCAAATTAAAAGTTCAAAAAGGTGATGCTTCTACCAACTCATCATTTTCTTGAGAAAGTGGTTTGTATCATATTGGACAAATTTTGCTTATGTAAATTATGAACCACTGTCTTGGGTTGTGAAGGCATACTCATGATTAATGTAAGGGTTTGATTTTAGATTTAATGCTGGGAAACAAAAGAGAGTTTGAAATTTAGATAGATGGGGGCCGGCCTAGTGGCGCAGTGGTTAAGTTCGCACGTTCTGCTTTGGCGGCCTGGGGTTCCCCAGTTCGGATCTCGGGTGTGGACATGGCACCTCTTGGCACACCATGCTGTGGTAAGTGTCCCATATAGAAAGTAGATGAAGATAGGCACGGATGTTAGCTCAGGGCTAATCTTCCTCAAAAAAGAGAAATTTAGACAGAAATTCAAAAATTAGTTTTGTTTTTCTCGAGGGAAGTTGGCTGCTTTTTTCTCCTAAATTGCATTTTGAATATAAATTCTCTCCAGTAACTTAAAAAAAAAAATGTGATTAGACTCACATTGTTATCTTGCTGAATAATAAGCAAGCTACTAAGCTGGTGGGTATTATCTCTAAACAAAAAAATAAGGGAATATTGAGATAAAGCTTCCAGCATCAATAATTTCATGTCATTAAAGTCTTAGAAGGCATTTCCAACTAGAAAGTCTTGAGAAATTATGTATTAGATAACCAGATAGATTCATACGACTGTTCTTTACTTATCTTGAGTGAGATATTTTTACAGTTAATGTTCTTGCCTACGGTTAAATATATATTGTATCTATGAACTATCAAATTATTTCATTATTCACCTCAAAACCTTCTAAGTAATCTTTTTTCTTTCCTAAGAATTTTAATTAAATTTATTGCATTAGGAATTGGATTGTCATGTCTAGAAAATAATGATATATTAGAATTTTAAAGTATCTCTTAACAGTTGAAACCTTTGATATGTTTATCCTGATTTTAAAAAAAAGTTGAAATGAGACATCATACAAAAATAAAACCTGAAACTAGCTATTTTTTTTTCAATAAAAGCTTCTTTTGGTTTGTGTTGAAATATTTGCCAGTTTCATAAGAGTTTCATAACACATAATCCTAAAGTATATCTCATTCTCATTGTTTTTACCACACGTTAAGAAGAAATGCAGAACTCTAGTTCATGCAACTACACTTTGAATTTTGTCGGTTCTTTCCTATGAAACAAGATCTTTGTCCATTCTCCCATTTTCTTCTTATTCATAAGCATTGTGTTTTGATCATCTCACCAATCCAGGGCATGGATTCATCATGTCCCTCTTACACACCATGGAAGTGGTGAAGACTTCTTACGCCACTCCCTGCAGAGTCAGGCTCATTGGCAGGTCAGGGGAAATGTAGAACATTTCTCACCTGAAGTTGCTGCTCTTGAAAGCCCAACAATGAACTGGAGAGACTGACCGTTGTTTCAACTGAGAGTCACTGATGTAGTTGAGAACCAAACATAGCAAAGAAAGAATGGACAGCTGCATCAAGCAAAAAGCAAAAAGCCCTCAAACCTTTCCTTGTGATCTTATTAGGATGGAAGACACAGAGCTAAAGCATCCTCACTGTGGCTGCTCACAGCACTGCCTCATCTCCTCTCACCTTAGTCCCCGAATGATGGAAATGACACAGGCACCAATATCCAAGCTCTAGGCAAAGTCTAACAGGAGAATTCAAATGGACCCCAGGGAAATAAGGCAGCCCAGGTGGATCCAGTCTCAGTATTTAAGAACAAATGACAGAATCCGGGTGGAAATAGTCACAGGAAAAATAAGAAAAAGGAAAAAATAAGAAAGTCTATATGCAGTAAGTATGGAGGCTTAAGAAAAGCAAGCATAGCATAGTATGCTATGTTTGATTGCTAAAAAAGCATATGTTCAAAGAAGACTTTTTTCCCCAGATAATAGAAGAAAGATTGGATGACTTCACCTTCTTAAAGGAAATTAAAGAACATATTGACTCTGTGAAGTAGGAGTTGACAATACTATGATAAAGAAACAGGCTGGAATGAAAGGGAAGTTAGTATGAAATACATTAAGGGGAAAAATGACATTGATGATCTTAAAACTGCATTGGAAGCAGGAAAGAGAAATAACAATGTAAACCCTCTGAATAGAGGACAGATTTGAAAATATCACACATTTCAAAACATGTGATTTAATAGATGACAATCAAAATCATAGAAAATAATAGAAATCCATCACTGAGATAATAGTCATGCTTGAAGATGAAACAAGAACAAATTCAATAGACAAAAATTCAAAGATAAAATAAAATAAGTCATTCCTGATTTGAATGAGGACCTGAAACTATAGATTAATAGTGCTTATAATATGGAGAAAAATGTATTAAAGACCAGCCAACACTCAGAGACATCTTAGTGAACTTAATGGTCTCTAAGAATAAGGAAAGAATCCTCCAAATATCTAGACCAGAAGAAGGTCACTTATGATTATAAAAATTAGTATGGCTTTAAATTGTCAGCAAAAATAGCTGTTAGAGGAAAGTGAAGCAATTCATAAAAAATGTGCACATACTAGGTTTCCATACTGTCCTGTCAGTGCAAAGACAACAGACTGTCGATTATGTAGAGATTCAGGAATATATAATCCACATATATATATAATTTCATGAAAGTTCATCTTTGTGTATATTTAAACACAGAATTAAAGCTAAATGGTTATGGTCATAAATTATATACATAATAATGTATATATTATTTGTTAAGAGAAAAGCTGCATGTGACAACAATATTATGGAGACCAAAATCCTATAATATAGGGTGAAAAACCCCCTAAAAGGAAAAAGATGAAAAATGGCAAGACTAAATATCCTAATTTCCTCATACCTCTTAACAAAGAGATTCATTAGGAATTGTTACAATGTATAAAGAGAATAAAATGAATACAAATGTAAGATATTATTAAAAGTTATACTTTCTACACTACAAAGCAGAAAATAAACAAAATAACCTCTTTCTAAAAACTGGGAAAAGGAAATAAAAAATGCATAATGAAAATATAATTAAATTATAATACAAATAAATTGTCTAATAATGACTCTTCTAGTAAAAAAAAACCCGCTGATTTAATAAAAAAATGTAAAATTGGTCTGAGGAGAGGAAACCCAGCTATATATACTTGACCAGTGATCTGTTTTAAAAATAAATAAAAACAAAAAAATCCATGAAAGGAAGTGAAGTTCCACACATATATATGCCAAGTAAGGGCAAACAAAAATAAAGTAAGGCTCAAAGTACCAATATCAAAGAAAGTTATATATAACAACTTTACACTGATGAAGAGTTAAATTCACAATGGAGATCTAGATGTCATGAACATGTAAGCATCTAAAAATATTGTATAAAATATATAAAGCAAAACCTTCAGAAAATGGAAAATAATAAGAAACAGACTAATAGTGGATTACTTATATATAATTTTCTCAGTCTTTAACAGACTAAGTAGACAAAATTTAAGTAAGGATATTGAGACTACTTCTGTCTATATATTATATAGAATATACTTTTTTTTGAGTCATTATTTTATGAAATTGGTATATCTTATAAGGCCATAAGTATATCTCGATCAATTCAGAAAACTAGAAATTATGTAGACCACACACTTTAAATAAAATACAATAAGGCTAGAAATAAGTAACAATGTAGAAAAATTAAAACCGAAACATAATTAATTTTTCAAAAATCTCTTAGAGTTCCACGTCCAGCATGGTAAAGTAAGCCATCACAGACCAACTCTGTCACTGATAACAACTATAAACTCTGGACAAAACACCAAAAAAAACACCATCTAATGGTTCAGAAGAGGAAACCAAAACAGGCAGATGGGGAGGGGAGTCTAAATTTTGGAAAGTGGCAGGCACAGAGGCAATTTTCTTAATTGTTTGTAACTTTGTCCTAAAGATGGATCACAGCCCAAGAGACAAAAACTCGAATAGAAAGACCACATCTCCCTGACCAGAGGAATGAGAGAAAGGATCTGAGCAATCATAGCCAACCTCCAGATTGGTAGAGGAAAGAGAGGAGGAAGAGCCCCCCTAATTCTGCACATGAAAACCCTGCTTGCCTTAGGATTATCCCCAAAGCCCAACTGTATGAGACAGAGTAAGAATTTAAAATGAGAGCAGGCAGTGATACTGTGCATTCTTTCCATTAAGTTGCTCAGGATCAGACATGGAGTAGGCAGATCACTAGGCTGCAAGAGATTGCAGCCAGTATGACTTGGTGAACAAAGAAACATGAGCAGCATGTGAGAGAGTGGAGTCAGATGATTCCCAAGGGTTTGCTTTGTGTGACCAGGTGGACAGTGGTGTGGAGGTGGCAGAAAGATTTCCTTTGGAGAAGTGTTAAGTTTGACATACCTATGAGATAGACCAGTGGGGACTTCCAATACTGGTAATTGAAAATATAGATATATATAGCACATGAGAAAGATCACTAGAGGTGTATCTTTGGGAGCCACCTGAGTATAGAGTATAATTGGAACTATGCATAAACATACAAATTTCCCAGGAAGAGTGACTTGTATTGGTGGGCATCCTTCCTGAGAACCTAAATCACTGTCAGAGTATGTTCATTCAGGCAAGCATGTATTTACTCATTTATTCACTCAAGCATTTGTGCCCTGTGTGTTCTAAGTACTGTAATAGGCACGAAACATACAATCATAACCTCTTAGCCAAATGTAATCTACTCCTCCCAAATAAGTTTTGGATGTGCTTAATAAACAAACAAATTTATCTACTGTAGAACTGGTCAGTTCCTATATTCATTTTTTATTGATGCATAACAAATTAATACAAACTTATTGGTTACAACAATTCTACACCTTTATTATCTTACAATTCCTGTAGGTCAGGAGTGCAGATACATCTTAGCTGGGTCCTTTACTCAAGGTCTCACAAGGCTATTATCAAGGTGTGAGCCAGCCTGCATTCTTATCCTGAGGGTTGCCTGGGGAAGAATCACTTCCAAGCTCACTCGGGTTGATGGCAAAATTCATTTCCTTGCAGTTGTAGATTGAGGGCACCAGCTTCTTGCCAGCTCTCAGCCTTAGCTTCTAGAGGCTAGCAGAAGTTCCTAGAGGCTGCCTGCTGTTCCTTGCCAAGTGGCTTTTCCAACATGGCCATTTACTTCTTCAAACCAGTGATACCGAACCTCTTAATCTCAAATTTGTGTGCCGGGATGTGCAGCAAGCCATATGCTAAGACCTTCATGCTTGGAGATGGAGAAAGGTTTATTCAAATTAGCTGAAATGAGAAGGTGGGAGGATAAGCTCTCTCAAATCTGCCTTAACAAGAGAAGAAAGCAGGGCAGTTTATAGAGCTAAGGGGCATGACAGGAGGAGTTTTGGACAGGGTAATCTGTGTTTCTTTCACTCCAGATGAGCAATCTGACTTCCAGGCATCAATGGCAGCTGAGGGCTGGTTATCTGGTGATAGTAACTTCCTTGAAGGCTTCCTTTTCTTCTGCAAAACAAGCTTATAAATCCTTGTGACCCTTGAGTCACCCCTCAGGTTAGACAAGAAAACAGCAATTGACAAGATTAACATCTTTTCATCTATGTCTGTGGTGGGAACAAGGTTGGAAGGTAATCATGTTGTTATTGAATATTTACTGTAACCCTTGGGTACCCAGCTTTATCAGCAGGGAGAGTCTCTACAGACTCACTCTAGATGCTAGCAAAGTAGAGTCTCACTTAATGTTACACAATCATGGAAGTAACATGCTATCACCTTTGCCATATTCTATTGGTTAGGAACAAGTGGCAGGTCCCACACTCAATGGGAAGAGATACAAGGGCATGAACACTAGGAGACAGAGATGATAGGGGCAGCTTAGAGCCTGTCCACTACAGTTCCTTTATATGGCATTGTGCATATCCACATATCTGTGAAGTAAATGCATACAGCATGCATTATGTCTCAACTGTTTTGACTAGAAATATTGGTGTTCAAAAAAAAATATTCTGGGAAATGCTAGCTGAGAAAGAAGTAAGCCCCATGTACAAGAAACACATTTGAATTCCTGTTCATTTTCACTTCCTCTCCTTCCGCCTTGCTATTCCTCTACACACATGGGAAACTTATTTATGCGACTTTATTAAAGGTGAAATCATACAAGTCAAGTATCGTAAAAAATTTGATTTTCCAGCAATGATTCAGTGGAATCATTGCTTCTCACCATTATAACTGAGTTTATTCCGGCCTTTTTATCTTATTATTACATTAAGAATAAGAACTCCAGTTTCATGACCTTGTGTCACCACATTGTCATATTTTTTCATGAAGAATATTTTATTACAAATTAGTGAGGCTTATATCCTAAAGTCCTCATTTTCCTTGAGATTCTGCCCACAGTTTCCCTCCGAAACTCAGGCAGATATCCTGGACCAGTCTGGGCAACAGGTACCATGCTGTTCTCTACTTTTCCAGAAAAGGGATCCCTGTTCTTCTCCCTCCTCCCTAACAAATCAATTCATGTTAATAGACACCACTAGGCCTCTGGATCCACCTGCTTAACAGACTCACCCAGGGAGCTTAAATACTACTTTAGGCTCAGCTAATATCCTCACTACAATATTCCATCACCTTTGACACCTTTGACATTTCACCTGCAACCATCTCTTCTGTGGAGACTTCCATAGTATGGCGGAATGGTGACCAAATAAGGAAGAACCTGGAGAAATCTAATATGTATAAGAATTGGCCCCAGATCTAGAGAGTAGAAGGTGTTTGAGAGTGATACCCTATGTGATAGAACTGGTATTAGAGTGGGATGTGGGATGGGGATGGAATTGGGAGAACTCTGGTAACTCCTTTCTCATTTGAGGAAGCTGGGATCTGGCAGTTCTCAAATTATGTTCTGTGTAGTCCTAGGGTTTAGGATATTTTCACTAGGTTGCTTCCAGGGACAATGTGGAATTTGAACTAGACCACCCCATCCTCCCAGGACCTGAAGCAGCATAAGATAATGTAATATTTAGAATGCCGTTAGATGGTATTAAAGCAAAAATTGCACTGGACAAAATTAAAGAGCTAAGGATGACTTTATTGGGGGTATTGCAACAGGAGAGAGAGATTGAACTCAACTCCTCTAAAACAAAGGGCAGGAGCATTTTTAAGCGCTGGGGTGAACTACTGGAAAAGTACTGGAGGACAACCTCTCCCAGAGGTTTATCAACGGGATGTGTTGAGAACACTGAGTTATTGCTGAGTTTGCAAATGTTTTTCTCCGTGTTTATGCCATTTTTGTTTGCTACAAGGACTGGCAGATAGGGGCATTATCTCCTTTATGTTTACATTTCAAAGAGATGGTTTCCAGGTCCTTAAGAAACATTCCTGGGTTGCAAAACTGGTAAGAGGTTTCTAAAAGATTTATATCTCACAGGGACAGAGAAAGAATTTACAATTACAAGATTTCTAAAGTAACTGTTCTAAGAAAAGAGAAGTCAGGGCCTAGAGTCAGAAAGAAGCCTGTCTAAAGTTTAGTCAAGCTGAAGGAAATGTTAGAGCTGTCTTGGTCAATGGCATCTTGGCCAGGGCCTTCAGGAAATAAAGGATCCAAATCGAGGAAACTCTCCCCACATGCTCCCACAGGAATAATCATAAAATAAAGAAAAACAGCTCGATTTTTAGAGGGCTCTTCCCCTAAATCATGATTCAGAACACCGAAAAGGTATGCTGGAGCGATAGGCATCCTGCTTTCCTTTAAGCCCAAACCCCAAACTTTCAGCACTCCAGAAAGGAAGGGAGGAACTGATGAGATGTGAATGCACAAGAGCTGCCCAAATGACCTGGTACTCCAGCAGGAGATACACACGACAGAGAAGCGAAAGAAGTGAGAGCAAGCCACATGTCTGTGTTCATTGATTCTGCTCATTAGCAAACAATAATCTGGCCAATTGCATTAATAACTATTCTTCCATAGGGGATGCTTGAGAGGGGGTGGAAGGAGAATAATGAAAGAATCTTGAAGAACTTGCTATCTATAGGACATGATTTTATTTAATAAAATATTTCTGCAGCTAAAAACAAAAATTAGAAAACCTGAGACTTGACAAATAGAAATGGCAAACAATAGGATGTATTGGAGTACATGAGCAAGCCATTTGGTGTAAACGTAATTCGGCCTGACTTTGTTGTTCCAAAAGGGCCTGACATGGCCATTGAACATGCATTGTATATCTGCTTTAAACATTTGCTGTGTCCCAAGACAAGAACAAAGGCTCTTAAGATAAAGGTGCAACTTCCCCCCTCATTGACATTTCCTTAAGGATAAGCATCTTTCCTTAGGCTGGGAACTGATTGCTGTGCTCACCTATGACCACCCACCTCGAGACAACAGACCTGCCACCCTTCTGTGTCCACCAAGACAGCAGACCTACTACCTGCTGTGTCCACCAATCACTGTGCCGACAGACCAGTCTTGTGACTATTGTAAAAGGGTCATTTCAATCATATGTGAAACATCCTCTGAGGGTATATAACCACTCTGTACACCCCACATGTTTGGTGCCCTTTCTTCCTTTGGGAGGAGAGGCCCCAGGCCATGGTCCTCACATTTTGTCTCAGAATAAATTCACTCAAATTTTCATTTATAGATTGGTTATGATTATTTTCATTGACAGACTGAAAGACTTCCAAGAACTCTTTCAGTTCAAATGTATTATGCAATATATATCTATTTATCTACATCTAGTTATGTATCTTACCTGTCTATCTCTTTCCATTGTGTTAGAGTTTTCTTCTGTTCAATATCACGTAAAAGAAATGGCTCATGGTTTGAACCCCATGATTCACTGTGGTTTTGAGATTTTGTTGATTTTGTAGGAATGGAAATTGATCAAAATCTTTACATAGTTTTGCTAATCTGAAGATTAGGAAAATGTAGCAAACTGTTTTGAGCCTTGAGACTCGCATAGATGCACAGCAACTGGTACAGTCTGTTAGGAAATTGCATTGCAATTCTGAATTAATGGAGTTTTTTTCCAATGAGTAGTTTTTTCTAACCTGATTTTCCTCATTGAAACAGCCAAATATTCAAGTCGTGACTGAATAGCAGCTGAGCACCTGGGCATAGGTTCAGGATCTGTAGCAGCTGAATGAGATTGAGTTGTAATCATGTTGTCTGTGTGAGTCATCAATTTGAGGTTTGTAATATTTACAGCAAAAGGCCTTGGTTGAGACAAAACTGGAGACAGACATTGCAATAGCAATCAACTCTTGGATAATTTTCTGAGTAAATTTAGTATGCTTTAACACACAGGCTTCAAAACATTCTTTAAATTGAATTTGGTATAAAAGAAAAAATTGAAGCATTCGACTATAGTTTTGGGATAAATGTTAATCTCCCAATGCCAAAAGATATTTTTCCCAAGAGTTTCAGCCATACTATTTGAATATGTTATTTTTATTTGCTTCAACTATATTCTTAACAATCCCATGATGCAAGGCTAAGAGCATAGGTTAAGGAAAAAGACTGCCTGGGTTCTAATAGCAACTTCTCGTCTCCTAATGTGGACTAGGGCAAGTTGTTTAACCTCTCTGTGCCTCATTTTCCTTCAAGGTAAAAATGGGAGCATAAGGTTGTGTAAGAGAAATAAACACATGTTTAACACAGTGTTGAGTAGAGAGGAAGTGCTAAGTCAGTATTTATTATTATTTGCAGTCTATAATCATACAAACTCCACAAATCCATTACCAAAATAATTGTTTGATCTCATTTTTAAAAGTTGTTTGACTTCAATCCTTACAAATGAGGCAAAATAAGTTCTTTATACTTATTTCACATTTTAAATATGTCCGTATTTTTATATTTTGCTTATCATTAACTAGTCATTTTAGCTACACTTATCAGTGTCAACTGTCATGGCCAATTGCCTAGCTTTAATATAGAGATACACCATTGTGATGTGAATTGCCTAAATTCAAATTTATCTTTGAAAAATATAATTTTCAATCTTTATTGAAATTTTCACAACTTTCAAGAATTTGTTGACATAAAAGTAATTCTGCATTGATGGAATAAAATCATATTTCATATGATTCATCTGATTCATGTGATATTGTAACTTTTGGATTCATATTGTAACTCTATTTACTATTCTCGCAAGAGTGTTTTCAAATTCAAATATATTTCTTGACACATGTCTCAATCTGTGAAATGTTTGAAAGACAGAAAATTGAACAGAGGGGAGTTATTTGAATATTATTCAAGGAAATAATTTCGATCACTGGGTTGCTTTCCATTTCTCACTGATTTGTTTTCACAATTTAGCTTCATGACTTTTATTTGAAGTAATTTCATAGAATATTTCATATAAGCATAAAAATACCCAAAGCCAAAATAAAACCTTTCTTTCCCCATTCTGTAGTAGAGTCTAACCCACTTTCTATTTTTCTCCCTAATGGTGCTACTACTCCTTTGTGTTTTATAATCAGTTGTTTTGCCTGATTCTTTAACTCATTCATGCAAAATTTATTCTAACCTTGTTTTCCCAGTTCTTTTATTCTGCAACCCTCCCTGTACCAACCCACAACTGTATAAGTTAATAGGTAGCCTCCTTTAGGTCATTAACAGAAGTAGAACATTAAATAGGAATGAGTCCAATGCCAAAAAAACATTGGACTGCTACCTGAAATCAACAATACCATAACGCGATCACAGCACTAGACACTACTTAGGCTGGCTACTGTGTTCTCAATCATTCTTGCTTTTGATGGGAATGGCCCTGAAACATAGGAGCAGAACTCTTGCCCTTATGATAGTGTTACATGGTTCTGTCCTTTTGGCCATACTGATTGACTCTAGGGTAGATACTTGACCCCAATTGGGCTGGCAATATCCTCTTTCTGAAAAATTAGATGCTTAATGTGAACCGACTCACACACTGACATTACTTAGAGTTGAGTCATGTCAATGTTAGAACTTGGTGAGAAAGCGTGAACTCCCACCCTGCTACCTACCCTTTGAGTAAACTATTATGAGTATTATGATTATTGTTATCTATTTTCTAACATTTGCTGAACACTAAAGTGTCAGGGATTGTGCTAGGTGATCATTGAGCCATAGGTCATATAATTCCATGTAATCCTTTCAACAAACCTGTGAGGTAGGGGCACTCTCTCCGTATATTGTACACACGAGGAAACAGGTTTAAAGAAGCTAAATGAATGGCCACATGTCCCACAGCTGTAAGCAATGCAAACACTGTACAAATCCAGAACCTATTTCTTAAGTATTGAATTATATATCGTCCTTCAGTAAATGCTTATTAAATGACTTCTAAGTGGCAGATAAACTTAAAAGAATGGAAACATGCACTCCTGTACACCTGAAAATAGTTTTTAAAACTGAATTTTGACTCAAAGCCATTCAATTCGAAAAGGTTGTCATGTCAATATTTAGCAAAAGCTTACAGTTTTCTTCATCAAAACCTTTAATTTCCATATAATTTGTTTGGAATCTATATATTTTTTAAAAAGTACGTTTCCCTTAATACATCCCTACTTTACACACAGTGAGAGCTATTTTCCTAAATCCTAAACCACAGGATAGATTCCAAAAGAACACAAACCAATCTGAGAATGAAGTTAGGTTAATGGTGGGAAATTAGAGATAGATGTATGTAACAATAGCCTTCAGGGAGGAGCAAGGTATTTTCAAAATTGGTACAATCCATCTCAAGCTGAAAAATAAGAAAGTGCTATTGTTACCAAAACCAAAGTGGGTTCCCTTCTGGTGAGTTAAATCAGACTCTCCACCAGAAGTAGTTGTCTCACAAAGTAAAGTATATTTGCAGCAAATAGGAGACCATGAGGAATCATTTCCAGAGTCACGGCATCCCTGAACAAAGGGAAGCAGGGACATTTATTGTGGATGGGGAATGAATATTCAAAAGGGAGATGTGAGTGTTCTCTTGGGCAGGCTCACTTATAAAACATGCTTTCACATATACTGCAGATTATGGTGATAAGGCCTAAGCTCCTCCAGGAGAGATCTTAGCATTAAAATAAGGCAAAGGTCATAGGCATAGCTCTCTTGGTGAGATTCAGCCTGGTTCACGTGGTTGGTGGCTGCATCTCCTTAACATAACAAAAGGAAAAAGAACAATTTGGAAAAATAGTTAAAATCCAAACCAACCCTTGAGTTCCTTGGGGCAACTAGTCAGTGACACTATCTTATCTGATGTGATAGCCCATATGCTAAAGATAATTTGAATAGGTTACATGAGCTGTTTAAAAATACACGCAATTAGCTGCAAAATTAATGCATCTCTTAAGGCCAAAGGAAAGCTAAAATTAAAGTTTAGATCCATTTCCTTAGCATACTGGGATTTGAATGAAAAATTAGTGGGACACAATATGCTTTAGTTTTTGGTCGCTGACATTCCCTGGCTGTTGGAACAAAATTGCTTGTGAGGGATGCTAGTATGTGCAAATGATATCTGGTTACCAGGATAATTTTCATAGCTACTTATGTTATCATTCCAACTTCAGCAACAGTTCCTAATACTTGAAACATTTAGACAAGAAAATTATAAGCTTTCTTGAAAAGCATTAGAAAGTAACAGCAGAAGAAAATTAACGGTCTTAAAGCATTTGTTCATTCAGTGATAACCAAGTAATTAGAAAGCTGACAAAGCAAGGCATGAGGCAGTTGTAGAGTTTAGGTATGAGTATCACACAAACATAGTTTGTACATTAAATTGTGTTTGACAAAACCATGTATCTGGTTCAAACAATCTATGGGGAGGAGATAAATGTAATTCAGTTAAACTCAATTTTATAAAAGTAAGCTTAGCAAATACAGAATGTGTATATTCAAAGGTCAAAGCACAATACCCGGATTAGTCCTTTATCCCAATGAAAAAAATCATGGTACAGCTATTATTATCCCCATTTGGCAGATTGAACTTTTGAAACAAAATAAGATTACTTGCTTTATCTCAGGATTACCAACTCAATATTCTAAATAAGTCAAAAAAGACCTAAATATTTGATATTTTATATTGATTATTCCTCTTTTCTCACTCTTGTTTATATGTTTGGCACATATGTTTAAATAAAACTAGTAGACTTTTTAAATGTTTAATTAAAAAAACAATTTAAAAAAAGCAGAAAAGAGGTAAAAAGAGATGTTGTGAGGAAAGGAAAAGATATAGAAAGAGAAAATAAAAAGTCAAAAGGTAATGAAGAACATTGATACAAAGTTCTATGTTAAAAAAAGTAATCTCTGCTTAGAGAGCAAGTCAGTGATCAATAAAAAATAGTATGCCCTCAGGAAGCGCTGTTTGTTGGTAATAGAATTAAATGAGCTTAAATATCAACCCACACCAGCCCTTGTATTTTCTATAACATCATATTCGATATTAAATTTATTGATTTTATATAAAAGATTAAGCAAAGATATATATGGAAGATGCTGAAAGCAGAAAAAACATTTTAGCATTATGTTAGCCAAGGAAGTTCCAAACAGTGACAAGGCACTTTATTTAGAAGAAAAAAAAAACTTTCTCATTATGATCCAGTCATATTATCAAAGCATTCAGAGGGAGACACAAAGAAAGAAACATGGTTTCTCCCTTTTCTCTGTACATCCTAGAATTAAGTTGCTGCAGGGTATGGATGAATTTCCAGCAAAGTAGAGGGTGTGGGCTCAGGGAAAAATAGCACCACCCCTCCCCCAAATGGAATGTTTGGAAAATTATTAAGGTCATGTGGTTGCCACAATGACTAAAGCTTGTGAACTTAGGCCTTGAAGACCAGGGATCCTGTACATTTATACGGGACGTTCCTGTATGATGGGGAATCATCTCACCCAAAATTCCATAGTGTCCGCATTAAGAGACACCGGAGGGGCAGCAATTACCTCTCCCACTTAGATACAAGTCTGCTAGATGTTTTTAACCTAGGATGATAATACAGTTCAGATAGTAAGTTCCACATCTGCTTTCTTCACTTCTATCAACTCAGGACCTGACCAAGAACAGGGCGCATAAATAGGTAGTGCTCAGTAGAAGTCTGCTAATAATTTTGTACAAAAACAATAAAAAGCGATGAAGAGAGAGAAGCTGGCTTGATGTTCAGTTGGGCATCAGAGTGTTGCTATTCCTTTTTTTTTTTTAAGCATATGTAAGACAATTGGTAGATGGTAGGTGCTAAAAAACACTCCTGTGCACTCTAGGCAGTTGATAAAATTGCCAGATTCTGTCAACAGAGACTTACAGTTGCCATTTCCAGTATGCAGAACTGAAAAGTATCAGCATATATCTTGTGGTAGATTAAAGCAGTGGCTGTGAGCTTTAGGAGTGAAACCTCTCTGTATTTGTTTTAATGTGGAGCACTTCAAGAAAATTTTTATGTTATAGCTTTGCTTTTTGGAGTTTTATTTTCTGACTCTAAAAGGAATAAATAACCATTGAAAATAATTTAGCAAAATACAGAAAAGTTGAAATAAGAAAATAGAAATCTCCCTTAATTCTAGCATTCTGATATATTTTCTTGAAGTCTTTTTCTGTGTGACTTTTTAAAACTGTGCAGAGAATTCTTCTACATCTGCTTTTGAGTGTTATTATTCTTAAGTGGGGTTATTAGGGATCAACAATTCTTTTCTCAGATTTTCAAATTTAGGGACTTGATCACATCAATTCATTTAGAGATAGTAAGAATTTGCAGTACTAAATCACAGGAAGCAAACTCATAGACTTGAAAGTCCCAGAAATTCTCGTTCTGCCTTTGGGTGGGGTCCAAATGAGTACACGAGAAGCAGGGTTACCCTGTGGAGGTGTGCAGATTGTACACAGCATAACAGACCACATTCACACAGACTACTATGCAAACGACGCCCTTAGAGTTGTGTGACTAACCATACGTAGCAACTCTGAAATTAGCTTGGTGGGCATAGAATTGAAGAAGATTAATGTTCTTAAGAAAAATTGCCATTAACTTATAAGATCTTGCTTGCCACTCGTTACTCAATGTAAATTTATCTATAGTCAATAGAAATCATTAGATATACCCATTATTCTAGTCTGTAATAGAAGTCTAACACTGATTTTTTTCTCCTTGAATTCAGTAAGAATAACTAATGCTTACTGAGTGTTTGCTAAGTGCTAGAGATTAGTCTAAGAATCCTATAAGGTAGTTACTATTATTACTTTATAGATGAGGAAATGGAGGCACCAAAAGATTGATATATCCCACCTAAGAGGAAGCAAGAAAGGTACATGAATTATAATACACATGGAGTGCTCAGAACAGTGCTTGCCACAGGGTTAGTATTAAATAAGGAGGCAAGCATGACTGCAAAAGCTAATCTCAACAGTTTAGGTTGCTCCACTATTGATTCCATCTTGAAGGATGACTTTTTTTTTTAAATCTCACTCATAAGTCTATATTTAAATTCAAGGGCAATTCCTTCTTTGGAGTTTATAGGTTCCCACACACTGACAACAGTAAAACCTGGTGAATCATATAAATCAAAGGAATGCTTGATTTTCATCTGTGACCCTGGTGAATAGCAGCAAACAGGAGGGGCAGGATTTTAGTTCAAAATGACACACCATGGCTAGAGAAACAACTCTACTTATCAAGTCATCCTAAATAGGAAGTGGAGGATATAATTATAAAAAAGAGATCTTTGGCTTATCCTCATACTTGACCTTGAAATGCCTCCAGGCTTTTAGGAAGAGCTGAATTTCATTTGGCAATTGTGATTTTCATTGAATTGTTTTCTCATACAGAGACAGCTTTCTTGCCCATAAACCTCTTGGTTTTTAAGGAGAAAGGTGAGAGCATGTGGAAAAAGAAACGGAAATAAAAGTATTGAAATGACAAATTACATATTCACAAATAAACATTGAAAACAATCAATGGGTATTCCCCCAAATTAATATACAAGACAATGAAATATTAAAGAAACAAAATATAAGCAGAGTAAGGTATTTTCTAGAAAAATAAAAAAGTTCTCTTAGTTAAAGGAAAAAAACAAATAGTTCCATTGACTGACCAGGGAAGATAGATTTTAAAATTCATTAGAGTTGCTTGCCTTAGGGAAGCTTCTATGTACAAATCAAATTGGATGTCAAGCTGGGCTCCTGGGGGAATGTGATTAAAATTATAGGATCAGGGAGCAGAACTACAAAAGTAAGGCCTTGGCGTGCATTCCTCGGAGAGTGTGGTGGGGGCTCAGCCTTAACTTGTAAACAAATTGAAAACATTATGAGGTCTGTGATCTTTGAAATACATGTGGGACTGCGTAATAAGTTTTTATTTTTGATGGAATATTAACCCAAATGCAAAATGTACAACTCAGCAATCAAGTCATAACATTTCCTTTATCTTCTACTATGTCACTAGCATCACGCTAGGGAATTGGAATAAAACACAATCTGTACCCTCAGAGAGTTCGAAGCCTGAGGAAGAAGGCAAGTACACAGCACGTTATTATTTAACCCTGTCCCCCTTCCCCCCACCAATTTGACAAAATATGAACATATGATCCAAATTAAGCCAATTATACCACCTGACCCCAGGACATAGCTGACTGGTTCAATAGTGAGTTCCTGACCCGGTCTGGACCTGTAGAATCCTTCTGCAGAAGTTAGCATTGTCTGACCAAAGATAGTGAGCTTAACGTCTTTTGGGAGGCTGAATCTAAGCTATACAAAATTCCAAAATTTGAGAGAAAACAGGAGTTAGGATGAGCCAAAACATTTACCTACTTGAGATAGAAAGTTGCCCTGACGATGTGGGGCATTATTGCCAAAGGTATTCTGTTTCCCACACAAGGTGAGCATCAGAGGCCATGATTGTCCAGGTGTTTTTGAGGTCTGGGTTAGGTCTTGTCCCACTACACTGTGGCTCTTTAGGTCCTCACCTTACTCAGGTATGGCTGGTTTCCATCATCTCACCTCTAGCCACGAAGTATAAAGGATGTGATTTTCAGTGTATCAACTGCGTCTCAGCTTGTCCTAGTCAAGTCTCCTGCCCTCCAGACTTTCAGGGAATGCTGTTTAAGGGAAGCATCAAATCAGACGCCAAGCTGTGCACCTGGAGGAATGCAATTAAATGCAAACATCAGGCAGACTATCTATAGGATTTATTAAGCTGAGAGCATCCTAATTTTGATGTGGAAGGTTGTGAGAGACAAGGAACATGAACCTACACCATCTGATGTGAACTTTCCTCCTCGTGTATTAAAATTCTCTTTCCGATGCCCAATAACTACTAGTGCTATTTCAGTCATCTGATGTTCAAGACCTGAGAATAGGAAAAACTGCCTTACACTTCGAGATAGACCAAAGCTTCCTGGAATACCGGGGGCTAGGAGATTGTGGGGAGGAAGATCTTCAATCTTAATTATACCAAGTACAGGGAAGTTCTGTGGGAAGGAAGCTGACAGAGTCAGAAGACCTAGGTTCTATTTTGGATATGGTGCTTAATCAGTGCAATCAGTGTTCTAACAGATAAAATGAGCAATCTTATCAGCCATATCTTCTTCCTGTAACTGTGTGAGGAGGATCAGTTATGACAGTGAATATGAGTGAAAAGCAACTGATTAATAGAATTCAAGAGACATCAGTAATCACATTCTCAATAGAGAGAAAGCCGGACATCGGCAAAAGAAACAAATGAGGCCAATAAGCAGAAAGAACAGATGAAGTGCTCATTTGGTCGTGTGATAAATATATATTGAGTGATCGCAATCACCAGGGACTCTGGTAGCATTCAGTACAGGGTTCAGTTGCTCCTGAGGCCCGTCATCATTGCACTTCCTGAAACTTGTTCATTTGCTTAGATACTCTAGCATAGTTCCCAAATTTTCTTTTCTTTGGCTCTGCTCAGAAGGTGTAACTTCGGTGGCCACAAAGCTTTCAGAAAGTGCAACTTAAGTACTAAAGTTCCTAAAGCTTCCTGAATCCTAGGAAAGGCAAAATTCTGGTAAAGAGCGCAGATTGGGCTAGGACACCAGCTCAGAGGAGGGAACCATGTCACAGAGCTCTGACGACTCCAAGATAACCTACAGGCCGGTGGTAGTGAAAGATTTTAGCAGTGGGACATGTCCACATGAAATGTTACAAGAACCCCCATCTAAAATCGATACAGGTGATATCTCTTTAATATACATTCAGTGATAAGTTCAAATTGTTAACATTTATTTTCATTAAGATATACAATCAATGAGGCTAATGAGCCTGTTCGAATGGAAACACATTTGATATTGGGGATTATGGATAACAGTTTTAAGCACAAGTCAGCCTCTGTATTTGTGAAAATTAAATATTTTCAACCATTCCTCGGAATATACTTTAGGAACCATACATCACATCCAGCCTCGTCCATTTAGAATTGCACAGGTACAGAATTACCCAGTAGCTCACTCCAATAGCTCATATACTTTCTGCAATGTTACATGAGTCTCAAAAGTAATGGTAAAATTTACAATAAAATTAATTTACTTAAAAAATTTTATCAATATTTTATGGAGGAAATGTGCGAGTTGGTAGTCTAAAATTCTGATCAAGAAAATATCAATCAATATGTTTAAAAAGAGCACAATAAAATTCTAAGTCAATTCAGGTTCACATTTTGTGGAAATGTTTATAATGCTCTTTGGTTCTGGCTGATTAAATTTGATTGAACGATCTGGAGTGAAATTATTTGTCCTCATATAACTGATAACTTAGTTCACTATGATCAGTTTGAGAACCACTTCAAATTTTGAGCTCCCCTAAGAAGTCTTTGAAACAAGATTATAATACAACTAAATCCAACTCTAAGTGGAGAGAGTAAGTACTAATCTAAAGTGATTTTCAAGGGCATTAGTTAAGGTTCTCCCTCTAAAGTAGCTCATTACAATACTTTTTTCTTTCTTTCTTCCTTTCTTTCATAATTAATTCATTTCTTTCCTGTCAAATGGTAAAATTCTAAAGGTGATAAAACTTCTGTGCATGAAAATGGAAGTACTTTGCCCAGTAAAGCTCTTTGTGCTCATTAGCCAATATTTATTGAGCACTTGCTATATAATCAATTTGAGCTAGATGCTCTAGGGCTCTGTTGTCCAAGCTCTTAGCTACTAGCTACATGAGGTTATTTAAATTTAAATTAATTAAAATTAAATAAAATTAAAATTCAGGTCCTCAGTTGCCCTAGCCACACTTCAAGTGCTCAATAGTCACATGTGACTGGAGGCTGTAGCATTGGACTATGCAGATAGAGAATATTTCCATCATCACTGAAAGCTCTGTAGGGCATCACTGCTCTAAGAGATACTAGAAGTATGAATCTCAGTTCCTGCCCTTAAAGATTTCTTTGTTTAGGAGAATAAGGCTAATATACATGAAGCAATGAGTCAACAGTGTAGATAAGTGGACAGTTACCTGTTAAGACATAGTGGAACTGACTCTAAGTGTTTTTGGAAATATGTCACAATTTTATAGGTTAGAAAAAAAAATGAAGGAAATTACAGAACAAAAACAAAGGAGTAACTGAAGGAATAAAACCACTCTACCACTCTAAGACAGAGACAGGAAGGAAGGTGGTCCTGCTTAAGAATTTGATTAAATGCCTAAAATTCCATATGGAGCTAAGAAAGCAAACATCATAAAGGTCTACAGCTCAGCGAGAGGAAGATACTTTCTGTGCCTACCAGGGATCCACAGATAAAGCTGGAAAGAATTAGGAAGGATGGCTGAACACAGTGTTGCTTCACATCCTTGAGGACAAATTCCATTGTGAAAAACATCACCTTGCAAATTAAGAGACAGCTAGGAAAATATTTCTTCACCTTTTTTGAGGTTAGAGCCTGTTTAGAAATTACTATCTTTGAGAATCAATATTTGCCTTGGGAAATGTGTATAGGTACGTATGTATGTATTATGTCTAATTCAACAAGGATCTGTGAAAAAAGCTATTGTGTTAAAGTGTTTCTAACTCACATGGAACTCGAGTCTTGAAAGGATACTAAAGTTGAAGATCCCATACTTCCCCTGGAATTTCATGCAGGACTTGAAAAGCATAGGCTATCACCAATGATCTTGGTGCTGATTCCAGAGCATTGTTTTGATGAAATTATTCAGACGTGGGCAAACATATTGTTGGGACAGTCGGACGGGATAAGGGCTCCAAGTGTATTAAGCAGCCGTAAGGGCTAGCCAGGATTTGGGATTTGTTTCTTCTTTGATATTTAATGATATTAAATAGCCCAAGTGGGGATTATACCATAATCTCCTGGTCTGGCTGGAGCCAGTTTCCCAAAGAATAAATGTCAAACATAATTATAAGCAACTTTCTTATAAATTTAGAAAAAATAGATGTGAGTGCCTCATGTCCTTAAGTTAATTGGACCTAGAATTATTTCCTGAGACAACCTTAGCACCTGGAGATTCTGATTCTTTGACCTTGGAACAATTTTAGCTTCTAAGTAGCTTGCTGAGTTACTGCTAGACTGCCAAGTTAAGTTTCAGTGGGACTGTTAATGGAGTGTAAAATTTAGTGCATTTTAAAAATAATTACGATTGTCCCAGGGTAACTGTTCTAACATTACGTTTGTGTCAATTGACGCATACGAGTAGATATATGTTCAATATTGCAAACTTTTTCTGCTCGTTAGTGGGCAGGTTTCCTCTCTGTTTGTCCTCTCTTCTTCCAAAGCAACTCTACGTCTCCTAGGTTTCTGGTTTTCCCATGATCCATGTCATTGTATGATGTCATGTGCTCATGGTGAATGCTCAGTGACTTCCTTATTCTAAACCACTTTCCTTAACTCTTTAGTAGATGAAAGTTTCCGTATGATCTGAAATCCCAGGATTAAGTAAACCAGTTAATTTTGAGAGAAGTCAACAGATGTGTAGAAAGCAAGAGTCTCTGAGCCATGGAGAAGATAATATTCATAATATTCTCTGCCACATTTGCAGTTTGCTTTATAATTCTAAAATTATTAATTTGCATTACATCACTGGATTGTCCCGGGGCAAGGTTGGAGGTAATGTACTGGAATGGAAAGAGCATGGACTTTGGAATCAGACATGATTGGGTTGGAATCTAAGCTTTGGAAATTAACACATGTGTTGATTACTGAAGCTGTTTTCTCTCCTGTTTTAAAAACAAAAAGTCAATAATGATACCCAATTTGTAGAGTTGCAAAGACCACACGAGATAGTGTTTGTGAAATGTACAAAGCAGGAACTACATTCTTTCTATTTTAGGTTCTTTCTATTTTACGGTTAACTCAGAGAATTAAGTTTATTTGTTGATATTACACAATAAGAAAGATTTAATTCAAATTTGTTTCTTCTCAATAGTTATTTTTATTTTTATGTTGATTGTAAAATTAACACCAAATATTTTCTGTAAAATCATGCAATGTGGTAGTTAGTTTGGCATTGTGTGAAAATAAGCTGAGATCCAAATATTCATTTTACAATTGGCAATGATTATCAAAAGTAGATTCTTCCTTTAGTGAATAATAATTCATTTACCAGTCTGTCCATGAAGAAGATCTAGAGTCTTCATCTTTAGTGAAGCAGGGATGTGGTACTGGTGGCCTCCTGCCAGTGGCCAGGCATCACAGGAATCTACTTTCACTTCTTGGTACACCTGGTCCTACTCAATAGATGGTCATACACTCTCATAGCAATAGTTGAGACAACTGAGCCAGCTGGCATTTAAGGTGAAATTCATGCACTAATTTTCATAAAAGCTATTAGTTCCCCAAATATCATTAAATAAAATAAGCTTGACGTGTCCAAAACCAAATTCATCAAATTCTCCCCGAAATCCACGCTTCCTCCTGACATCCCTGTTTGGAGCACATATTTTGGGATCATAACTACCCATAACATTGACTAACAAAGTCTCCTCCTCAATTTATGGAAGTCCTCACATTTTAGACATGCTCAAAGTTTTGGGAGAGATGCACAAAGGGGTGATAGGGAAAGGAGATCCTGGCCTAGTTGGTCAGATGCGCAGAAGGAACACAATTGGTCAGTGCAATGAGGCATGGGTGGCTCCTCATCATTTCCCATTTGTCTTCTTTTTCATGAGAAGATATCATAGTCACAAAGGCTGGAAGCCTGTGTTCATCTTCCATCCTCACCATATCATTCAGTCGTTTATGAAATCACATGGCTGCTACTTCTCCAAAGTCCCAGGCTTTGCTCCTAGCCTCTCCATTCCATTTACAGGGCCCCGGTTTATGCCCTCATTACTAAAATAGCCTCATAGCAGCTCTTCCTTTCCTCCTTTGCATCCAGTCTCAATGATGTATTGAGTGATCTTCAAATAGATCAGATTCCGTCATGTCCACACACCATCCCACCACTTCTCAGAAACTTGTACTGACACCTATTACATAAGGAATTGAGTAAAATGTCTTGACCTTTAGACCCTACATAATATTCTCTCGATATTCATATCCTACTCTTTTCCCAAGGTTTCCCTACTTTATGCTCTAGCCAATCCAGCTACTTTCACCTCCAGTGCCTTTCTTTCCTGCCTCTATGTCCCAGGGGGCTATTCCCTCCTATCAGTTCCACCTGTAGAAATTCTCTTTCAAGAGCCATCTTAAATATCAATGCTATCATGAAGCTTTTCTTGATTGCCCGGACTGAAGAAGATCTCCTCTTCATTTAAATCTCCATATCCCTCCCTCTATGCTATGATACTTGCTTTATTTCATTTTTAATATAACTGTAAATGTATATAACTATAAAAATTTTATATAGCACATTATAGTTATTTGTTTTTACATTTAAATCCATAACAGCTCTCTATTGCTTAAGACTGACAATCATATTTGTATGTTCTCTTGTTACTTAACATATGCCTCACACATAACAGAAGCTCCATAAATTTCTTTTGTAGTGGAAATATTAGATATCCTGCTGGTTGAAAACTGTATTTTCTTGTTTCCTAATCTTTATTTTAGGGCTTTTGCTTGTGTTTGTCCGGTAGCATTGGTGTGCACATCTGTGGAATCATGCCTTTGATATCATTACATATAAGATTGCTACATACCAGTGATCTGTTTTACATAATAGGATGGTTTTGCATAACTGTTTATTAACTTATGTTGTCAGCAGAAATACTAGCAAACAAGAAGTATAAATTCAAATAACATTAAATTTCTCATATAGGAAAGCAATATGACTAATGTACATTGAGTGAGACTGAGACAAAATATGTAGATTTTGATTAATTTACTTCTCTTGATTAATTTACTGATCTATCAAAAGAGATTAATTTCAGTGGAATTTTTTCATATATTTTCCACAGGTTTTATGTGAAAGTTCTTTGAAATAGTAAAATACAAGGGTAAGGTAACTTTCCTGTTGCTTTCTAGTAAGAGTTATAGATTTACACAGAGTTGCCCTCAAGATTAAGGGATATCAGCCATAGTCAGGAAAGAGAGACAAAGTTCCTGGTTTACATGGGATGAGAATCTGTGATCGTGACCCGTGTGGGGGCCTGGAATTGGCCACCCCAAGATATGTCTCTTTGGCATGAAGATTGTTTGGGGCTGGTTACTTTTAATAAACTGCAGACAGGACGGCAACTCTGAGGCATGGAATTTGCTTGCCCTTTGTTAGGAGACATTTACATTGTAAAGGAAATCTCCATCTGTAAAGGTGTCTCCCTCTCTGTACCAGGAATAAGGGGGGATGACCATATCTCTAGAAATTCTTATCAATGCCAAAGGCAAGGACTTAAATCTGCATCTTTTTTACTGTACTTGTCTGGTAACCTCCTGTGACTGACTCCCCCACCGCCAACATCCTCCTTTGTCTTTAGCTGAGGAGGATATTTAAGGTGGTGGCTTCAGCCATTTTGGTGAGTTGCTCAGGTTGCCTGAGCCTCTCCCATGTATACGTGTTATAAAGCTGTGTTAAATTTTCTCCTGTTCTTCTGTCTCATGTGAATTTAATTCATTCTCCAGCCAGAAGAACCCACAGTGGGTAGAAGAAATGTCTTCCTCCCCTCCACCCATTATCAGAATCCTCTAACAAATCCATAAACTACCCATACGTAGGCATCAACCATATAGAATACTAACATGAACAAGGTCAAGGATACTATTGAGACCCTACTGTGTTCTAGGCACTTTACTGAGACAATATTGATACATGTTATTTATTTTATTCCTCACAATCACCCCAGGAATCAGGCATTATTAACCTTATTTACAGATGATGCAAGGAAGGCTTAGCAAAGATGCAAAACTTGCCCTCAGTCAGATAACTATTATGCAAGACCACTAGCATGATTTGAATCCAGATTTGTTTGCTTTTGAAGTTTAATCACTATATAGCCTACCAGACTTAGAAACAAAAATTCAATGACCATAGAAATGATACTGATGCTCCAGTAACATGGAACTGCTATAATGCTCAACACGTCAAGCTGTTTCTTACCTCCAGATTTTGCACAAGTTGCTCCCTCAGTCTAGACGATTGCTTCCCTTCCTCTCCTCACATCACATTAACCGGAATTGTCCCAATCTTTACCATCCTTTAAAACTCAGTTCAGACCATCTCCACTCCCTGCCAGCCCTCACTCTGGTCTGGATAAAATGGGTCCCCTGCATGCAGCATCTGTCCCTGTGCTCACTTCTATCATGACACTTACTATAGAGTATTGCAGTTATTTCTTTATATTTCAGTCTCCTCCACTAGATGGTGAACAACCTGAGTGTAAGAACAATGTATCCACGTATCTCTTACACTGGCCCAGTACGGGGTATGTGGAATATACTTAAAACACGTGAGTTGAATTGAATGAATTAAATGACACACACTGGCCTTGCATTTCTCTGCATTGTACTTTGCATTTAAAGTAGATACTATTAATTTAAACAGTTATTAAAATAGATATCAAGATTATACATTTTACCGAACAATATTAACATAAAGAGATAATGATAGCCATAACACTATATTGCTAGGTTTTGGACAAGAGGAGCTTTATAAGGTTAAATACAATTGAATTTGCCTGCTGATATATATTAAGGCTATACTGTAGTTATCACCAAGGAAAGCAGGAAAACCATTTTTGTTATGTGAATGAGAAAGAATTTGTTATATTTGCCAGTTACCAAAGATATTATCAAGATGTTTTCAGTTTCAGAGGAAAATATTCCCAAATATCTGTTAGTTTGGGAATTTCATTTGTGGAATTAAATGAATTTTAAATCATATTGTGTAATAATAAAGGAATGTACATATTAATATGAGTTTAGATCTGAATTTCATTTTCATACAATTAAGAAAAAGTTTTTTCTATAACTGCAGATTGTCTAAAACATTGTTCAGTTTTTTAAATACACTTACTCTTTAGATTTTTTAATACAGTTTAGCTTAATCTAAAAATTATTGAGTGTGCGTCAATATTTCCTTCAAGAAGTAAGATAAGAGAAATAGGGATATAATCTCTATTTTTTGGATTACTGGAACAAAAAAATTCACTTAAATACAGGCAAGCAACTTGAAGCACAGAACAAGAAACTGCTATAGAATAAAAAGGGAAACATATTACCAATAGGAAAGAAAAATTAAAATGTCTGAATTAAAATATTAACAATATCAAAAGATTTGATCCTCATCTGTTTCAGAGCCCCATAGCCATGTCTTCTTTGTATTGGTATTTTAGTAACCTTTAACCTTGATCTTATAAAGTTATTCATAAATTGTGATCCTTGAACTGTGTTATTTAAGCTGAATATTTATAGGATGATAATATCTGAGCATTTTATTTCTACCATTAATTAACACTTTGCTTTTGCTATGTAATAAAGTCCCACTTGCCCAGCTATCAGACATCTGCTAAGCACAAGGTTATGAGCATGGTCCCAAATAGAGACATTAAAATAACAGCCTCTGGTTAACAGGAAATTAGCCACCACAAGCACTTCGCTCCACAGGAAAGCAGATTAGAACCTATTGACTGTACCAGACATTAGACGACAATTTGGAGGAGTTGAATCTTGTGGTGTCTCCCAAATTTAGCAATTAATTCCTTCTAAGAACTAGGAAAAAAGTCAAACATATAGATCAGTTCTTGTACATTTGTGTAAACATAGCATATTATCTATATATATATATATAGTCCTTAAATAATATATAGCATAAACGAAACATTTAAATCTGTTTGGAATGGATTAATATGTAACTTTGTTAATATATGCACACATATAAAGTGCAAACCCCAAAAAATCTAGGCAGCAAACTTCCTCTTTTTTCATCTTATCCATTTCTCATCTTCCTTCAACATCCCTAGTTGAGTCCCAATAATCCTACAAAATATTCTCTGAGAAGTCTAGTCCATGTTACTCCGTCCTCAGCCCCAGGAATTTATTCTTTACACAATTAGAACCTTCACCACAGCCTCTTCTCTAATTTCATTTAATAAAAATTTTTGCACATGAAGCTTGGTCACTAATCTTTTCCTATATGTATTTCATGTTTCTACTACAAGACTATACTAATATTATGAATGATAACCTTAGCATACTTTTTTTAGCACCTCATAATATTTATGGTACTAGAATTATTAACTGACAAAAAAGAAAGCCTGGTATTCGTAATGCAGTATATATTCTAGTAACATAGCTGCTACTACATATAGATAGATGCAATTTTTTGCCTGGCTGGATCATATTTGGATGGATAAGATGTCTTTTGCAGTCCCCATCAAAATCTCTGTGGATGAGCCAAATGCATTTTCAATGCAAGTCTTTGAAATATATGAACAATGTAATGCAGTATTAATTTAGAAATATTTATAATAAAAATGACAAAATATAAAAAATTATTTTTCTAAACTTACTTTTGTTCTGTCTTGTATAAGCCTTTTAAATTCATGCTTTAAAATAGCAAGTTTTAATGATATTCATTTTTATGAGCGAACCTAGTCCTTGTGTTAAACCCTAAAATAGATTCTTCTCAAGCGGAAATCTTTCTCTTTCCAAATCACAAAATCAGAGATTTTCATATCCTCTACCTCAGGTTCAAAACTCCATTTGCCTTGAACTTAAATACTTCCCAGAAGTACAATGCCCACTGTAGATCCTTGTCACTTAATTTTTATTTAGGACAATAATAGGTGTGGTCAGGGAAGACATCTCTGAGAATGTGACATTTGACCTGAGATCTATATAATGACAAAGAACCAGCCATATGGAGATCTTTGAAAAGATTACCCCAGAAAGAAAAGATAGTAACGATGAAGATCCTGTGGCAGGGAAAATTAAAAGTGTTCACAGAACTGAAAAGCCAGCCAGAGTGACTGAAGCCTAGTGAGCAATCATGGCCTCCAGTGAAGCTGGGGAGGTAAGTACAGGACAGACAATGTAGGCTTCCTGTGGAGTTGTCCTCAGTCTCCTGAATTAAGTCCATGACAAATGAGGCTCAAACCTTTGGCAAATTCAAATTCATAATGTGATAGAGCACTGCACTCTGTCCTGTGCCTATGCTCCTGGAAGCAGGATTAGAAATTGCCTGGCATGAATAGTGGAGCAGAATTGGTCATTTGTTTACACTTACAAATCAAATGTATTTCTTTATACTTACAAATGTTATGTTCCCTCCCCGTCTCTGGAATCAATTTTTTATGTCAGTCTAAAATCTTCAGTGAATTGAAATCCATGCTATAAACCTTCTTGTTTCCAAAAACACCTCCTCTAAATTATATATTGCCTATACTTAATTTTTAATGAAATGTTGATTGCAATAAGCCCTTCCACTCTGGATGAGGAATAACATGTTAGCAAATATTTCTGCAGGATACATTTTCTTAAGTGAATGTGGAGCTGGTTCTATTGAGTTGTACTCTCTACCTGCAGATACTCTTTTGCAAAGGTCGCAACAAAGCTACAGAGTCTAATTTGATACATTCTTTTTTATCTTTAAAGAAGAAATCAATTCCTTTAGCTCAAGATATGACAGGATGTCATTTTGATTAGTGTCCCCTTAGCTACATTCAGGCTGCTTAATTTCAGTAAAGGATGGCCAGAATATATCTTCAAGTGAGGAATTTGACAGAACTCATAATGCTGTCATAGCAAAAATAGCATTATTTTAAGGAGACTCTATCACCCTCTGACAACAGCTTTACATTTCAGTGCCCTGCCAAGACAAGCTGCTGGGAAACTGGGTGGGTATAGAACGAGGTTTGAGAGAATGGATACAAAAATGAGTCAAAAGCCTGGTTTTAAAGGCGGTCTCTGTCTCCTCCTAACTGTGCAAATGGAAACTAAATAATGTATCAGCTTCAGTTTTCTGACCTCAAAAAGAGACTTAATAATGATACTTCAAATTTTAATGAGCCATAAGAAACTACTTTACAGAATTCTCCAGGAAACTTTAAACTTACAAAAAGAAACTTAAAGAATTAGAGGATTTAAATAGACTGATTCCCATAGAAGACCAATTTGTTGGAGAGTACCCCAACAAAATCACAAGGCTCAGATGATTTCACAGAGAAATTTTACCAAACTTTCAAAAAGCCAATGAATTGCAATGTTATTTAGATTTTTTCAAAGAATAATAAGAGAAGAAAAACTTCCAACATCTCTTTTTAAAGTGAACGTAACAATAATTCCAAAATATAACAATGTTTGACAGCAAGAGGAGACTACAAACCAATATCACTTATTCTTATCAATAAAAAATCCTAAGTATAATAGCAGGAAACAGAATATAGCAGCACATTAAAGAATAATACATCTTAAAACAGCAAGATTAATTCTAAGAATGCAAGGATGGTTCAATATTATCTATTAAATTAATCATATTTTAGATGAAAAATAAAAAATTTCTTGATCATCTCAATAGATGTTATAAAGACTTTTGACAAGGTTTAGTAAAAATTCTTGATAAAAACAGTTAATACACTGAGAATATCAGACTCTTCCTTAACATGATATCTATCTCAATCCAAAGGCCAACATTCTTACTAGCAAACACCAGAGATATCTTCACTAAAGTCATTAACAAAACAAGATTATACCCTATCAACACGCTGTTCTAGAATTACTAGATAATAAAATTAGACAAGACAAAAATGCTACAGGTAAGTAAATTAGAAATGAGAAATTAAAACTCTCAACATATGCAGATTGTGTACTTAAATGAAACACAAAAAATAATTTTAAGGGGCCCACCCAGTGGCGCAGTGGTTAAGTGTGCACATTCTACTTTGGTGGCCCAGGGTTTGCCATTTTGGATCCCGGGTGTGGACATGGCACCACTTGGCAAGTCATGCTGTGGCAGGCGTCCCACATATAAAGTGGAGGAAGATGGGCATGGATGTTAGCTCAGGGCCAGTCTTCCTCAGCAAAAAGAGGATTGGTGGCAGATGTTAGCTCAGAGATAATCTTCCTCAAAAATAAAACATAATAATTTTGAAACTGTTACATGAAATTAGATACTCCAGTAAGGTGGTGGTATATAGAAAATACAAAAACAGTATGATTTTGATATATGATTTGTATGATTTTGATAATGATACTAAAATCATTTGTATAAACCATTAGAAGATATAATTGGGGAAAATCTTATATGCAATAATAACAGAAAAGATAAAATATCTAGAAATAAACTTAAGAAAGATTAAAGACCCATATGAATAACTTCAAACCATTTCTGAATGATACAAAGAAAATCTGGATAAATACATTCAACATAACAAAATAGGATTCCAAAAAAAAATATAATGTGATCTCAATAAATTTATCAAGAGGTTTTTTAACCAAATTAATTCTAAATTTATATTGAAAAACAAACAAACATGGATAAGACGAGTCTGAAAAATGAAGGGAAATGAGAGAGACAAGTCATATCATATATTAAAACATATAATACACTCTCCATATTTAACACAATGTGATACAGTAACAGAACAAAAATTCATAAAATAAATCAAACTATTTCTAGGAACTCAGCATATGATAAAAATGGCATCTCAAAAAGGAGGAAATAATGCTTTACCCAATAAATCTTGTTCATGCAATTGGATAGCCTTCTACAAAAAACTTGAACTCATACTTCACACTGTATACCAGCACAAATTCCAAGAGGATTAAACATTTAAATATAAAAAATGAAACCATATATGTAATATGAATTAACTAATTTATATCCTAGGGGTGATAAAGTACTTTCAAAATATGACTCAAAGTCCAGATGTCATAAAATAGAAGATTTATAGATTTGATACACAAGAGCAAAAAATTTTTGCATGGCAAAACATAAAAGACAAAAGACAAATGAAAAATAGGTTAAAAATTTTTGTAGTTCATATCTAGATCAAAAAAACTCAGAAATTAGTTCTAGAAGACTAATAGACCAATAGAAAAATAGACTAAGAAGATGAACAGGGTTCATATAAAAAGAAATAAAAGACATAAAATATAAAAAGTGCTCAATGTCACTTATTAAAAAAATGACACTACAGTACTATTTTTTCACCTACCAGAAAGGCAAAAGTGCCAAAGTTTGCTGATGCACTTCTGTGAAAAGGTTGTAGGATATAGATGCTTTAATACATTACCAGTGGAGGTACAAAGTGTACTATATGAAAGAAAATTTGGTAATATCAAAATAGAAAAGCACATGCTCTTTGACCTCATAGTTTCATATGTAGAAACTTATCCTACAAATATACTCACACATTTTTAAAGTGACTTATGTAAAATTGTATTCATTGTCATATTGTCAGCAAGAGCAAAAGATAGAAAAAAACTAAATATCCATCAATTTTGAACTGGTTAAACAAATCATGGTGAAACAATAAAATGGAATACTATGCAGCTGAACCTCAGATGAGACCTCAGCACCAGTCAACACTTGATTATGGCCTTGCAGAAGACCCAGCTAAAACATGCTTGGACTCCTGACCTATAGAAACTGTGAAATGATTCAAAGAGTGCATGGTCTAACAATAATCTTGGCTAGGCAGCAAAAGAAATGAATATAGTTGGAGTGTTCTGAACCATAACCAAAATAACTCCTCTCTACTCATTTTCTCAGCAATTCCATATGAAAATGACTTCTGAGCTTCCCTGATTTTATCCTTGAAGGGACCTGGATCAGAGGTGAGTCAGGCACTATTTCCCAAGGAAATACCTGGAAGAAGCAAGAACTTTCTAATCATCTATTTCCTTTCCTAAGATTTTATATCTTTTCACAAACTTGACAGGCTGCCTCCTATCCTGGGCCATATCTACTCCTCTACACATACACTAGCTGAAAAGCATCTCCTGTCCCCAGCTGTCACTCCACGGGTTTCTTCCAGTTTTCTTCATTTTCCCTTTCAAGTTCCTTTGAAGTTGATAAGGAGGGAACTAGCAGTGGAATTAGTTGACTATTTTAGGATGAACTGGACCTGGAAGCCACTCCCACAGTATCGCTTTTTGTCATTGGCCTGGAAATACTTTCACTTCATTCTTATTCTTGAATGATAGTTATACTGTTTATAAAAATTTAGGTAGATAATTACTTTTTCTCAGTATTTTGAAGATATTAATACACCATCTCCTGGCTTCCATTGCTGCTGTTGACAAGTCAGACGCACGGAAATGATCATTCTTTTAGTTAAAGGGCCCTCTGACAGCCTCCATCCCTTCTCCTCTACCCAGGTTGCTTTTAAGATCTTCTCTTTGCCTTTGATGTTTTACAGTTGGAATATGACATGTACAGAGTAAATTTCCTTTTACTGTTATGCTTGGTGTTTTTTATCCTTAAATCTGAAGAATGAGATTTTGCACTGATTCTGGAAAATTCTGAGCCACTAAACATTTCAAATATTGCTTCTTTGACATAATCCTTTTCTCTCCTTCTGAAACTGTAATAAAAGGTATATTAGAGCCTATTATTTCTTCTCATTTTATATTTTCATATTTTCCATTTATTTGTCTCACTGTCTTACATTCTGAGTAGTTTTCTTTAGGTTTACTTTAGTGCATTAATTCCTTCTTCATCTCATATTAATTTGCTAGGCAACTCATCCATTGAGTCTCCAATAGCAATCCTTAGTTTTTCTTTTCAGATTATTTTATTATTAAAGCTTCCTGGTTATTTTTATCTCTCTCTCTTTTTTTTTTTTAATTGAGGTAACACCAGTTTAGAACATTATATAAATTTCAGGTGTACATCATTATGTTTTTATTTCTTTGTAAACCACGTCATGTTAGCCTACACAGACTAATTACCCAAAAGACTAATTACCATCCATCACCATTCACATGTGCCCAGTCACCACTTTCACCCTCCTGCCTCCCCACTTCCCCTCTGCTAACCACCGATCTAATCTCTGTCTCTATGTGTTTGGTTGTTGTCGTTGTTTTTATCTTCTATTTATGAGTAAGATCACATAGTATTTGACTTTCTCTGTGTGACTTATTTCACTTAGCAAAATACCTTCAAAGTCCATCCATGTTGTCGCAAATGGCAAGATTTCATCTCTTTTAATAGCTAAATAGTATTGCGTTGTGTACATGTACCACATCTTCTTTATCCATTCATTTCTTGATGGACTCTTAGCTTGTGTCCAAGACTTGACTATTGTGAATAATACTGAAATGAACATATGGGTGCATATATCTTCACACATTCTTGTTTTCATGGTCTTTGGATAAATCCCTAACAGTGGAATAGCTGGATGACATGGTAGTTCTAGTCTTAATTTTTTGAGGAATCTCCATACTGTTTTCCATAGTGGCTGTACCAATTTACATTCCCACCAGCAGTGAATGAGAGTTCTCTTTTCTCCACATCCTCTCCAGCACTTGTTACTTCTTATCTTGTTAATTATAGCCATTCTGATGGGCATGAGGTGATACTTCACTGTAGTTTTGATTTTCATTTTGCTAATAATTAGTGATGTTGAACATCTTTTCATATGCCTGTTGGCCATCTGTATGTCTTCTTTGGAAAAATATCTGTTCAGATCTTTTGCCCATTTTTTAATTGGGTGGTTAGCTTTTTTCTTCTTGAGATATATGAGTTCTTCACATATTTGGATATTAACCCCTTATCAGATATATGGTTTGCAAATATCTTCTCCCAATTGTTAGGTTGTCTTTTTATTTTGTTGATGGGTTCCTTTGCTGTGCAGAAACTTTTTAGTTTGATCAGACCTATTTGTTTATTTTTCCTTTTGTTTCCCTTGCCTGGTGAGACATGGTATTTGAAAATATGCTGTTAAGACTGATGTCAAAGAGCATACTGCCTATGTTTTCTTCTAAGAGTTTTACGGTTTCAGATCTTACATTCAAGACTTTAGTCCAATTTGAGTTGACTTTTGTGCATGGTGTAAGATAATGGTCTACTTTCATTCTCTTGCCTGTGGCTGTCCAGTTTTCCCAACCCAATTTATTGAAGAGACTTTCTTTTCTCCGTTGTACATTCTTCGCTCCTTTGTCAAAAATTAGCTGTCCATAGATCTGTGGATTTATTTCTAGGCTTCCAATTCTGTTCCATTTTATCTGTGTATCTGTTTTTGTGCCAGTACAATGCTGTTGTGATTACTATAGCTTTGTAGTATATTTTGAAATCAGGGAGCGGGATACCTCCAGCTTTATTCTTTTTTCTCAGGACTGCTTCTGGCTATTTGGGGTCTTTTGTTGTTCCATATAAATTTTACGATTCTTCGTTCTATTTCCATGAAAAATGTTCTTGGGATTCTGATTAGGATTGCATTGAATCTCTAGATCGCTTTACATAATATGGACATTTTAACTATGTTAATTATTCCAATCCATGAGCATGGAATATCTTTCCATTTCTTTATGTATTCTGCAATTTTTTTCAACAAAATCTTGTAATTTTCAGTGTACAGGTCTTTCACTTCTTAGGTTAAATTTATTCCTAGGTATGTTATTCTTTTTACTCCTATTGTTAATGGAATTATACTCTTGATTCCTCTTTCTGCTAGTTTCTTGTTAGTATATAGAAGCACAACTGATTTTTGTATATTGATTTTGTATCTTGAAACTTTATTGTACTCATTGATTAGGGTTTTCTATGTATAGAATCATGTCATCCATAAATAGTGACAGTTTTACTTCTTCTTTTCCAGTTTGGGAAAAATTTCTTGCCTAATTTCTCTGGCTAAAATTTCCTATACTGTGTCAAATAAGAGTGGAGAGCGTGGGCATCCTTGTCTTCTTTCTGCTCTCAGAGGAACAGCTTTCAGCTTTTCCTCTTGAGTATGATGTTATTTGTGGGTTTGTCATACATGGTCTTTATTATGTTGAGGTACTTTCCTTCTATGCCCATTTTATTCAGAGTTTTTATCGTAAATGGATGTTGAATCTTGTGAAATGCCTTCTCTGTATCTATTCAGATTATCATGTGATTTTTATTCCTCATTTTGTTAATGTGGTTTGTGGATGTTGATTGACTTGCAGATGTTGAATCACCCTGCATCCTGGAAGTAAATCCCACTTGATTGTGCTGTATGATCCTTTTAATATATTGTTGTATTTCATTTGCTAATATTTTGTTGAGGATTATGCATCTATGTTCATCAGTGATATTGGCCTGCAATTTTCCTATTTTGTGTTGTCCTTGTCTGGTTTTGGTATCAGGATAATGTCTCCCATCTTGGACTTGCTGCCTCTGCTCCCCTGCTTTCGCGGCCTCCAGGAAGTCTAGTCCACCCACTTTCAGATGTATAGATGTATAGATCTCTCAGGCATTTTGTATGCCGTGCACAGTCCTTTGGTGGTCTATGGATATCCTCCTAGTTGTAACTTAGAGGGGAGAGACAACAGGGACAACTTACCCCACTAAGATGCTGATGTCACTCCCTATACTTGGGCTTAAGATGATTTTTCCCAGAAAGGATTTGTATTTGATTTTGCCAGCCATCTGGGATCAACTTTAAACTACTAAACCATGATGACTTTACAGTACAGACATATTTTTTTATTTCTCCTTTACCCATAGTCAAAATATAACACACAAGTAGTTTTACTGTCTTGTGTTTTCCCCCTGGTTTCCATCGGTGGCATCTTGGTTTTATACCAAGAGCCTCTGATTTGAACTCCCAAGTTACAACAAGTACAAGATTTTGTTTTTTCTCCCTTTGAGGCAATGTTTGCTTAATCCCAAGCTCTGGACACCAGGAATCTACAGGCACTACAAAGAGAACAGTAACTCCAGGCATCACTTTCTCCTCTGGATTTGAGTGTGCTCATCCTTTCTGAACTTCTGGAATCACTCCTTCTTTTCTGCCAACTCAGTAATGCATTTAAAAATATTATTAATGCATTTTATCCAGAAATTTTAGCTTTTGATACAGGAATTCTCCCCATATATATTTGCCAAAAGAACATATTTATGTGTGTGTTGTTAAAGATAAATTCAGTCCTATTAAAACTTTTAAGAGTTATTTGAGCATTTATCTATTCCAATCAGGCAGCACCAAACCCAAAGTGGTTAGGAGTACTCTGCTGACAGGAGCTAGGGGAAAGACTTATACAGAGAAAGTGCAAAAGCAAAGAAAGGAAATTGTTTGGCTATAGCTTAAAGCCTAGCTGGCTGTTTATGATTGATTGTCTCTAGTGTTTTCATTTTGTAACTTTGGGGCATTTACAGGCTTAGATTTTGGTTTGCTTACATGAGCCCCATGGCATGAGAGCCACATCAGTCTAATGGCCTCCTTGTTTAATCAGTTTAACACTGTGCATAATTAAATCCATGTATTAGTTAAATCTTTCTTTCCTTCATAAAATACTTACTGAGAAGCCACTATGTGCCAAATGCTTTAATAGGCCCTGCAGATATGAAGCTGATAGAGACTCTTGTGGAGCTTACTGTGCAGTGTGTGAGATTGATAAGTAAACAAAAGTAACAATTCAATGAGAAATAATAGGGTATGAGCAATACAGGATGTTCTAGGAGTGCGTAAGGGCATCGATGGAGAACTTGAGAGTTAGTGGGGAAAGGTTTCCTGGAGAAACTGACATCTAACATGGCAACCTTCAAGAAAGAGCAGGTGTTTTCCTGGAGAATAAAGGGATGAAGGAGAAAACTTTCAGGTATTTAGAATAATGCATTTCCTTTAAAACTTTGTTTTTTGGTTTTTAGCTTTCCTTCACTACTATCCTAAGAAAATGCCTCTTCTCACTTCTGCATGACCCCTTATGAGATCTGTGCGTGACTTTCTCCTTGAGAATGATAGGAGAGGAAAGAAAATAAGAAAAAGATACAGCCATCATCCTCTTATTACTCAACAGCATTTGATTTCATTTGTCCTATTTTCCACAAAGTCCTACTCTTCATGTCCACTGACATGATCATACTGCCCTCTGAAGGAGTACTTTAGCAATGGTTTTTTAAGTATGTAAAAAGTTTTGAGACATTAAAACATAAGCAACTATCAAGTCACAAAAAGACATGGAGGAACCTTAAATGCATATTACTAACTGAAATAAGTCAAACTGAAAAGTCTACAAAATGTATGGTTCCAACTATATGACGTTGTGGAAAAGACAAAGCAATGGAGACAATAAAAGATCAGTGTTTGCCAGGGCTTGGAGTGGGGAGAAATGAACAAGCAGAGCACAGAGGATTTTTAGGGCAGTGAAAATACTCCATATGATACTATAATGATGGGTATATGTCATTACACATTTTTCCAAACTCACAACCCCAAGAATGAACTCTAAGGAAACTATCGACCATGAGTGATTGTAATGTGTCAGTGTAGGTTCATCGTTGATAAAAAAGGTCCCATTCTGGTGAGGGATGTTGACAATGGGGGAGGCCATGTGTGGGATCAGGGGATATATGAGAAATCCCTGTACCTTTCTCTTAATTTTCTTGTAAACCTAAAATTGTTCTTAAAAAATAAAGCCCTAAAAAATTAAGCAGATTTGTCTAAAATGTAACTGGAGTTTGGAGGGAGAGAAGGGAAACATAATTACATTAGCTCAAAGTTTGTAATCTAATTAACTCTCTGAAATTGGATTCTAGAGAAGTGTGAATATTTTACTCTTCTTCATATTAAAAAAGTTGCTGTAATTAATTAATTTGTTTATTTTTTAGAATTGTTATAGATCTTCAAGAGAAGGTTAGCATTTGGACATATTGTAAGACATGACAGAAAAGGGAAATTTTTGACATACCCAAGTGTAGGGATTTAAAAATTTAATTAGTTATGAGGTCTTTTTATTTATCTTATGTTATAAACTTTTTATAGAGTGAAGGTTAGAAGGGACAGGGTACAATAACTCCTTTCATCTTTAAGCTTACAAATCTTATTATCTTGTGCTGGGCCAAACTATACTGGGAGTACTTGTACAAAATTTAATAAATATTAATTTTTGATTTTTTTAATGGCACAAATCAAAAATTAAAATAATATGTTTATTTGTAAGAAATTTTCACCATTTTAAAAGCTCATTTTAAAAGACTTTTAAAAGTAAAAGAGTTGGTCTTAAAATATGGATTTTTAAGTTTTCAGCAAATAGCTAGTAATTGAAGATGGCCGAGTAGATCTGGATTCTAAGCTATATTCACTTTATTGGATACAAGAAATTGAGATACCAAAATTTAAATACCATATGCAAAAATAAAAGTCCAATGATGGTTTGATTGAAAAGTCATGAAGACATCAAAGTAATTTCTGTAACGTCAGTGCACAGATGAGTTAGATGCTCTTTTAGTTCAGTCCAATGCATGAATTTTATCTTTTGCATGAAAGCTTATTACATTGAGGTTCTGTTCACATTTAATTACTAGAGAAACAAATTATGTTCTACAGAGTTTCTGCAACAGACAAATGATGGTGCTGTAGCTTTCGAGGACAGGAGATGAAATGAAACGGAGCGGCATTTTCACATAAACAATCATACATCCTACTGACATCTCCAGACTCGTGACTCAAGTGTTCCTAAGAGGCATATCTAGTTATTAAAAACATGCTTAAAATGATCAATTATGCAAGCTCTCATCTAATATTAAGAAGTAAGTAAAGAAAGCTGACGGTAAAATATAAAGTGGTGCATTTGTGGGATCAGATCATTTGTAGCTTTGGTTGTCATCCTTTTCTCTATTAATGGATGAAGACCCCAAGTGTGCCACAAGTTAAAGCAAATAGTTTATATAAATTGGCATTATGCCTCAAGCTTTTCAGCCAAAATAATCATTCTAGCTATTGCAATGGTGATCACAAATCTATTTGGGTAATGTTATCCAGTCCATCTTGTAGTCAAATTCCAGCTGATAGCTGAAAAGGATTTTAAATATAAACAGAACACAAACTCTTAGTGCAGAGGCTTTATGGGTAAACTAATATCACGTTTGTGCTAGTTCCATGTGCTTAAGTATTATGACCAAAGTAATCACATCTGAAAAAGATAATTGACAAACCAAAGTATGGTCAGAGGACAAAAGCCGTTATGGCAAGATAATTGAGAAACCATGCCATATTAGGAAACAGCTGAAGGAAGCCAGAGGTATTCATTCATTCAACAACTAGTCATTGGGAACTTATGCACCAGGCACTGTTCTAGGATGGGAGCTTATTGTGATGAGTGAAACAAATAAGAATTCCTGTCCTCATGCAGTTTGTATTCTACCAGAGAAAACAAACAACAAATATGGTTAATGATCAAAATATCTAATCAGATAGCAGTAAAGAGTTGGGTTTTCTGCTCTGAATGTGATTCTTAAAGAAGAGTTCTCAAGCTTTAGGGTCTTTTTTAAAGTGTAGATAATAATAAAACTTTAGCAAATATCAATATATAGTCATGCATCACTTAATGACAGGGATATATGCTAAGAAATGTGTCAATAGGTGATTTTGTCACTGTGTGAATGTCATAGAGTGTACTTACACAAACTTAATGGCATAGCCTACTACACACCTAGGCTATCTGGTACTCAACTTATGGGACCACCGTTATATATACACTCCATTACTGACTGAAACATGCGTGACTGGATTGCACATGCTCTTGAGATGCAATTTAAACATTCTTAAAAAAACAAAATGAAAGTTGGTAAAATGATCATATAAGAAAATCTGAGGCAAATATTGTGATATGTTATTCATAATTTGGGCCACTAACAACATCCTAGGGTTTGTACTTTTAATTGCCAGGTATTTGTTTCCTTGATAAGTGGAATCATAAATAATTCTCCATAGTTTGTTAGTTACAATGTATAAATATATATGAAGTGACGGTGTAAAGCTTAACAAGTTTAGCTGCCTCATGGGAAAAGGAGAAGGCCCTTTTGTCCAAAAATTCCTCCCTCTCTGAAATGCCACAGAGTACCAAATTTTGGTGTGGAGAGGAGGCTTGAGTTAAGTGCAACATGTGGACGAAAAGAGGAAGGGATATATGACATTCTAGACAAGGCAAGACTACAGAGATAGTGAAAAGACCAAGTGCTACCAGGGGTTAGAAGTGAGGGACAGGAAGGATGAATAGGCTGAGCGCAGAGGATTTTTAGGGCACTGAAGCTCCTCTGTGTGATACTATAACGGTAGATACATGTCATTATGCATTTGTCCAAACCCGTGAAATGTACAACACCAGGGGTGACCCCTAAAGTAAACTATGGACTTTGGGTGACTGTGATGTGTCAATGTAGGTTCATCAATTGTAACAAATGAACACTCTGTCCAGGATATTGATAATGGGAGAGCTGTGCGTGAGTGAGGGCAGGAAATCTCTGTATCTTCCACTCAGTCTTTTCTGTGAACATAAAACTGCTCTAAAAAATAAAGCCTATTTTGTAAAAACGCAACTTACAGGCAATTTAAAAAATTATTGGATGTGTTAAACAAAAACAAAAGAGGAACTGAGTGGAAATAAGGTAATGGGCAACCAGGTAGAAATCTAGGTGGGCAATCAGACGGGCGATGTGCTGGAAAGAAATATAGAAATGCAAACTATCTGATTAGCTTTTCCCTAGGGGTGATGCTGGGCACAGGTAGTCACTTAAACATAATGGAACTTTGTATACTCAAGTTCAATTTAAGAAGCAGTTTGGTATTACAAGGAATCAGAAAGTACTTGTGGAAAGTGCAGGAGCCTTGAAATCACTCAAAAAAACTTAAATCCCACCTAGGTGTCATTTATCAACTGGGTGACTTTGGAAAAGGCACTTAAATTGTTTGAATGATAGTTTAATCGTTTATAAGAAGGTGATTGTAATACCTACTAGGAAGATTGTTGGACATTAATGGGATATAAAACAACTGTCACATGGCATATAATCAATGAATTTGCATAATACTGGATTGAAGACTGAAGGTAATGACGATTAGCTTTTCACACACATCTTGAGACAAGATTATCGTTTTCTGGATTATATACAAATACCACTGAGTGGGTACAATTTCGAGATGTGGAATCTCTCTGGTGAAAGTGCTCATTAAGTGGACTCAACATTTCCTACTTTTTCACAGATCTCACTCTCTCCTGGTGTAGATTCTATTAGATTCTGTGTTCATAAAGTCCTCACTGACATAACAACACAATTCCTCTTTAGTTGTTGACCATTTTCAAAAAATGTATTTCAAGACTCGGGGAACTCAACTCTGCTCTAATCACAAAAGCGTTTTGAGGAACATGAAAGTCAGCAAAGGAGCAGGACCAGAGCTGACGAATGTATTTCTCCACATTGATGAGCAAGCATACTTGAGTCTCCACAAATTTAGGAGTCACCATTAAGTATAGAAATAAGAGTGAGGAAAAAACTCTCAGGCTGAATTTTCATTTATATTTTCACGTGTCGTCTAAATAGAACTCTTGTTTTCAGTGGAATAAATTTAGCCTTGATATTGTAATTAGTCATTTACAGTACAACAGAACAAATATTTGAAAAAGTTTGGATCCATTGAAAAGGATTAGCATTCTTATACACTTCTATTAAAAAGTTATCATCTACCTTTGATAATATTCATTTAGAAAAAAATGCATGTTTACAATTTTTTTCACTGGGTAAATAGTTCCCTCATTTCTTTTTGCGTTTCTTATAAGCCACAGATTTACTGTGTGTTAAATTTGTATTTTCTCATTTGTTGCATCAATTATGAAAGAGAAGGTAAGGGATAATAGAATTTATTAGCTATTATCTAATTAGCTAATTTGTGCTCTTTCAGCTTGCTCAGTAGTCGTCTCAAGGCACAGAAAAATACCACAGAGTCTTGCATAAATTGTAGCTGCACTGATATGTTTTTTTTCTTCTCAAGGAAAAGGATTATTAAAAACAGTGAGAGATCAACCTGTCACCACGTTCTAACCAGTGTCTCACATACGAAATAAACTCGGGAAACATTAGATTAACATAAACATGAATGAATGAATGAACAAATGAATGAATCAGAAGGTTTAAATCTGTTATTTAAGAATTTATGGCACTTTTCTGAAAGTATTATTTCTATAAATCAGAAACCATTAAAAATTCAGAATCATGAGAAAATTGACCTACGTCATTAAGCTGAATTATGAAATAAATGAAACTTACCACTTAAAACCCTAAACAGTTTTTAAATGGGAATAATTCGAAAATGTCTACACACTACTCAAACGGGGGGTCATCACTGCACATCAACAGTTGTATTATGCTGTTATACAGTGAGGCTCCCAGGGCCAATCAAACAGGCAGGACTTACCATGGAATGCAGGACTTGGGTTTCTTACCACTAATTTTCAGACTTGATTTTTGTTTTCTCCTTCGCTCTCAGGCTGGAAGCATTTCCTTTTTCTTACATCAAGATATCTATCTCTAGGAGCTTTCATTTGTCTTTTGATTGCATATCGTGTTTTTGCAGTTCATAAACCAGATCATTTAGTACTTTAGATTCATGTGTACAACGCCCTGGGCATTGCTATGAATAAAGTACATGGACTCTATTATATTTTTTGGTGACTCTTCCTCTCTTCTCAGTCTGTCCAAATTAGGTCTATCTGATCCCTCACACAAAGTTCCCAGTGCACTGACTTCTCACTGACTGGTGATCTATGTGAATTTGGGGCTCCTGGGTTAATAAGCAGTGCTCTACGTAACATACATTTGTAACAAAAACAAAAGAGTAACATAGTATTAGCTCCCCAAGTATTAATGCTTGCAACCACTCTGAAAAATGGGTTTCTTTATTACTATTTATAAATAAGGAAATTGAGAGTCAGAGCAGCTATGTATTTTGCCTGAAGTCAAATAGTTGGAAAGCAAGGAAGTCAGGATAAAAATTCCACTTTGTCTATCCTCAGAGACCATGCATTTTCCCCTGTTTACATGATCTTTATATTTGAATGCAAAATGTACAAACATCCCCTACTTTTAGTTACTATTAGTATATGATTTTGCCTAGAACAGTTTCAATAGAGGGAATAAATTAAAAGTTTTAAAGTAGAAGTAGCTTGAGTAACCCACCTAAACAGACATCATTTAAAGATGAAGACTTGATCTAAATAGTGAATCAGGCCAAAGCTGCCATGATAATTGGCAGTTCCTTGGAAACTCACGAACGATGGGCCTTGAGTAGTCAATTCCACAACATTTGAGAAAATGACATACTTGCTCTGGGACACATGATTTCTGTGAGACCTCTATCTTAAGCAGTTGTTACTGTGAACAAGAAATAGCACGAAGGATATTCCTTATCTTGGCAGTGAAGTGGCCAAAATCCAGAAAATCCAACTTTAGGGAAATTTTGGCATTCCTCTGACAGGGTGGTTGTGCTTCTCAGGGCAAGCTGCGAATAAGAATCAGGATACTGTTGCAATACCGACATCTGCTGGCTATGGGTAGAATTACACAAATCAGTTGCCAAAGACCACTTTCCTTAAATGAGGTGGATTTTTATTTACAGGCTACGGTATGCACAGTAATGAGGCATAAATACTAAGGACACAGAGAAAAAATGGAGAGAAACAGTGGGCTACTGAAGAAATAAAAGGCATGACTGTTGGTTCAGAACAGAGACTCACAAATTTTGCACTGACATAAAAAATAAATCTCAGAAGTTTAGGACCCAAAGACCTAAAGGAAAATAATAAATGGATGGCTATGTAAAAATTGAAACTTCTATATGACAATGGTTAACGCAATACACAACATTCTAATAATCAGAATGGGCATGCAGTGGTTCTCAGGTTACCTGCCATCTCTTCTTTGCTCTCTTTCAGCAGTTTCCAGTAATCCACTCCTCCAATGTCAATTCAACAAATATTTATTGAGCTACTAGCACCTACCATGTGCTAGGATTTGTTTTATGAACTGGAAAGACAATAGTGAAGAAAACAAGCCTTTTCCCTAAAGGAGCTTACATTCTAGATCGGGGTGGGTGGGAGGAAGGGAAAGAAAAATCGAATAAGTAAATATACGTTAGGTGGTGATAAGTGATATGAAGATAAATAAGCAGAGAAGGGAATAGAGTAATGAAGAGGGGTACTAATTTACAGAGATGATCAGGAAATCCTTCTCTCATGAGTGACATTGAGCAGAGAGCAGAGATGTGAAGGAAGCCTAGGGGTAGGAGTGAACCATGCAGGAGGGAAGAAAATTCTAGGCAGAGGGAACAGCAAGTGCAAAGGCCCTGAAACAGACACAAGCTTGGATGATTTGAGGAACACCAAGGAAGCTTATGTTCACAAAATGAGCTGAACGAAAGAAGGAGTGGTGGGATATGGTAGTGGACTGGAAGTGAGGGGCCAGCCTCTGTGGGATCTTTAGGTCATGGTAAGAAATTGACCTTTCCTCTGGATGAGAAAGGAAGCCATCAGAAGGTTTTGAGATGAAGAAGGAATGTGAGGAGGAGAAGGGAAGCTATTAGCCACGGTGATAGCAGTTTTTGACATGCAGGGATGTCTTCAGGTGTTATAATTGGTAAGCAGAAAAACATCTCATACTACCATCCTTCTAGCTGTTGTGGTCCTGAAGCTGGTAGCCCATCCCAGCCATTTTTACCAAATATTCTTCTTCTGCTTGTTAGGCTTGGCTGGAAGGCTGCTGGGCATAATTTTTCAGCTGATCTGTTATGATTCATCTTAGGAAAGTGAACTTGGATCATTGCCTGACTCATAATTCCAGTATACATCACTATCTCAATAAGACCAGGCTGAGCACTCTGCTTTTCATAGGAATATACACTCCTATTTTCATTTTTTTGACTTATTAAAACAAAGAATAATACAGCATGGACCAATTTAGGTTGTGAACCAGCATGATGCATAGAAGAAGATAAATGCTCGACAGAGACTGGAAGAAGTGCATTCAGATTGTACCAGACTTTTCTTTAAATCCCTGCAAAAATGCATGCCTCACGGGCATCTTATGTTCCGTACACCTAAACTGAACTCATGATATGGCCTCCTACAGTCCAAATCTGTTCTTGTTCTTGTGATCTCTACTTTAGCAAATGGCACCACCTCTTACCCAGTTGCATGTCTGAAACCTTGGAGTCATTCTTGACACTTCTTTCTCTGATACCCTACACCCCCAATAAATCATCAGTGCTACTGATTCTGAGTGTCTCTGTCTACTTTGCTTCAGACTCTTTGCCATCATCTACATCCAAGCCACCGTCACTGCTCACCTGGACCACAGTAACTGATCCATGTTTGAATTCTCCTTTTTGTCCACTCTACCAATACCCCGTCCTCTTTCTCTGCCCACAGTGAGAATTTTCTTTAAAAAAGTATGATGTCTCTGCCCTGCTTAAAATCCTTAAATAGCTTCTCAGTGTCCTTAGGAAAATGTTCAAAATCCTTAATATTGCCCCTTCAGAAGTATATATCTACACACAGAGGAATTTTCTTCTATGTTTTAGCCCTTTAACCATGTGCAAGGAACATTAAATGCCTGTGTACAGACTGAAAAATCTTGTAGCCCATTAAATTCTCCTAAATCCTATCCTAATAAACCCATTCCTTCACTTGATGTCCATATTTTCTCAAGCAGCCTTAATATATTCAAAAATATGCTGAGAATGTCAACAAGGATCAATGGGAAATTATTTTGCATATAATATCAATAAGCAGATACCTATCTGTCCAAGCATTTTCTTCACTAGTGTTCCCTTTCAAAGACTGTGGGCCCCAAATCTGTAACAGTGCACTTTTTCAAATGCAATTCAAGTACAATTAAATCTGAGGAGAGGGGAGGATCAGCCCCCATCTGTCCATCACCGGCTCCTATGATATCACCACAGTGATGAGTAATAAATAATAACAGTTTATATTGGCCTCTTAGGGAATGAGTGTGCTATTTAGTTGCTAATAAAAGCCACAAACCAAGGAAGGATAACTGTTACAGTTGAAGTGGAAAAAAAATACGTACTGTCTAATGTAAATAAATCTCCCACATGCTGCAGTAGAAAGAACATGCAATCTGACAAAAACAGACCCTGCTGAGGATCCTGGGTAGGCCAATTATTATGTGACTACAGGCAAGTTATTTAATCTCTCTGAAATTCTATTTATTCATTTAAGGATAGGATATTTAAAAGTGGAGGACTGGGCCGGCCCTGTGGCGCAGTCGTTAAGTTTGCACGTTCTGCTTCTCCGCAGCCTGGGGTTCGCCAGTTCAGATCCCGGGTGCAGACATGGCACCACTTGGCAAGCCATGCTGTGGCAGGCATCCCACATATAAAGTAGAGGAAGATGGGCATGGATGTTAGCTCAGGGCCAGTCTTCCTCAGCAAAAAGAGGAGGATTAGCAGTAGTTAGCTAAGGGCTAATCTTCCTCAAAAAAACAAAAGTGGAGGACACTCCTTTTAAAGGATTAAAAAAGATAAATAAACTAGTATACATAAAACAAGTGATAATTAGCAAATAGTAAACAAATGTCAAACCTCCTACACCCAATCACATTTAAATCTATGTGACATAAAATCTTAGATCTTGTAGATTAATGACTTTTTAAAAAGTATAATAATATAAATTAAATAAAAGACCTTTATTGAAGTATCACTGGGTATAGAATAAAGTAGGAGCTGGCCTAAAAGAAAATCCAGTGATAAACTGTGAATATCAATCTGTTCTCGGTTAGCTGAACTCTTATTGCTGCTACTTTCCTGGGTGGAGCTAAGCCCAGGTGCGCCTCCACAGTGAAGGGCTTGCTTAAGCGTGTAGGACTCACTGGGTAACGAGAGAATGATGTGTCCTAGGTGCACCATGGGACCAGGTGTTCTTTCTCATCATTTTACTCCAGCTGACGACTCCACCAGCTGTCAGCAACAACCACTAAATGTGTGAAGGAATTTCTCTCCAGATGATTCTAGTACCCAATCGTTAAGAACCCGCAACTGTTGAGTCTTCCCAGCTGAGACCCCATCAAGGAGCAGAGAAGCATCATCCCACCATCTGTATCGTGTCCTCTCTGAATTCTTTCCCACAGAATATGCGAATATAATAAAACAGCTGTTTTAAGCCAGTAAAACAACTAGACTAGTAAGCTTTGGGGGTGCTTTTTATGTAATAGTAAGAGGTAGAGAAACTTGGAACCTGGAAATAGAGAACTTCCATGACAAAAACATGGCATTGTTATTGGCTTTGAGACTAGTTGAGTGACAGCTGAAATGGCCTTAAGGAGACTGTTAGTGAAGGTGGAAAACTCCTTGGGGACACAGTTATAAAGACTGGACAGACAAGGTGAAAGTGTTATTGGACGTTGGAATGTCTAAAGACATTGGAATCTTTTTTCTTGTTGTAAAGTGTGGGAAAGTTTAGCAAAATTGTTGCCTGTGGTAACACAGAAAATAGAAAAAAGCAACACCTTTGTTTTAGAAGTCTGGAACACATGGGTTATACATATAACCATGTACACTCATTTACCATGTAAATAGATCATATGACTCATAAAGACCTTTAATTACTAGCTGTGGGCTGTTTCTGAAGGCTTTAAGCTGTGACTTTTGAGTTTGGTCTTTTGAGATCTTTTAATCTCTATGCCACTGAGTCTTACAGGCGTTGTTGGATGGCATTGCATCTGTGCATTGTGGTACCAGAGTTAACATTAATAAGTAAGAAATTGAAGAAGATAATTTATTGATATCTTTGTAGTAACCACAAAACCAGAGGGCAACATCCACAAATGTGTCCTTGTTAAATAATGGTAATTAATGTTTATTTAAGGCTTTAAATTTACAAGGTGAATTTGTATATATAATCTCACTTGATCGTCTCAATAACCCTGTGAAATAGTTATTATTTTGTATTTATATGTGAAAATTATCCACAATAAGTTATTTGCCCAAATTTACAACTAATAAGTGGCCATCCAAGGACCATATGTCAGGTTCTAGAATTCTAAGCCTTTTGTTCTTTCAGTGGTAACAAGAACTCTATATAATCATTTGTTATTTGAAAAGTACTTGACTAAATAGAGATTCCTACATATTATGATAGTTATGATTGTCAGTTTTTAAAGGACAGAATTTCATCAAATGGAGTCACATTGTGTCAATTACTTGCCACTCAAAAAATAATAAAGATAAAAGAAAAAATAGATTATTTCAAATATATGTGAAGAGAAATATCAGAAAAAGTGATACAGAAGGTAATTACTCCCATTACCAAGTATTTCTTCCCGTACAGAATGATTCACTGCAGGCTCCATTAAATTACATGTATTAAATGAACTTTAATTTAATTTATTGAACTTTATAAAACTTAGTAGAAATATAGGTTGTCACAGAGTTAAAAAACTGTTGAGAGTCATCTAGTTGAACTACAGAAATTTTGTAAAGTGGAATAAACATGCTTTTATTGTCTAACTTCTGTTCTAAATTATTAATAGAACAATCCATATTTGTTCTTTGTTAGCTTCCAAGGAAACTGTGATTTAATTGATTTCAACAAACATTTATCGAGTACAATGATATGCGGGGCATTTATCTGGGAACTGGAAGCATATAATTACAACAACCCAGGGCCCCTGATCTCCAGTGAGAACAATACACAGACACTTGTATGACAAGACAGGTTTTGGCAAGTCCTACCCTAGAAGTAGAGTATGTAATGGAGGAGCTGGGCAAGAAGAGGTTTAATTCAGACTTAGACTGTGCGGGAAAACTTCGATGATGTAAATGAAAATGTAAATGAACGCAAAGCCTTCAAGATTTGAAGCCTGAAGAAAATCCCTATTTCCATTTAAAATTATTAGTTCTATTAAACTGTTTTTTAATATCCTGCTTTGGTAGGCTCCATTTTGCAAACCCAAGTTCTCAGCCATAACTTTACATTTAATTCGGTATGCATTGATTGTTCATGGAGCATTCATGTAACTTATGATCAATATGTTATAGTCTATGAGAGAGTTTCCAATAAATAGCAATCATCTTATCTGCTAAACAAGTAGGTAAATAAAACAAAGAACAAAGACAAGACCAAACTAACATCTGTGCTACCGAGAGAGGCTAGTCCAGGTGGAGGTGGATTACTGTGTGATGCAAATGCACGTGTTAAGAAAACCTGGAAACAAGGAAATTTACTTATCAGTCACAGCAGCTCTGGCCTTCCCATCAACCTTCGCCTGTCTACCCAGGCGCAGAGCAGAGAGAAAAAGGGGAATGGTGCTTTCTGTAAGCAGCAAGCTCTCAGGAGGAAGAAGGGTGGAGCCCAGCTAAGCCAAAAAAAAAAGATGGTTGGAGCCTTAATTAAGCCCAGCTAAACTAAAGATACCCTTCTCAAATTTGCTCTGCAAATAAGTCACTCCCTGTCCCAGGGGAGAGGTAAACAGAAGAACAGAGAAGGACCAGGCATGCTGAGAGAAAGAGCCTCCTCAAGGAAACCAGAGTGTGGAGTGTGAGCCAGCTCTAACATCTCACGAGATGACTCTGACTATTGGAAAAGGGATCCATCTTTTTATATGGATCATTTGCAGTTTCTCTTTTACAAATTGCCTATTCTTACATCTTTTTAAGAATGGTCCATTTTTCTGGAAAAGCGTCGATTTTTCTCTTATCAACTTGGAAGATCCAAATCAATAGTGTGGCAGTAGATTTAAGAACGAGAGACGTAGTCGGTACCCGGGTGTCTCACATACAAAACCTCTCAACTTCTCATTTGTCTTTCAATGTACGTAATCAACCTCCCCTCAGTGGGGACTGGCCTGGGATGCAGGAGTGAGGTACCTCTTGTTCGCTGGCTGCCATGCTTGAAACCAAAAGGCAATAAGAAGAGAAAGAAACAAAAGAAACAGAAATGACTAGCACAAGAAGAATTGGCTTGGAGGAATTCTAAAAAGATGTGGGCATGTTCTCCCTAAACTAGAGGATGATTGAGTGGACATGCAGACATTTAAAGAGGCCAGGAGAGTGGTCCTCTTCCTGAATTCTCTGCAGATAATTTAGTAAATGGATGTAAAGAAGTTTCTTAACAACTTGGGACATTTAAATATCTATATTTTCGTCTTTATCAACTACCATTTTTGGTTCATTTAAACAAAACTGTTACTTGGGGGGCTGGCCCTGTGGCCAAGTGTTTAAGTTCGTGCACTCTGCTTCAGCAGCCCAGGAGACTGACCTACAACTAGGATATACAACTATACTGGGACTTTGGGGAGGAAAAAAAAAGAGAATGATTGGCAACAGATGTTAGCCGTGGGCCAATCTTCCTCACCCCCCAAAAAAATTAAAAAGTAAAAAGACAAAAAACTGTTACTTGGATCTCTACCACCTGTATCTAGGAACTGAACTTTGAGAATTGTCCTTTTTGCTCTTTTTCATTTTCCTAATTACACTGTCATATTTGGAAGCAGATAAGGCATGACTAAGATGAGCTCACAATTTTAAGCTTGTCTGTCTGCAAGATTTGTCATCAAGAAAAATATTCATTGTGTTTCAAAGAGAATGATCGCAGGCAGGGAAGGAAGAAAACAGGACAGTTGAGGACATTGAAAGCTCTGACATCATCATACAAGCATCTCCACCAAAACTGCTAAGTGCAATTTTGCTTTATTTTACCTTCCATTTATGACTTTCTTAAAACTGAAGTGTACCCACCTGCCTGGGCACAAGTAGACTTCCCTTCACAGACTGAAGGCTCAAAACTAACTAAATCTGTCACTTTTAATGAGGAAAACACATATCATGTTTACTTCCCATCAGAGGAAATATTTTTGAAATTAAGAACAGTAGTTTTCCAAAGAGGTGCATTATGGTTATCTTCTAGTTTTTCAGGTCAAGATTCTGCTTTAAATAAAGACTTTCATATTTTGTGAATTATTATCACCATCTACAGCTTGCCAATTTAGGAAGATGTCTGGCAGGAGAAATAACCTTGCCGGCCTTGAAAAGTTTGGAGTTGTAATTAGCAGAAGGTAGTGACAACGCGTGCCACCTGGAAAAATGTTTAAAATTCCTTCCTAATGAGATGAATGTTACTTCCCAGCAATCATCCTTTCCAGGGTTCCCAATCAGCTCACACTATTTTTAGATCCATTCAAATTGGCTAATTATGAGGATTGCATGAAGTATGCCTAGTAATGCTGGTGTCAAGCGGTGTTTCATTATCAGCCTAGTATTCTGTAATAGCTGTAGGAGAGAAGGCTAGGCATGGGGAAAGTTACACCCCACACCACGCAAAACTTGCTGAAATAATGTGTCTAATCTAAAACTAAATCTTGATTAGAAATGCCCTATTTGAGGAAGAAAGTGAGAAAGGATTGGGGTGTGTCATAAGTAAAAACCTTACAGAGTGCTTTCTGAAAATCTCAGTTTTTAATGTTTTAATGGAGGGGAAAAAATTAGATAACCAATAAAGAAAGTGGCCCACACTTGAAGAAATTTTGTTAATAATTCTAGAAATCAATGTAAGATAATGGTTATTAAAATATTAAAGCCAATTAAAAGGACTTTTAAGTTACATTTGAAACAAAATAATTAAAATAGCATGGAGTAAATAGTCTTGGTAAATGTAAGATAATGGTTATTAAAATATTAAAGCCAATTAAAAGGACTTTTAAGTTACATTTGAAACAAAATAATTAAAATAGCATGGAGTAAATAGTCTTGGTAAAGAATGGCAAAAATCATGTGGAACTATGCAACTTGTCCAGGCAAATGAAGCGTTTTCTAAGAGATCACCTTGCTCTTTTAAATGAGTGCAAATGTTCTATAAATGGACCACCTTCCAGGATTCTGAGACAGCCTCCTGCTCAACTTGCCAGTCTAGTCTCTGTTGAACTCTGAGCACTGCTGGAAATCAAAAAAGATACTAAAAGTTTGGAATAAACTGTTTTGATTTTTAAAGAGGGAAAGGGAATATAATTCCATAGACAAGTGAGATTGACCTTGGGCAACAGTGTGGGCTAGATTATTAAAGGGGTGATTTGTGAGATTCCACAAGAGGAGTATTTGAAGGGCTGTCATGCAGTCTTCCTGAGAGCTGCTGAAAATAGATGCTACTCCAAGAAATTAACTTTTTCATGATTAAAGATGTCTCCTGTTATGGGCTGAATTGTGTGATCCCCAAAATTCATTAGTTGAAGTCCTAACCACTAGTATCTCAGAATATGGCTGTATTTGGAGGCAGGGTCTTTAAAGAGGTGATTAAGCTAAAATGAGATCGTATGGGTGGGCTCTAATCCAATATGACTGGTGTCCCTTTAAGAAGAAGAGATTAGGACACAGACACACACAGAAGGAAGACTGTGTGAAGACAAGGGAGAAGACGGCCACCTACCAACCAAAGAGAGAGACCTCAGAAGAAACCAGCCCTGCCAACACCTTGACCTCAGACTTCTAGCCTTCAGAACTATGAGATGATCAGTTCTGTTCTTTGAGCCATCCAGTTTGTGGAACTTTGTTATGCTAGTCCAGGCAAACCAACACACTTGCTAAAGCTAAATAATAATCACATGGCAGTGATGTGAAACGGACGACCTTTAAGGTTGCAACAATAAAAACAGATTCTATGATTCTCTCTACTTATTATATGGTTCAGAACCCAGTCAGAAGACATAAGTCACACCAGTTATTTTAACAGATAGAATTTAATCTGAACAATTGTTAACTAGGAATAAGTTGTTAACTCGCTGTATTGGTTTCCTGGGACTGTGGTAACAAAGTATCACAAACTGGTGTCTTAAACAACAGAAATTTATCATCTAGAAGTTCTAGAGGCTAGAAGTCCAAGATCTAGGTGTCAGGAGGGTTGCTTCCTTCTGAGGGCTGGAAGGGGGAAACTGTTCCAGGCCTCTCTCCTGGGCCTCTCTCCTCACCATTTCTAGACTTCCTTGTTCCTCTGACTCAGTGATCCAAACAGAGAAGACCACTAGGCAACCAGTCAACTGAAAAGGCCTAATAACTTAAGCTTTTGCCCTATTTAAAAATCCCTCAGTCTGTGAGCAACTCAGAATTCATTGCTCCCGGAACCTTGAGTTTCCCAGCTTGCAGGTCGAAACCCTTGCAATAAACTCATCTTTTTGCTTTATTTTACGCACTGTGCAGAATTTAGTTTTTGAAAGACCCTGTTTCCAAATAAGGTCACATGCACAGGCACTGGGGATTAGGAATTCAACCCGTAATCCTGGGTAACCTAAAAAGCAAAGCGTTTTCACAGAGGTAGGAACTGTAGGAAGAGCTACCACCAGTAAGGCTGGAGGAGCAGAAGGAAGAGGTTGAAATTATTAAAATGTAGAAGCCTGGAGAAGGGGCCCCAAGGAGGTGAAATTCATACACGTGAGGAAGGGTACTTGTGTTCAGCTGTGGTGGTACCTCTGCGGAGGGTGCAATGAGGCTGCTTCTGCAAGCACTGGGAAAACTGCAAATGTTGGGAAAACTACAAACATTGGGGAAACTGTAGTTTGGATTCAGCTGCTGCTACAAGAAGGCACTGCCCCTGCCTTAGTGATGTGTCCCCTGGTGATGCTCACAGGAACTCCGAGCAGGTGAGCAGCAAGTCCTTCTTCCTCCTTCGGCCTCTGGCGCCCCCTATCGGCAGAGCTTAACAGGGAGCAGCTGGCAAAGCAGAAATGCGGTCTGCAGAGTTGCAGCCCCAGCATTACAAAGCCAAGTAGAGAAAGGAGGGTTTGTAGCTGAGAAAAAATAAATCAATATCTGGCAGACTGTTTAATCTGACTGAGTCAGGCTCAGCAAATGACTCAGTGACTAACGGAGAAAACTGTGTGAAGCTGTGGTCCTGCAAACATTGACCCAAAAGTGTCACAAAATTCCTGGATTTGTGGTTATGCATGTACAAATGTTTGCCTTAAATTCCTTATCTATTAAATGGTTTGATAATAATAAGTAGCTGGTAGGATTGTTGAGAGGACACAGAAAAACACTTAAAACAGTAGGTAACACAAACTAAGACCTCAGGACTCATTAAATGCTGGCTTTTATTGTATTACTATCTTGTTTAATTAAATAAACAAAAATCCAAATATGAACAACATATTTTTTTATTAAGATCATGATAGTTAACAACCTTGTGAAACTGCAGTTGTACATCATTATTAGTCATGTTGTAGGTACACCACTTCACCCCTAGTGCCCTCCCCCTACCCCCCTTTCCCCTGGTAACCACTGATCAGTTCTCTTTGTCCATATGTTAACTACCACCTATGAGTGGAGTCATACAGAGTTCGTTTTTCTCCGTCTGGCTTATTTCACTCAACATAATACCCTCAAGGTCTATCCATGTTGTTGTGAATGGGACAACTTTGTCCTTTTTTATGGCTGAGTAGTATTCCATTGTATATATATACCACATCTTCTTTATCCAATCATCAGTTGCTGGGCACTTAGGTTGGTTCCATGACTTGGCTATTGTGAATAATGCTGTGATGAACATAGGGGTGCATGGGACTTTTGGAATTGCTGATGTCAGGTTCTTTGGATAGATACCCAGTAGTGGGAATGGCTGGGTCATAAGGTATTTCTATTTTTAACTTTTTGAGAAATCTCCGTACTGTTTTCCATAGTGGCTGCACCAGTTTGCATTCCCACCACAGTGTATGAGGGTTCCTTTTTCTCCACAACCTCTCCAACATTTGTCGCTCTTGGTTTTGGATATTTTTGCCGTTCTAACAGGTTCGTTGAACAACATATTTTAGGGTCTATATCTTCCTATACAGGGAATTAATGAAACTTAGAAAAGACTCAGGTGTTTACGCACTGTCAACAAAACATCTACAAATAAATATGGACTTAATTTCTTCATAAACTAAAATCAAATATCTCAAACTTCTGTTGATACTTAGCGTTCCATAGCTCATAATTGCTTCTAGAACTTTACATAAACTTCCAGACAAGAGAGTTTCTACTTAGCAGCAATGTGACTGAAAGGCCAGGATGGCGAATAGTTTCAGTATGACTGTCTACTACTAATTGAGAGTAGGATTAGAGGCAATCACCTGGAATGCTGAATTCGAATCTGAAGCACCATCTGGGTTGTGGGAAAGAAGCTCAGGATCAGTGAACCATCTTTGCTAAAGGCCTGGGAGAGGGCTTCAGTAGCACTCCTGTCTCCTCCTAAATTTTATCAACCTTGGAAGAAAGAGTATGGCCTTTAGGGTCAAAACAGAATTCAAATTCTACTTCTCTTTGCAATTCTGAGAACAGAGATAATAGTACCTCAAATGGTTATTTTGAGGATTAATGAAAAAAATAAAAGAAAGACCTTTATCATCTCTGTGGAACTCAAATGTTAGTTGTTCCTTTGCTTATATGTAGCTTGGCAACAATGCATGATAAACTTATAACTGTGTTCTTACTTGTCAAATTTTATAATGATGCTATGATTTTATCAGTTATATAAAAAGCAATCAGTGTAAAGCACGTTCTATGAAATGGTTAACACATTCCAAATGCAGTTATGTTATAGCAAGATGTCTGCAGTCATGACACTTATCCCCCACATTTAAACGGAACTATTTTTGGTGAATGAATGAATATGGATGAATTTGGGCTTCTCTACACATATAATTACTCCAGCCTCCACAGATGATACATATTACATGTGATTTGTTTGATTTCTCCACCTTTTGCTGAATTAGGGAACAATTTTCTTTTCTCTTTTACTAATGTGAAAGGTAATGAAATGCAATTGTTTTTCATTGCCTGAGAAACAAAAGGAACAATTTCATGGGTAAAAATAAGTAGTTTCCATGAGGCGACATTTTGGTAGAACAGGCTGTTTTGTTTTTTTGTGAAAAGGTCAGCGTCCATATTTAAGATTCACCATTAAATGAGTTTCATGAATTTCATGTAGTTCTTGCTGTGAAGTATCTGTTCCAGGGTGCATTTTCCTCTCCTGGATTTTTCTAACATATTTTCTTAAAGGCCTCCCTCACAAAAAATACACTTATTCTATACTTGTCAAAAAATCTAGTGAATATATAAATGTGCCTTGGCCATTTATAATTCTAACTTCAATTTTCTCATCTACTTCATTGTTTAAATAGGCAGCACCACCTGGTGGCTAAATAAAATTATTGCAATTTTATTGCATCTTAAAAAGGAAGAAAATGTACATCTAGCAGCAGAAAAATATCCAATTTTTTTCATTAAATTGGGGTTATTCATTACGAATTTTTATGCTTACTGGTTTTCTTATTTTAACTATGTCTAGTTTTAAAAATACATACACCTAAACCATGATGTTTTATCTATTGTTAAATATACTTGTTTTTCTTAGTACTCTTTAATATTATTGAAAAAGTATACTTGTAGAATTTTAATAATGTGATCTTTAAAAATGATATTTAAGCAACTTTTAAGAAATTCACACTCGTGAGGCACTTTAATTCACTCACTAAAATTAGCTTATTGCACTTTTCTTTGAAAATCGTCTCATTTGTAACGAACCATAGTCACAGACTCTTTAAAAGTAACTTTACTCATAAAAAAACCCCATCAATTAATAAGGGCTATTGGAGAAAGACATGTAATTGTTACACTGTAATTATGGTTTGAAATCCAGGACTGAGCTTCAAAAGACAGTTGATTAAATATGTAATGCTGCTGCCCTCTTGTGGCTTAAAGTGCATATTTCCCTCTGGAAATAACACTATAGCATCCAAGAAATAATGCTTTTGACATTTAATGAGAAAACTGAGTATAAGCTATTTTCACATTTGACCAAAGAAATACAACAAATGGTTCATTACCTACCATGGCTGAGGATTGGAATGTCTAGTCAACTCACTATCATAGTTAATAGAAAGTGAGCGATTAATTATTTTAACCTCTTATTTGATAAAGAAATTTAACCACAAAAATCCCTTCTCACATAAGTTTTAGCGTCCTTTACCAGTTCCATGAAGTATATTTTTGCAAATGCTGCAGTAAAGCCTCCAACTAAAACTTAGAAACTAGCATAATTTTCCACTTTCCCGATGTTAAGTGGCAAATAAACAGCTTTCAAACTGTTTAAAAAACAAAGGAAAACAACCCCTCCTTCATTTTGCTGCCGTTTTAACCTGGGATGCATTCAGGAGCCTGTTCCAAGGTCCTGGATGTGCATTTCCTTTGCTGAAACACTTTGGCCCCGTGCAATTGTGGCTCTGAATGGAGAACAAGCTTCAGAGGCACATTCCAAACGGAGGAGCCAAGCTTGTCCTCCTCTCATTGGCGATGCTGCTCTGCTGCTAGAAATGAATGGCGCTTTTCAGATTTCTCTGTAGGAACAGAACGAATTCTCTAACAGCTGCCCTGTGTTTACAGCTCTCACCTCAGATTTGGAGTGTTATTGTGGATTAAAGCAAACAAGAAGGAGACAATGGGACGATTCTGCCTTGGCCTTGAACTGCAGGCACTGCAGACAAGGGTTGATCTTTATTTTTCTGCTCTGTCTGAAATGTCCTCTGACCATCCCTTCTCTGCCGTATCCTACAATGCATGAGCGTTTAGAAAAGAGGATTTCGCTATTATTGAGGAGGAGAGGAAAGAAAGCAATTAATTATGTTCTGCCTTTATTTGTTCAGCTCCGGAGGAAGCTAGCAGTCAACAGCAAAAACAAAATGGAAGGTTTGTTTGGGGCACCACTCTCCCATCTAGCCTGGCATTCCTAAGCCTCCCGTGGCCTTATGTGCAGCTGTCACCTTGAGGACTGGGGCCTTTTAACACAAGGATTCACCCAAGTGGTTATCTTTGAAGAGTGGACATTTCCTTTCTCTCTTTCTTATTCTTTCCTGAAGAAAAGTCTCCATTTATCTACAATGCCATTAACAGTCTTGCCTGGAGGAAGACGCAAGGATAAGAGCAGGGAGAGAGGGCAGTAGACTCAAAGTGCTCAGGGCTGTTCTTGCAAGATCCCCACTGCAAATCCCTAAGTGTTTAACTGGAAAACAGAATCTGCAGCGTTGGGGACGGGCTGGAGTTGGCCGACTTCCAATCTTATCTGTACTTGACACACTTAACCATGCACTGGAGAAGTTTCCACTTGATCCTTTGTTCCTTGCTGCCTGATGAGATGAAAACACACATCTTGCTCCACAGATGTGTTCTGTTCTCTCCTACTCTTGAGCGTGGAAGGTAGGGCAGGGTCAAGGAGAAGCAGAGAAAACGAGCACCTCACAATCTGGATACATCCCTAAGGGACAGCTACTTCTGGGCCATGCACAGTACTGCCACACACCCTGACTGGAGGGAGCCCTAGATTTCCCAGAACTGACTTCTCCAGAAAGGGCTCTTGTAAACCTTCAACAAGATGAACCAAGACCCAGACGCTGTCCCACTCCTCTTCTCCTGGGAGCCTTCATCTACAGGGCCGGTATTGCCCTTTCCTCATACAGCTAGGTTCACTGTTGCTACTCAGTTTGCGGAGGGAAGGTTGCATGAAAGAAGGCCTCACAGAGGACCTCTCAGATCCTGGTAGATGTCAATTTGGGAAACTTGTGTGGGGGACATGAATTTTTATTTTATAATTTCTCTCTAAATTTACATATGAATTTTGCACATTTTCCTGTTTGCGTGTGACATACTTAAATAACTTTAAAATTCATGTAGTGAAAACCATTAATTAATATCATACCGAGTGAAAGAAATTAGATGCAAGAGTGAGTACTTTAGTCTTTATATTAAGTTTAAAAACAGGCAAAACTAACCTGCAGTGTTCGAAGTTAGGGCAATGGTTATACTTGAGGGGATAGTAAGCAGAAGGAAGCATGCAGGGCTTTTGGGATGCTGGCAATATTCTATGTGTTGTTTTTTTTTTAAAAGATTTGCCCAGAGCTAAGATCTGTTGCCAATCTTCCTCTTTTTTTGCTTGAGGAAGATTATCCCTGAGCTAACATCTGTGCCAATCTTCCTCCACTTTATATGTGGGTCGCTGCGACGGCATGGCTAATGAGTGGTGTAGGTCCATACCTGGGATATGAACCCACGAACCCAGGCCGACAAAACCGAGGGTGCCAAATTTAACCACTACGCCATGGGGCCAGCCCCCAATATTCTGTTTCTTGATCCAAATGCTGACTAAACAGGTATGTTCACTTTGTGACAATTCACTAAGTTGTGTTCTGTGTTTCCAAACCCATGGAAAGGATTAACTGTCCTTAAAGTGGAAACAACTTATCCTCTTCCTTCTTATCCCATTCACCTTGAATTAAGCACCCAAAATCCAGAGGCAAGAGGCAGAAGCTCATTTAATGCAGGTTTAGTGGACAGACACAGAAGTCATGTCACTTATCTCTCATCTGCCTCATCTTTCAGTCTATATCTCAAAATTGGCGACACTCGGAGCCCAGGACTTCTCAAGGCAGTGGATGTGATGGGAGGAGCCATTCTTAGACCACAGGTGACTGCTTCTGGGTCCACACCTGAAGTACGTGTTGGGGGAGGGAGAGGAAATGGGCCGAGTCTCAAGGCATCTTCCGATCAAGCAAGAGGCGCACAGATGTTTGGCTATGCCGTGTGTGGCTTCTTATAATACTCTTCCTTCTCACCACTCTCACTTGATCAGGTCTTGCTTATCCTTGCACTGACACCACCAAGTTTGCTCACAGGGAAATGGGGCTGCCTCCCTCATTAGGTCAGGCGTCCGTCTTTCTTAGAAAAGCAAAGTTTAACAAAACTAAAATGTAGCACATTTTTTCAGTTAGTGATATAGGCAACTACAAATAAATATATACCTTTTTATTAAAAAATTGCTCTTTTCTACATCTCCCAAGGCGAGAAAATCAAAACAAGTTTTTACCTAGAGTCAATATACAGAGCCATTGTTGATAGCAGGGCTGTCTGATAGAACTTTCTGTGATGACGGAGATATTCTGTCCTCTAAACACTACCCAAGGTGGCTAAAGGCTCTTGAAATGTGGCTAGTGTGACTGAGAAACTGAAAATTTAATTTAGTTAACCACGTGTGGCTAGAGGAACTGCATAAGGCAGTGCAGCTTCCACGGGAGTACCACTTCCTTTGCCCTCTGCAGTCCTGACATTGTTCTCTTTTATAATCTCCGCTACTGCAATTCTATGTTTTGCCCTTTATGCTTCAGCCAGCGTGGTTTACTTAAGATAATTTACACATGGTGTTTCTCCTCCATCCCTTCCTTCATCCTGTCCCTTCGGCCTATTTTTCTTCTTTCACATCTTCTACCTCTTTGCCCTTCCATTGTCTTCATCTTTGGATATTCTGGTCCTTTAGGAAGTTTCCCTGACCCATTCATTCCTGGTTAGGCGCCATCCCCTCTTTATATTTCTTTTCCAAAATATATTGTGCGTCTGTCTATCACAAAACTCAACTGAAATAGAATGATCTCTTATTTTTTTTTAAAGATTAGTACCTGAGCTAACAACTGTTGCCAATCTTTTTTTTTTTTCTGCGTTTTCTCCCCAAATCCCTCCCGTACGTCGTTGCGTACTTTTAGTTGTGGGGTCATTCTAGTTGTGGCATGTGGGACGCCACCTCACCGTGGCCTGACAAGCGCTGCCATGTCTGAGTCCAGTATCCGAACTGGTGAAACCCTGGGCCGCCGAAGCGGAGTGTGCGAACTTAACGACTCGGCCCCGGGGCCGGCCCCAGAATGCTCTCTTATGAGTCTGTCTCTCCCACTGTCTTATAAGTTCCTTATACGTTTTTGTACTTCCAAGAATCAAGCCAAATAGGGTGCATTCAATAAGTGTTTTGTGGATGATGAACAAATGATCGAGGAAGCAGCAATCTGTCTAACAGTCTGTGGCCCAGAGATCTGGGAAGTCAAAGAGATTTGTGGGAAGAAGGAAATATATCTTGAGGAAATCCCCCAAAAGAACAACAGTCATCCACAAATGGCTAATTTTATTGCAGCATCATTCATCCACAAAGAAATTAAAGCAACCTAAAAAACCAACAGTGGGAATATGATTTAATACACTGTGCTATATCCACTAGATGGAATATTATGCAGCTTTTAAAAATTGTAATCATGAACTAGGAAATATATGGAAAAATGTTTATGATTTGCTAAATGAAAGAAAAAGACTATAAAATTCCCTCCACACCAATGATTACTACCATATAACAATATCATAATGTCTGGACACAAACTGATATTGAATATATAAAAATGAAAATCTTTATATTGGAATCTGGAAGTATGTGTGCTTTCTTGTTTAAAAAATAATAGTTTAACATTGCTTTATGTTAGTTTCACATTTTAATAAGGGTGGTTAACAACTCATGAAGGATCCCCTGAAGTAACTCATCCCGCAGTGAGCTCTAAGCACGGACGCATGAGAAACGTAAGCAGTCAGGTATGCATTCAGGAGGAGCAAAGCACCTTTGAGCAAAGATGTGGGTGATCAGGACCTCCAGGGGCAGAGACACAGGACATAGCAGGCTTCATGGTCACGTGTCTGCAGGTACTGCTCCTGAGAACACCCGTGGACAAAAACAGAAACTTGATTTACAGGAACCAGGACCAAAAAGCAACATCAATATTCTTTATGTTTACTAAAATAAGGTCTTCAAAATAGCACAATACACTAAAAGCCTATCAATATAATTTTTCACAAGTGTGTTACATTTAATTTCCATTTATTACATCTTCCTAGCTTTTCAGTGTGTTTTCTTTTGTTGGAGAGAAGATGCATACGAAGAGAATAGAGACCATTTTTATTACTTAGGCCCAATCGATTAAGCAAAATCTTGCTGCTTTCGGGTCTTACACCTTGGAGTGGGGCAGCAATGTGACTATCTCGTAGAGAGTGGAAGAGAGCTAGCAATGAACTGTCTTGGGATGGGGCCTTCACGAGGGCTTGTTTCCTGCCAGGAGCAAGTCCACGTCCTCTGAAAGAGACTGGAGATGAACTGTCAATGTAGCTGCTGAGAGGAGTGGTCAGCAGTGGTTACCTGGAGCTTGCATCCACACGTGCCAGAAAAGGAGTTGGTGTTTCCCAGCAAGGAGGATTTTTGAGCAAAAGCAATTGAAGAAAAGATGAGAAAAAGGATCCAGTATTTGGATGTCATTTGCCACTCCCAGGTTGTAAGAAAGTCACATTACAACCATACTTATCAACTAAGTGCTTTTCGAATTCTTACCTCTTCTCCTTCTCCCAGCTCCTACTCTGGAGAAGCCAAAGGTTGCATCGTGAAATGGGGGCCGAGAGGTTTTACATTGCCTGAGAGATTGAAGTTTTAATATTAAGCTATATTAGACTTTTTTTTTTTTAATTTTGAAAGCATTTTAGACTTACAGAAAAGTTAGAAAAATAGTCCGGAGTGTTCTCATATAGTTTCACCCAACTTCCCCCTATGTTAGCATCTTCCATAACCATAGTACAATTTTACAAATTACAAAATCTATGTTGGTAGAATGCTATTACCTGAGCTACAGATTGCAATCAGATTTCACAAGCTATCCCACTGATGTCCTTTTAATGTTCCAGAATCCAACCCATATTGCATTTCGTTATATCAGTGTGAACTCATGGATATTTACTTAATTCTATGGGTTATAACGCAATATTATCATTAATTATTTTACTGCTGAAAAATTCCATCTTTGGCCCTTGGAAACTTTTTTAGGTTGGTTCCTGTGCCATTTTGACCTGTCCCCATTCTTTTTTGACCATTTCTTTACTTTTGTCACCACAAGATGATCCAGGCTGATCTTGTGTTTTCCCTGCCTCAAGCCAGGAATCAACCACGTCTCCAAGCAGGCATTTTCTTTTCCAGGATCCAAGCCAGAATCACAAATTTCATTTCTTATCTAAAACTAGTTTGGTTCCTTCGTTCCTTTTTTGTGTGTGTGAGAATGGTATTTAGAAACCATCATATGGATGCCAGATGGTAATTATTGATAAGGTTTCGTTGCTTCTGGGCATTCTCAGTCAACATAGGAGCTTGGACTACATATATATATTATACATATACATACACACACATATATGTACATGTATATATGTGTATATATATACATATATACATATACACACACGAACCCATGCACACACACACATCTATATTTATCCTTATTTATGTATTCATATAAGCATACATGCCTGTGTGCACACACAAAGCAAAAATGTGAATTCATATTGATACTTGTGACTTCAATCTAATGCTTTTTGATGCATTCTAGCTTCCTGCCCCCGCCCCCAGCCCGCTGCATTATTTGTTACTTCTTTGTCTAACAGTGAAAATCCTGGCTCTCAATATCTACAATGTATTTACTTATTTTTCAAATCTACTATAAACATAAAGTTTTTGCAGAGATGGTAAGCTACAGTTCTGTGAGAAACAAACGTCCTGACCAGAATACAATAGTGTGTATGGTTCTTTTGGTCTTTTGTCTTATGTTATCCAGTCACAATACTATTTTCCACTTTGTGTGGTAATGTTATTCATTTTTAATACAATTAGGTTCATTTCCGTGGTATTTACTGTGATTTCCCCACACATTGTTGTTGACTCAAAAAAAATTATATGCAGTAAAATTTGCTCTTTGTGGTGGACAGTCCTGTGGGATCTGACATATGCACAGAGTTGTGTATCTACCACAAAAGTCATGATATAAAACAGTTCCGTTATCCTAAAAATTCCCTTTGTAGTCAACAAACCCCTTCACTCTCTGTCCTTGTTAACCATTGGTTTGTTTTCCTTTCCAATAGCTCTGCCTTCTAGAATGGCATAAATAGTATAATATAATATGTAGTCTTTTGTGTCTGGTTTCTTATGCTTAGCAAAATGCAATTAAGATTCATCCATGTTTGTTTTTATGGATGTACCCCTTTGTTTATGTGTTCACCAATTGAATAACGTCCAGGATGTTTCTAAATTTTGGCAAGTCTGAATGATCTGCTATGAACATTTACACACAGATTTTTGCATGAGATTTTTATTTCATTTGTGAATATCCAGAAAGAGAATTGTTGGGTCATATCAAATATATGAGTGTATGTTTAACTTCATAGCAAAAAAAACAAGCAAAAACCTGCTGTAGTGTGTTCCACAATATCTGCACCATTTTGATTTTGTACTCCTACTAACAATGAAGTGAATTCTAGTTGCTCTGCATCCTTGCCAGCCCTTGATATTTAATTTTTTTAGCCATTCTAATAAATATACAGTGTTATCTCTTTGTGGTTTTAATTTGTATTTCCCTAATCACTAATGATATTGAGTATATTTTCATATGCCTATTTGCCCTCTGTATATTTTCTTTGATAAGTTGTCTGTTAAGATCTTTTGACCATTTTTTAATTGGATTGTTTGTTTTCTTATTGCTGAGTTTCAGGAGATTTTAATCTATTTTGAATAGAAGTCGTTTGTCAGAAATAATACTTGCAAATACTTTCTTCCAGTCTGTGGCTTGTCTTTTCTCTCTCTCAATAGTGAGTTTTGTAGAACAAACTTTTTTAATTTTGATAGTCTAATTTATCATTTTATGTGAATCATGGTGTTGGTGTCATATCAAAAAACTCTTTGTCTAACCAAGTAATAAAGATTTTTCCTTCATTTTGTTCTAGAAGTTTTACAGTTTTACATTTTATATTTAGATTATAAACCACTTTGAGTTTATTTTTGTATATGTTACAAGGTATGGATACAAGATTTTTTGTTTTGTTTTGCTTTCTGCACATGGATGCCTAAGTGTTTAGCATTATTTGTTGAAAGGACTACCCTTTCTCCATTATTGCCTTTGCAACATTGTTAGAATTTAGTTGACTGTATTTGTGTGTGCCTACGTCTAGACCATATATTCTGTCTCATTGATTAATATGTCTATACTTTCACCAATACGATGCTGTGTTGATTAACAGTAGCTTTATAGTAATACTCAACTTTATCCGTCACTAGGGAAATGTAAAGAAAAACCACAATGAGATACCACTATCCACTAACCAGAATGGCTAAAATTAGAAAATACTGAACACAAAATATGGACAATCATGTGGAGCGACCACACACTTGTACGTTGTTGTTGACTGTGTAAAATATGAACAGTTTGTAAAATGATCTGGCCATTTCTTATAAAACTAAACACATTCCTTCTCTATCCCAGTAATTCCAGCTCTAGATATTTACACTATAGAAATGAAAACATATGTCCACAAAAAGTCTTGCAAGAATACTTATACCACACTTTTTTCCTATAATAACCCTAAACTAGAAACAGCCCAAGGTTCTTCAATAGGCAAAGGGATAAACAAACTGTACATAATAGAATATTCAGTAATAAAAAGCCCTGAACTACTCCTGTTACATGCTGAGTGAAACAAGCCTTGTCCAAGACTACCTATTGTATGATTCTATTTATACGAATTCTAGAACAAGCAAAATTAACTTATGGTGTAAAAAATATCAGAGCAGTGGTTGCCTGCTGGGTAGAATGGCGTTGAGATTGACTGGCAAGGGCCATAAAGAAAATTTCTGCAGTAATGATAATGTTCTGCATCTTGAGGGGTGTTTGAGTTGTACAGGTGTATGCTTTTGTCAATACTCATTGCATGGTGCACTTAAATGTTTTGCATTTCATTGAATGCAAAATTTACTTTGGAAAAAAAATTAACACTTACTGTTCCAGTATTAAGATGTCTAGAGGTAGATAGTTGCAGGGTTCTATGGATCGATGATGTTATGAAAGACCCATGCTCTTTCCTACCTTCCAATTGGTGGTGCTCCCAATGTTGGCTTTTCATCGTCATGCTCATTGCCTGACGATCAACGTGGCGACTCTAATATTGCACTGAACGACCCGTTGATCAAGTCCACAAGCTACAGAGTCACACTGGGTTTGAATTCTGATCTTTCTACCTATTGGTTTTGTTATTTTGGACACATTTTTTTAACTTCTCCAAACTTCAGCTTCCTACCCCTAAAGTAAAGGTCATCATACCTGCTCCAATAGATTGCTGTGAAGAGTAAATGAGGTAATCCGTGTCAAATGCTCAGCATAGCACCTAGAGCATAGTAAATTTTTTTGGTATCAATACACATAGTTGAGATCACACTATGTTAATCTTACAGGGAGCTTTCACGTTGCTTAGTTGTTAAGTTGTTAAGTTGTGCTTAGCTGGCAACCTCATTTTTAGAGAGCTAATACTGCAATTGGAAGTAATGTAATCTACTTAAACTCTCTTTGAGGTAATTTCTTTTAGATAAATTCATCTGGGACAATTTTCACCACCAAAGGAAATTTTGTGTGTGAGCTGATTTTGTTTTTAAAAGTGCTTTTGCTTTTCAGACTCCTAAATAAAATTATCCTATACCCTGGAGTTTGTAGGAATGGCTGGTGGTACAGTTCTCCAGCAAGAGCTAATGGTCCTCCAACTTGGTCTGGAGTGATTATTGAGGTTGAGGCTGCCCTGGAGCAGTTAAGCTCATAATCAAACACACTCCTCATGGTTTTCCCCATCTGTGCCTCCACTGAGGTGCCATGTCATGCTTTTGTAAAAGTAGCCTGTTCTTTCAATTGAGTAACCGAGATTTGGCGAACTCAAAGACCTCAAGTACCTACTCTTGTCAATTGAGTCAAGATCAAGTTTCAAAGCTCAGCAGTGGGGCTGAGCTTGGGGGGAGGGTGGCTGGGGCTTCAAATCCATGAGTACATCACCCCCATCCTCACCCTAATCGTATCCACTAGGTCTTACAGGATTGTTGCATTTGGAATTCTTTTAGGATAATTTTATGGATTATTGGCAAACTTAACAATGGGCACACATGACTTTAATAACCAGAAAAGAAAACAAATATATTTTAACTTTTGGAAAAAGATTTTCTTTAGAAGTCATTTACGGGCTGATCCATTGTTTTGTTTTGTTTTGAGTTTTTCTAAATTTATCTTTCATGGTCTCCGTTTTCCATATTATTTATTAAATTGTGTATTTGGATGTTAACCCCTTGAATCTTCATGTATAAAATCTCTAAGATGAGAACAAGGGGGTCATTGTGAAGGTGAAAAGAATACTTCACAGATGTTCGGTGAATGGCAGTCATTTTCCAATATGTAATTTACCAAAGGCCTACTGTGTGTACAATTTAACATAAAAGTGACATTATACGTCTGATAGGAGAAATAAAATGAGACATTTTTTATAAACTACCTAGAATGGCGAAATAATTTTTGGCATATTTTCTTCCACTCATCAAATGTATTATTTGTGAACAGAGCTTAAAACACACATGCTAGGATGCTTACATAGCTCATTTTCTGCATCCAAAAATGTTTTATTTCCCCTTTTTATAGGAAAAAAAGTCTTGAGGAATTTTCATTTTATGTTTCCTGGTACATTTTGCACTTCCTGGGAAAGACTTGGGGAGGCAAGAAAAAGATCTGGGGTATCCACAGGGTTTGGAACATAATAACCAGTACTGATGTGCACTAGAGCATAGCCTCTGCTGGTTCTGTTCTCCTGCATTTGTGTCCATGTTGGCCCAGGTAATAACCCTTCTGATCACACTATTCCCTCTAGAGTTTGAAACCACAGGGCCTTTAAACCTGGCCCCGGAGATCAGCGATCCTCTCTGCTACTCTGCCCACTGTTAAAGGGAACTGCTCAGAGTTCTGTGCATCTGGATTCTTCCTGGGGTTGTCTTTTCTGTAATTAGATTCTGTACCGTTTCACATTCTTCATGGAAGCCTCTGTGAAGGAAAGCAATCCAAGGGACTGTGACTGTTTCTGGCCTGTTTCAACTATGCAATGTGAAGCTGGGGTAGTTCTCCAAGGGAACATTGTTTCGTTTTGCTGTAGGCCTCATTACCTGTGAGAATAAACGTGTTCATGTTTAAAAAAACATTTTGTTTGGCTCTTTCCTCAGCTTGCTCATGTAGTACTTCAAACTCCTGAAATGCTCCTTTTGCCTGAGAATTAATAGGAGTTTCCTTCAGGGTGCCTCACAGGCAGCTTCTAGTCAGCTCTTTACAGAGACTGCTGCCTCTGCTGCGGCTTCCATCTGACACTGTTGCTTCTTCTCTGCCTTGCCATGCATCCTGGGCTCCAGGTGGACACCACTTCTGTCACTTTCTAATGACTGTCACTGAAGTCTCCCGTCGGGCTCATCACTGATGCACTGAGCCTTCCAGGGACCGACCTGAAAGACCATGTCTGAAAACAAGAGAAGAAAGCCTCTCTTCCTTTTCCTTAGGCTTTTTGGTCCCAAGGCAGAGTGCATGGGCCCCATGCTGTGCACAGAATTTAGGTTTATTAGTGGTTTGAGTTTGTCCTTCTGCCTTCTTCTTCACTTAGGGTGAGGTATCTTCCAGAAACCTCCTTCCCTCTTGCAAAGAGAACTTTGGCAACCCTCTCTCATGAGCTTTCTAGACATTCTCTGACATGTCTTAATTCCAGCTTAGTTCAAGATTGCACGCTCTGCTCCAAAAATCTGCTTTTAGATTGGTAGAGACTACCTGAGACATACATTATTATACACACAAAAGTCTGCTTTTATAAAAAGGATTCACTTTTAAGGTGGAGTGGAGATGGAAGGTCAGAGGACAGAAAGCTGTAGAGTTAAAAGAGAAATCACTAAACCTAAGCAGCTTTTTCCCTCACTTACATAATGATGAGTGTGTATGATGATGAAGCCTTTGCTCCATCAGTAACTTAGTCCTGCGCGGCGTGGAATCCAGAAAGGCCCAGGAGAACTGACTGGCTGGCTCACAGGGTAGGTTAGGTACTTATGTTATAACTCAGTGATTATTTCTCATGCCACAGCTCAAGGGCTCAGAGATCAAAGAGTAAACGTCCTTCCCTGGATACCAGCTCTGCACCGGTTCAACACCGCTAAGTTGCTTTTAAATTCCATGCTGCTCCCATTGTCGCAGGACTGCAAATCCTCCCCAGGGGCCGAGTGTGGGGCAAGCTGACCTAAGCTATACCTTGAGCCAGCCTCCAAAGTGGGCACACTGAGGTCACCCTTAACCCGGCTTCCCACACAATCACTCAGAGCTCTCCCAGAGAGCGAAAGGAACAGCTATACTTAGATTTTTCATTTAAAATTTGGCACTGCCTGAAGTCATTTCCATTCCTTCCAACGGCTGTTGCCATTATATTAAAAAGAGTAAATTTGCTGCTGCATTACTGACTGCCCAGAAAATCCAGCTGAAATCTGCTACTGCCAAAGCTGCAGTTTCAATGCAAGGCCAGAGACTTGAAATAGCTCCTGCTAGGGAGGATTTTCTGCTCTCTAGAAAAAAAGTTTTTTGATAAAGTCTCAGTTTGAAGGATTGGACATGGGCCATTAGAAACAGAAAATGGTTGTCCCTGTCTCTCTCTATTTCTGCCGGCCCCATTTGCGTAATTCTTAAAGGGAAAGTCTCCTCAGAGTGGTGGCGCTTGGTGTCTTTGATCAGAGTGAGGGGATTTTTCTTTACTTACATTTTGCCGAAGTCTCTAAAGTCTTTCTTTAGACGCCCATTCTCCACACCTAAAATGTTTATGTTTACAGGCTCACCAGTATACGGAGCTATGTTTTAAAAACCGGTGGAAAGAGAGCAGTAAAAAAATGAAAGTTCTTCTCAGAAGGTCCCCGGTCTCCTGAGATTTAACTTGATTTTGTTTACTTATTTCGTAGCACTGCAGACAAGAAAGCAGGAAGATACCGAAGTAGGTGTTTTCTTTTTTTTCTCGTGCGTCTAACCTGACATTATCTCAGACCTAAACCTTTCTAGAAGATTGAACATGGGATGTATGGTAATGAAGGGAAAACAAGAAACTGATAAGAGAATACTTTATTTTAATAAATGTGTAATTTTGTGGAAGTTAGTTTAATGTTTTGCAGTTAGTAGGATATTTGCCATTTTCTTAAAATATATTAAGAGAATCACGTCTGACAACTTGGTTGTCTAGTTGGCTGACAATCTGGGAGCTTTGAAAACCACATTTTAACTCTCTAGTGTGTTAGTAGGATGAACCTGAACGCCTAAGAATCAGAATACGGAGCTGCTCCCACCCACTGACATAGGCTGTGACCTCTGTAGGGAACTCTGGTAAAATGTTCAGAGGAGCTCTAACCTTCCTGGAAGGTTCTTTCCATCCAGAAGATTTAGTTTAATTTCTTGAGGCTGTACAAAACACATTGAACTCCTTTCTGAAAGACACTGTTTAAAGATCATCTTTGCTCCTCCCTGAGAATATTGTAGCATCTTGGATAAATACCCTGCAGCCCAATTGGTCACATAATGTGGATTGCATATCCCTTTTTACGGTTGTGGTGTGCCCTCTCCCTGCCTCTACGTGTGCTTTGCCTGGTCTATTTCTTAGAGAACCACCCATGGGCTGCTGGAGACTCTTTTGTGGGCAAGTGGAAAACTAGTATGTCTGGGAATCTACTACCCATGCTCAGGCCTTTGGCCAATGAGTGACAGATGGAGAAGTTTGAGAACCCAGGTCCCTCACCTCAGTTCAGGACCACTTCGAGGTGTCTCTTTTATTCGAGAGCTTCCTCAATAGAATCAGGTTGAAGTGAGGCTTCAATTACCCACTGCTTGGCCTCCTCCCCTTCCCTGTCCTGCGTCCAGACAATCTCCCTCATCAGCCTTCCTCGGAGCACTTCCTTAACAAACCACTTTCACTTGAGTCTTCATTTCAGAATCTGCTTCTTGGTAACTTGACTTAAGACAGTAGTGCATCTTCCCCTTGATAAGCACCAATCAAAAGAAACTTTTTGGGGGCTGGCCCCATGGCCAAGTGGTTAAGTTTGTATGCTCTGCTTATGTGGCCTGGCCTTCACTGGTTCTGATCCTGGGCATGGACCTACACACTGCTCATCAAGCCGTGCTGTGGTGGCATCCTACATAGAAGAACTAGAATAACTTACAACTAGGATACACAACTATGTTCTGGGGCTTTGGGGAGGAAAAAAAAGAGGAAGATTGGCAACAGATGTTAGCTCAGGGCCAATCTTCCTCACCAAAAAAAAAAAAACCTAAACATGATTCCATGAGTAGTCCAATCAGTATAGAGTAAAATATAACTAATTTCTAGTTTATTCTAGGCACTGTATTTCCACTACTGCAGCTTAAGTTTGCATTCTACATTTAGACAACCATATCACACCATTGATTGCAATCACTGCCAATTAAATCCCTGGTATGCTTTCCTGTATGGGCTATTAAAGTGCAGAATCCCTTCAGTGGGTCTGGAGGCATGGAGAATTCAGTGCTTACATTTTGTTCGTGCCCTCTTTGCTGCTAAGAACACCAAAGAGAGACACATCATCATCATGGCAGAATACGTTTTCTACTGTATTGCCCCCGAAGAACACTGATTTAGACAATCAACCATGGATGAGAAAGCCTTTGTGGAAGTGCAGGAGTCCAATGGAGAAAATCCAGTACATCACTGGGGCAAAAAAAAAAAAAGCCAAGACTGGACACATTGAATAGGGTAAGAGGAAAAGTTTCACTTTACCCATGTCATGTCTCCCCCAACGCAGCACAGCTCAGTGCCGAGAGAACTTGTTGGGTCATAATTACTCTCCTGGGGGAAAGTGAGAACATGTGAGTGAGCCCTCGGCTTTCCCAGCTATGCAGGAAGCTTCCAAAGAGACTCCTTTCTCTCTTGTTCTATCCAGAAACTGAAGAATGCTGTGTGACTAAGGGTCAGGGAGTAGCTGAGAGAAGAGCAGACAGGCCTCTTGGGGTCATCAAAGGGCTGCGGATCCTATTAACCACATCACAGATTCCATCAGGAAGGCTGTCCATGAGCCGCTGGGGACATTTGGCCTGCAGATTCCCCCAAATGATTCGCAGTCACCAAAAATGCTCCACACCCCGACCTGGCAGCTGGCTCCTTTTGTGCACTCCCAATGGCAGTGAGAGTGAGTCTTTGGAGATGGCCAGTGAGCATGTGCAGAAGGCCGACCCAAGTCTACAGACCTGGCAGGAACCAAATTTGAGTGTTCAGCATGGCACTAGGGAAAGTAAAAGGGAGGATGGCAAAAGCAATCTTGAGAAAGAAGAACAAAGTTGGAGGCATCATGCTTCCTGATTTCAAAGTGTATTACAAAGCTATAGTAATCAAAACAGTGTGATAGTGGCATAAAAACAGACACAGAGATCAATAAAACCAAATAGAGGGCTCAGAAATAAATCTATGCATATATGGTCAATTAATTTTCTTCAAAGGAGCCAAGAATATACAATGGGGAAAAGATAGTCTCCTCAATAAATGGTGCTGGGAAAACTGGACAGTCACATGCAAGGGAATAAAACTGGACCTCTATCTTACACCATACACAAAAATGAACTCAAAATTAAAAACTTCAACATAAGACCTGAAACCATAAAACTCCTAGAGGAAAACATAGGGTAAGCTCCTTGATATTTGTCCTGGCAGTGATTTTTAGGATTTGACACCAAAAGCAAAGCCAATAAAAGCAAAAATAAATAAATGGGACTATATAAAACTAAAAAGCTTGTTCTCAGCAATGGAAACCATCAACAAAATGAAAAGGCAACCTATGGAATGGGAGAAAATATTTGCAAACCACGTATCTGATAAGGAGTTAATACCCCAAATATATAGGGAGCTCATACAACTCAATAGCAAAAAACCAAATAACTCAATTTAAAACATGATCAAAGGACCTTAATAAATATTTTTCCAAAGAAGATGTACAAATGGCAACAGGTACATGAAAAGGTGCTCAACGTCAGTAATCATCAGGAATATGGAAATCAAAACCACAATGAGCTATCACCTCACATCTGTTAGGATGACTATTATCAAGAAGGTAAGAGATAGCAAATGCTGGTAAAGATGTGGAGAAAACAGGACCCTTGTGCACTGTGGGTGGGAATATAAACTGGTGCAGCCACCATAGAAAACAGTATGGAGGTTCCTCAAAAAACTAAAAATAGAACTACCATATGATCCAGCAATCCGACTTACGGGTATATATTCAAAGAAACGACACCATCATCTTGAGGAGTTATCTGTCCTCCCGTGTTCATTGCAGCATTATTCATTATTCAGCAGTATCCAAGGTATGGAAACAACTTGTGTCCACCAACAGATGAATGGATCAAGATATACATATATCTTGATTTATTCCATTCTATATATATATCTATGTATATATAGTTCCATTATATATATATAAAATGAAATATTATTTAACCTTAAAAAAAAGAGAATCTTGTCATTTGCCACAACATGTATGAAACTTGAGGGCCTTATGCCAAGTGAAATAAGCCAGACAGAGAAAGAAAAATACTATATGGTATCACTTATATGTAGAATCTAAGAAAAAGGTAAAAACGTGGACTCAGAAACAGAGACTAGAGTGTTGCTGGGGTTGGGAGCAGGGGAAATAGGGAGAATTTGGTAAAATGATTCAAATTTTCAGTTATAAAATGAATAAGGTCTGAGGATCTAATATATAACATGATGACTGTAATTGATAACCCTGTATCGTATAATTGAAACTTGCTAAGAGAGTAGAACTTAAATGTTCTCACACTCAAAAAAGGTAAATATGTGAGGTGACAGATGTGTTAATTAACTCAATGGGGTGAATCATTTCATAATGTATATGGATATCAAATCATCATATTGTATACTTTAAATGTCTTACAGTTGTATTTGTCAATTACACCTTAATAAAGCTGGAAAACATGAAGTTAAAAATAGAACTACCATATGATCTAGCAATTCCACCGTGGGGTATGTATCCAAAGGAAATGAAATCACTATCTCAAAGAGGTATCTGCACTCTCCCGTTCATTGCAGCTTTATTCACAATAGCCAAGAAGTGGAAACAAATGTTTATCAATGGGTGAATGGAGATAAAGAAAATGTGACATATATAAGATACATATATATACATATACATACACACCCACATACATATATACACACACATTGGAATATTATTCAGTCATAAAAAGGGAGGAAATTCTGTCATTTGTGACAACATGGGTGGACCTGGAGGGCATTATACTGATAGAAATGAGTGAGACAGAGAAAGACAAACATGTATGATCTCACATATTCCACAGATATATGTGAAATATAAAAAAGCTAGACTCATAAAAGAGAGTGGAATGGTCATTGCCAGTGGCTAGGGTTTGAGGGAAATGGGAGATGGTCAAAGAGGACAAATTTCCAGTTGTAAGATAAATAAGTTTTGGGGATCCAATGTACAGCAGGATGACTATAGTTAACAAGGTTTATTATATACTTGAAAGTTGCTAGGAGTGTAGGTCTTAAATGTTCTCACCACACAAAAACAAATGATAAGTGTGTGAGGCAGTGGAGGTGTTAACTAACCTTTTGTGGCAATCATTTTGCAATATATTCATGTATCAAATCAAGTTGTACACCTTAAACTTACACAATATTGTATTTAAATTATTTCTCAATAAAGCTGGAGAAAAAGAAAGAATACAGAAGCTTGCTAATAGGGAAATCTGGAGTTATGAAGGTTATAGTCAGACTTCTAGTTCTGAATATATTGTAGCCTCGATAACTGAAAAACTCCTCCACAACACATAGATACAGTAGATAAAATATAACAAACAATTTTTTTTGCTTTTTAGAATTTGATTTTTCAAGAGGTAATATATTTACATGGTTTAACAATGAAATGCACAAAAGCATTTACAGTAAATTCTCCCCAACCCTGATGCCTAGCTTTCCAGCTCCCTTACATAGAGATCACAAAAACCACCAGTTCATCGTGCATCTTTCTAGAGATAGGCATGCATCTAAAAGAAAACTGTATGTATACACTATATTTTTATATAAGTAGAATGCATAACATACATGCTATAATTCATTGTGCTTTTTTCACTTAAAAGTACATTTTAGAGACAGTTTCACATCTAAACATAAAATATCTTTGTTCTTTTTTTCTTTAAACTGTATTATATGGCTATTTAAAAGAGGTCATCTAACAAGTTCCCTAATGATTGACTTCTAAGTCATTTCAAAACTTTTGCTGTTGTAAATTATGCTGCAAGAAACCTGGGGGTCTAGGGTATGCACCTTTGAAAGCTTGATCAGTTTTGCAAAATTTTCCTGTATAGAATTCTAAAATTGATGCTTCTAATCAGCAATTCCCCTGCCTTCTGCCCAATGCACTGGTAATAAACAATCCTTTAAATATATAGCTCAACTGGAAATACAATCAGGGATCAGAAATGAGAAAGAAACTTAAAATCAGACCAAGCAATGGTATGATGAAACTGTGACTATCATGGAAGGGAAATCCAGACTCTAAATCTGGGAATTTAGGTTTTAACCGTCATCAGCTAATGAACAGAGGCTCCCTTGATAAAGGGTTACATTCAGTGAAAGGGTGGTCTAGAAATAATATACCAGTCAACACAGGGAGAAGATAAGATAGATATCCTGTTTGGGTTTAGACTGTAGGACACAAATTAAATTATTTCCAGGTTGGAATTTAAATTTATGCTATCTGGATGTTCCAGTTACTCCCAAGCCAAGAAACAAACATAAAACATGTTCTTAGAGAATCCTACTTCTGGCCATGAAGGAGTAGCTTGTAATGGCCCAGTCTTTTGCCAAAAATGATTGTATAACTGAAGAAAATATATAAAATAACTATTTTAGATGTTGGAAAACTGGCAGTGCAGGTCTATGATTCCTGAGAGAATGAACTCAAACAAGGTGGGCCCCAAGACCATGAAGCCCTTCTCTCTGGGGACACATACAGATGGCCACATAGGCGGCAGACCACACACAGAGCACAGTGGTTTTGCTGGGTCGGAAGACAGATACGAAAGTAAGAGGCTATTAGAGTAGCTGGAATTTGTGAAGTCGGATAATCAGAAATAAGACAGCTTGCAGAGAAACAGCTGCCAAAACCTGTTTGTGTCCCCTTGAGTTTTCGTTTAAAATATAAGCTTTGTATTCATAGGGCAAGTCTCTATGAAGCCAGACAAAGAATATTTACAGGCAAAAAACAGCTTCTAGGGATCTGCAAGCAAAACAACTATTGGAGCTCACACAGTTCTGGAGCCATTTGAGACACCAGCCAGTGTGGGGAAACCTCAGTGAACACCCCAGGAATTTAGTAGAGCAGAGAAATTCCCACTCAATCCACAGTGCTGTTCAAGCCTGGAATTTAAACGAGAACGAGAGAAGACGACCACGTGGACAAGGGTATGCTTTCTAAAAACAGACACCATAAATTCCGTGCATGCATGACTTCTCTTTCTGTGTCTTATATATTTAGTCATAATTATTTTCAGCAAAGTAGTCTGACAATCAAGGATGCTGGTAGAAGTCCTTCCTTTTAGTAACTTTCCTGCTGGATTTTTCTGATAATACACACTAAGCTCTGACCACTGGGTATGAGAGTTCCAGGGTCTCGTTTCATGCAACTTAAGTGAGGTGAACTCCCAAGTCATAAACTTTGCGCAGCACTCGTGACCGTAGCTACTTTTAATTTCTTTCACATTGACTTTTTGATGAGCCAAATTCCATTATCGTTTTCAGACATGAGCTTAAAATAGGAATAAAAGAATGTAGGTGAACAGAACATATAAAGACACTCCTGGAAAACTGCCACATAAAGCTGTATATATTTCAGGGAAGGCTTTTTGAATGTATATAATGTATTCAGTCTATAGTTTAAAAAATCAAGTTTCTTCCTTTAGTGATGTGTCAATGCTGGGTTGAGCCTTAAACGTTTTAAACTTTTCAATAGAGCCCTGAAATCAGCTTTAAGAGAACAATATACCAGTACAATAGGTGTTCACTATATATGGTATTAATAAGCTTAAGGTATTTGTATATATAAATATAAGGTCCTGGTCTCACATGGAATCTTCATTTGTAGTATATATTTACCAGAAACTTAGAGATAATTTGTTAGTCTTTTAAGGAGAGAAGAAACAGGGAAAAGGGAAAGGAAGTTAAAAGGAAGAGAGGAAATAACTTGCTGTATTGTTTATAGTGAATGGAAAGTCATCATTAACCTCATGAATTAATATTTATATTTAAAAATATATTGAAGCGCTGACTAGGCACACATATCCTATCTTTTGGAGATATATACCCAACTAGTTGCCTTCTAATCAGACCAAGAACACATATAACAGTATATATTGCTAAAGCTTTAATTAGTACAATGAATCTTTATTTTTCCTTGACTCTTACAAAAACGTTTTTTATGCTAGCAATTAATGCATCTCTGTACTTCCTAAAGCTTTGAAGAAACCAAACCTGCTAAATGATCAATTCTAACATTGCTCAATGAGCTAACTTAAATATGAATCTAATTTAGGTATGAAGCATAAAGAGAGTTTTCTTTATTGCTATTTATAATAGTCAGCATTCTCCATAGAAACAGAACAAAGAAGGGGCTATATATATGGACACTGATTATATATATATGAATTTATTATATGTAATACATATATTGTATATATATATATATACATCTATTTTTTAAAGGAATTAGCTCACATGATTGTGGGGACTGCAAGTCTGAAATCTGTAGGTCAGGCCAGCAGGCTGGAAACTCAGGCAGGAGCTGATGCTGCAGTCTTGAGGGAGAATTTCTTCTCCATCTGTAGACGTGTAAAACTAGAAAATAAGTTGTCTGCTTCCTAAAACAATGGTGGCACAGGACAAGAGAGGATAGGATAGACACTCCCATTCCGTTAGACAATTTCATATATGTCTTCAAGGTAATCTAAACATTTTCTACTACGTGCTTCAAAATTCTTCCAGACTCTACCCATTATCCAACCTCAAAGCCACTTCCACATTTTAAATTACTTGTAACAGCAGCACCCCACTCCTCAGTACCAAAGTCCGTTAGTGTCCTAGAGCTGTCATAATAAAGTATCAAAGACTAGGTGACCATGGAGGCAGAGATTGGAGTGATATGTGTACAAGCCAAAGAACATGAAGAATTGCCAGCAACCACCAGAAGCTAGAAGGGTCAAGGAAATGTTCTTCTCTAAAGGCTTCAGAGGGAGCATGGCCCTGCTGATGCCTTGATTTTGGACTTCTAGCCTCCAGAACCATGAGACTAAATTTCTATCGTTACGCCACTCAGGTCGGTACTTTATTACAGCAGCCATAGCAAATGAACATGCTGTCAAATCTTACTTTTTCTTTATTCTTGTCTATATTCAATGGGTTTCTGTTCTTCAGGTACTTCTCTTTTTTTCTCTTCAACTTTGGAAAGTCATTATATTGATGATTATATTTTCTACTCTTTCTTTCTCCATTTCCTAAGTGCCAATGTATAGTAGTATACTCCCAGCTTGGCATTTGTACCAACTCCTTTCCTAACACTTACTCTTATGTGTACCAAATCTTCCTAACAGGAAGACCCTTCACATGTTCTACTACTGGCTCAGCCGTGCTGAAGACAGACACTCTTCACATGAAGACCAGATGTAGCAATGTAGACTCTACTAGGATATAAATCTGCATTATTGCAAACATGCAAGTAGATTTGTTCATTAAACATTTATTTTGTGTCTACCATGTTCCAGACACTATGCTAGTCACTGGATAGCACGACATCAGAAGCTTCAATAAATGCTTATTGAAGAAAAAATGATCAAGTTATATCCACATTAGTAACCCTCCTAATGATTGTCTCACCTTGCCAAGAGCCAACCTGCTCACAGGTAGTAGCTGTACTTATGACTGTCCAGTCTTAGCTTCCTTCTCTTTCCTATTTTTCTATGTCGCTGAGACCCCAGCATGTCCCACAGCCCATTCACTGGATTCAAATTCAACCTCTGTCATTCATCGCCTTTGAGACTTTGAATTCTCTGCATTGCATTTGTAACAGCTTCAAAATGTCCATAATTCATTCAACCTCCCAGAGGTGTTATGAGGATTCAGTAGGATTGCCTATATTGAGAAAATACAACGTGAACAAATATTAATTATTACTATTGCGGCTGTTAACGACCTGCAGTCTAATGAGGAAGGGCTGTCGAGCAATTATGCCTAGGTCTACAGAAAATGTGTCCTTGTCACCAGCTTGAGTGGTGTCTTTCTTGCCACCCTGACTTCTGTCTAACTTTGGTGTTTATTTAGGAAATTACAAATACAGCTTACGTTGGTCAGATCTAGTGTTTCTAGAGTTTAGATAATGTAGGGGGAAAGTGCTCTAAGGCAAATAAAGGCAAGTTCCTCTTGAGAACCTGAGAAAAGATCATGTCCTACTTGTGGATAAATGCGCTCTTAGCTCATTGCTCACTTTCGTTCCAGACTCATTCCTCTGTTTCTTTCCATTTATTGATCAAAAACACCTCTAAATTTAACCTCCATTTTGCCTGGAAACTGTAAAGGTAAATTCAGATATTGGTGTGGATTCCATTTCCACAACTTAGTAGCTGTGACTTTTTTGGCAAATCACTTGATCTCCCTGAGGCTCAGTTTCTTCATGTGTAAATTGAGAGAAATAAGGATTAGATGAAATAATCAGATGAAGAGTTAGCACGTGACATGGCTGACAAAATGATAGCACTTATTATCTCTATTCTTCAGTTACTGAGACACCCAGCATTTGCTTGTCATGGCACTGAACTCAGACCCATTCCTGGATCTTTCCTTTACAATCAACTCTTCCTTCAGCCATCTTTTTTTTTTTCAGTGCAACTTTCTTTCCTTTTTAAAACACACCTTACGGCGCCGGCCTGGTGGCGCAGCAGTTAAGTGTGCACATTCTGCTTTGGCCCCTGGTTTGGATCCCGGGTGTGGACATGGCACTGCTTGGCAAGCCATGCTGTGGCAGGCGTCCCGCATATAAAGTAGAGGAAGATGGGCACAGATGTTAGCTCAGGGCCAATCTTCCTCAGAAAAAAGAGGAGGATTGGGAGCAGATGTTAGCTTAGGGCTAATCTTCCTCAAAAAAAAAAAAAACCTTACAAAATAAGTTTATAAAGCAGTTATTTATTTTACCTGTTGGTTGAAAAGGACAGTGTGAAACAGTGCAAGGAAGAATATAACATCTTTGAAGTAAAAAAATCTGGCTATGAATTCCTGTTCTGCTGCTTAGTAGTGTTGTGACCTTGAACAAGCTATTTATTTCTCTGAACTTTAGTTTCCTCACTTAAAAATGGCTATAATTTTATCCATCTGAACAAGTTTTTGAAAGGAAGAAGTATATTGCCCAGAAAGTACCTGGAACATCCTCAAGCCTAAAACTGATAGGCAAAATGTGGACTATTACTGAAATTACTACTAATACTGTGAAGACATAAATTATTTTAACTGAGAAGTTTTAAGACAAAATGTTCTTGATGTTCTTCTTCTAAAATAATAAGTGGATAAAAAAACCTAACAATATTTTGAAAATAACAAAGTGGGAGAACTTGCCATACTAGATATTAAAATATATTTTATGGCTGATTTAAACAAGGGTACTTACTAACGATTCAATAGATATTTCAACTAAACAGACCAGTCTAAGACAAAATTTACTATAGACATAGGAACTTACTGTATGGTAAAGGAAGAATCGGAGTCATTAGAAAGGAATATATTGTTAGTAAATGATATTAGGAAATTTAGTTAAATATGTAATAAAAACCTACCTGGATATTTAACTTGTGATACATAGTGTGATAAATTTCAGGTGGAAAATATAAAACTATAATAAAATATTGGAGAGGTTAAGTAACTCGCTCAAGATCCCATAGGTAATGAATAGTGTAGCTGGAAATTGAATTCATACATTCTAACCACTATACTGTATAACATAATACTGTATGAAGAAAGTGTTACCAATTCTATGAGGTTACACACATGTATCTATCTATATAGACATATACACTAATACAAACACACATATACATATATTCATATATATTTAAGTATATATAGATACACATTTTTAAGGTTGAAAAGTACTAGAGAAAAATGCTATGGTAATGAATAATAATGATTTTCTATGGTGGTTGAAATTACACTTTTTCTTTATATAATATTCTGTATTTTCTTCGAAGCACGTTTGTCATTTTTATAATCAGAAAAATAAATACTCATAAAAATGAATCTGCTCCTTTTTCAAAAGGGAATTTAAAAATATTCCCTTCTCTATACATATATCCCTCCATTTTCCTGAAATTGCTGATCCTCAAAGATCAGAGAATAGTTATCTATTAATTCATGATAATGCTTGGTGCTCGATAGTTAGCTGCTAAAGAGAAAATCACCTTTGTTTCCTTAACTCTTATGTTAGAACAAGTTTCAGATTTGTCTCTCTCTCTTCTGCTTTTGTCCCCCATTCCCCGCCCCATTAAATAAAATGCCCTTTCATGGGCACAAAGACACATTTATCTCTAATTTTGTTATCTTCCTTTTTTCCTTCTTAAAAACTTCTGGAAATACTATTTTTCTGAAGATCTCGATGACTTTACAGAAGTCTGAGTACCCTTACTCCCCAAGCCAAGAAACTTAAGACTGGCATGGTTTCCAAGACCCTTTCACGTAACATCTAAGTTAAGAGGTTAATAATGTCTTAGATGCTGCCTATGACAATTTTAAAATGTCGATAACCCAATAACTAGGCTTAAAAATGGACATGAAAAAGCTTCTGCTTCGGGCCACGATGGTGAACCATCGTAAGCTAATGGGTCAAAATCAAACCTGGAGAATCTATGGAAGCCAGAGAGAACCAATAAGCCATGAACTTCAGGCCAGGTGGAAATGTATCTTGAACTGGAATGTGGTGTGTGACGTGTGTGTGTATGTGTGGTATGTGGTGTATGAGTGTCTGGTGTGGTGTATGTGGGGTGTGCATGTTGTGATGTGTGTTGTATGTGATGTGTGTTTGTGGGTGTGTGTTTGTGTTTGTGGTGGGCAGCTGGATCCTAGGACAAATGGCAGCCAGAGGCAGCAGGGAGAGGCTGGGTGGAAGAAAGCTTCTTCTCACATTGCCATGGCAGAATCGTTGCCTCCCCTTTCCCTGCAGATATTGGTGGCAATGGTGGCTTTGGTCACTGATGCCTGTGTCTATTGGTGACATCTGGGCCACATAAAAGCCCTATTGAGCTGAAGAATACAGAAACAGATGGAGCCTGAGAAGCCGCTCTTGGGAATTCACCCCTAGACTTCCTCAAATTTCCAGGACCAACGAATTATACTTTTTCTATTATGAAATAAAAATGTTTATAAATATGGACTATCATTAGGCCATAACAGAAGGCTCTACATATTGCAAAGGGTCAATATCAGACCAACTATGTTCTTTGAACATAGGCAACACAATGGAAAATTAAAAACAAAGAGTTTGAAAGCCCATGTTTGGCAACTAAATAACATATTACCAGAAACACTTGAATTAAAAGAAATTATACAGGAAATTAAGAAACAATTGCAATAAAATTATAATGAAAATAGTACTAGTCAAAATTTGTAGTACATGGCTAAAGCAGAACTTAGCAGTAAATGGCTAGTCTAAATAAATTTATCAGTTCACAAAAATGTTTTAAAAAATAACACTGTTTGTTAACAATGCCTAGAAAAAATAACCAAAGCACCCAGTTTGTGTAGTTTCTAAATATCCACTGAAATTTCCCGCTAAAGGGAAACAGGGCTCCTGGAGGAAAAGGCTGATTCCAGATCTGGGGAGGACATATACAAGGTAAATCTGAAACAGTTTCTCATGACCTAATCATTTTGATAACTTATTTGCAAAAAAAAAAAAAGAGAGAGAAAAATAAAATAAAAATATTATCAAAGACTCCTGGAGTCGTGCCCAAAGGATTTAGAAGGTAACTCAAGAGGTTACCACTACACATAGCTGGAAAAATTTGAACATCAATAGGATAATAATTACAATATAGATTTAAATACATCATATGAGTTCATAATGACACGAAAAATTCAGTGGTTATCTTTAGGGGATGGTGGAGAACCAACTTCTTATTTCTGAAAACAGAATTCTAAGTAAAAAGAAAAAAAATCAAGCATGTCTCCTCTCTTTGCAGATTGAATCGTACTCAACCTAACTAAATATCTGATAGTGGAAGTTTCCTTCTGTAAGAGTATTCGAGCTACTAAATGAAGGAGAAATGGTAAAGTTAGAATATCATCACCTTAAAAACACTAAAGAGTTAGTGAATCTAGGCAGTGATCATCGGTGGCTGCTAACATCACAAAAAGAAAGACAGTTAGACATCATGCACCTCCCCATGGAAGTATACAGCACCACCTGTGAAACAGGCTTGCCAGAAAATCACCTTGAAATCTGATTAGATCTTTAGATTCAACACAAAAAGCAGGAAATACAGATGATGAAAGAACACCTTAAATGACAACCCAGGGATGCGGATAATGAAATCTAGACTGGCAAACATTACAGGACAGACAAACTCATTTCTTAACAAATAAATTGCAAGCAAGAAAACAGATGAAAAAATCTATAGACTAAAAGAGATTCGAGAGACACATCAACCAATTACAGTGTATGGATCCAGTCTAACAGGAGATAATCGTGGAAATTTGAACCCTAATCAGATATTCAATAATATTATGGTATTATTTTCATTTTTTAAAAATGTGCTAATGGTATTTTGATTAAGTTTTTAAAAACAGTCATTATCTTTTAGAAATGACACTAAACATTTTTTAATGTAATGCTATGTCTATGATTTCTTTTAAAATAATAAAGGGAAGATAGATGTGGGTACAGAAGAAAGAAGAGACAATGAATTGAGAATAGTTGAAGTTGGTTGACCACCTTTACTATTCTCTGTACCTTTATATGTTTTAAATTTTTCATGATAAAATGTTAAATTAAAAAATGTGCTAAGTGTTCAACATAAGAAGCTGGGAGAAAGACCCACAGAACAAACCCAAAGAAACAAGAAAGAAGTAGTAAGTGCAGAAATCAAAAAAAATAAAGAACTAAAAGAAATAGAGAAGGTTAATAAAAACAAAAACTAGTTACTTGGATTATTAAGAAAAGCTTGTGGAAAGATAAGGTTGTGGGGAAGAAAGGATGCAATTAAACAATATGAAAATATTAAAAAGAGGAAATAACTCTAGATAAATATTTTTAAAAGGTAACTTATTTTGTTTGTTGTCACATTGCTACATCAAGCTAATAGCTAATGTCTTCCTCTTTCACTTCAGCACTATGACAGGGTATGACCCACAGAGCGGGCAACAGCTGTCCAGTCACTAGAAAGGAGATCCTTCAGCCTAAAGGAGGATTTGTTACTCATGATCACATATCAGTCACTTACGATTGTGTTTAATGAAGGTTCAGTCTCCTCCGGTTAGGTAAGATTAAGTTTATTATTTATTAAGTAAAGACCTTAGATTGGGATAAATTTACCGGGGATGTGATTCCTTGTACTACCCCTGAGAAACCTACTACTCAGCCTTTCTTTGTAGTTACCTGTAGTTTCTAAGTAGTTACATGATGGTCTCCCTCTCTAGACTATCATCTCCTGGAGAGCAGGGACCAGGACTTTGTCTTTCTCTGTGTTCCAATCTTCCAGAACAAAAGCTTAACGAAAGTATGCCAATAAGTGAAAACCCTAGGTGTAATGTAAAAATATGTAAAAAAATACCAAATTGATACACACACAAAACTGAGAAATTTAATAGCTTCTATAAGCATTAAAGAAATTAGAGTGATAGTCAGGTAGCTTATATCCCCCATATCTGGGTCTTGATAGTTGTAGAGATGCATTCTAACAAACTTTCAAGGAATAGGGAATTCCTATTGTTTCACAAGTTGTTAGAGAAAATTTAAAAAGAATAAACTGAGCCTAGTAAAATTGTGATTCCAGAACCAGATAAGAAAAGGAGAATATGGGCACATCGTAGTTACGAATACCAAATAAACGATTTCCACTGCAATAATGCTACAGTCTCATTCTAACAATGAGTACACTCTGCAGAATCATGTTGGTTTTTTTAAACCCAACCGATAGCTGAGGATGCAAAGAAACCTGATGAGCAAAAATCCAGAAAGTGACGAGTCCTTCCTAGGAGACATGAGATCCACAGCTGCCATCACCCTTGGTGTGCAGCAGGAGGAGTAAAAACCTGCTCCAGACACAGGTAAAAATAAATCTGTGGCAATTTTAACATCTTAAAGCCTGAATGTGAACTGACATGATGGTTTGAAGTCCATAGGATCCCCAAACACAAAGAGAGGCTGCCCCCTCCACTCTTCTGCCACAGGCCTTTATTGGAACTCAGGAGAAAGATTGGAGGAAGGGCAGGTGAGCTGAGAGACCTCTCACAGGTGCAAGGACTAGCGGCTACTCCTCAGCCACAGCCTCTGTGGGCTCAGACCCCACCCGAGTGGCCCGACAGAAGAAGGAGCACTCTCTTTTTTAGGTGAAAATATTATTTACTTCATTTTCTACTGTCCTTTTACACACAGTGCCTAGCAGTCAATCAAGAATTATGAGACATGAAAAGAAGCCATAAAACTGGACCTATTTCTTAATGAAATGTGGGACATGAAGGCAGCATAAAGAAAGAGGGGCTGTCCTACCAGATACTAAGACATAATAAGTCTTAATAAGTCTTAATACTATAATTCCAGGTCACAAAGCTGTAAGAATAAGAACAGCGTTGTGCTGGACTAAGAAGGGACATATTGAGCTGTGAATAGTGGTTGCAGCATCCTACCCAGGATGGTGGAGATTTTGTCCCCAAGTCAATGATTATTCTATGACCTGTAGAGACAAGCATTTCATAAAAGGGAATACTGAAAGAAAACAGTCCACAGAGAAACTTAATGGCCTTTCATTGTTCCTAAACCACACTCTGTGACCCGTTGTCTGACCTGGAATATGCTGTATCTCACTGAAGGGCAGCAAGACCAATGTCACTGTGAACTAGTCTTTGAATAATTAACAGGGCTGACAGTTTAGACCCCAGTAAATACACTTCAGAACTTTTATGCCAAATGCTAATTACAGAATTTCAGGCCCCGCTAGTTAATTGAATTGGTAGTCAGAGAATTTAACATTTACTTTATGTTGGCCCCATGCTGGGTTGGAGGAATGAGAATCTACTCTCTGGAGATGGTTGTACTAAACCAGCATTATTTTTTCTTAGTAGCAATGAACAGGGAGCATCACAAAAACACAACAGTATCTTAGTAAAGCTTGGGAACTGTGCATTAATTATGGCCTCTATGAGGTAGTTATTGTGCTGCACCTTAAAGCTGCGTCAGACACTTGCCACTATCCTCTTTGGGTCTCTTTTGGGTTCCTGACCCAATTTCAACGTGTGGAGGGAAAGGGTTTCCCCTATACATCCAACAAGCCAGAGGATGTCAGAATTCAACTCACTTCTGACACTATCTACCCAGACATAGCATCAGGTTCCACGAGTTAAGGATTCAGTCCTGCAATACTGCACACACACGCACAGCCTCCAGCGCCCCCTTCAGATGCCAGTTCTGGATCCAGGTTATTACCTGTATTTCTGACCAACTGGCTATAAATCAGAGGTTCCCAAGACCCCCTTCTTGGGTTCGATTAATTTCTGGAGATGCTCACAAATCTCAGAGAAACGTTTTACTTACTGGGTCACTGGTTTCTAACAACGGATATAACTCAGGAACAACCAGATGGAAGAGATGCATTGGGCAAGGTATGAGGAAAAGGCACAGAACTTCTGTGCCCTTTTTGGGAGCACCTTTCTCCCCAAATGTCCATGTGTTTACCAAACCAGAAGCTCTCCAAACCCCGTCCTTTTGTTTTTTTGTGGAGGCTTCATTACACAGTCATGACTGATTAAATCATGGCCACTCACAATTGATTCAACTTCCAGCCCTTCTCCTCTGCCAGGAGGTTGGGGGGGTGGAACTGAAGGTTCCAACCCTCTAATCATAAGGTTGGTTCTCCTGACAATGTGTAGCTGGGATCCAAAAGTCTCCACATTAACATAACGAGACGTCTTTGTCTCCCTCATCACTTAGGAAATTCCAAGGGTTTTAGGAGCTCTGTGCTAGAAGTGGGGAACAGGACCAAATATATATTTTGTATTATAAATCAAAATATCACAGGGTCAAATGATGAAAAATGCATATGTAGGAGGGGAAGGCTTCCCAAGCACTTTGCATAATAATTAATTGTGCAAATCTAGTCATTTTTCTAAAATAGGCAAGTGTTCACATCTTAAGAGGCCTTTTTTTTAGTGTCTCAAAATATTCTTAGGATATGGAAGAATAATATGGATTTCTGCATAGACCATGAAAGCATTTTTGATTTTGCGATAATAACCCATTTTTCAAATACCTCCTTTATGCAGATGTACCTGCAGATGTGAGCATAATAATATCTAATATTGTCAAAATTTTACTCTTTTTTAAGAGTTTTACGTGTAATCTTCATAAGAACCTGATAAGATAGGAACTATTATTCTTCTCATTTTTAAGATGAAGAAACAGAGGTACAGAAATGTAAATAAGTGGTAGAGCTACTATTAGAATAAGATCATCCAATTCCTTTGTTTATGCTCTTACAACTACATGCAAAAGGAGGGAGAAGGGTATTCCAGAAAGGGAATAGCTTGTGCAAAAATCCTAATCAGGGAACAATGATGGTGTATTCTAGGAGCCAAATGCCGGACAATGAGGTTAGAGTGTGATGTCAGCCAGGGGGAAGGACATAAGCAGGTGAGACCAGAGGAAGCTGGGGTCAAATAATTCAAGGCTTTGAAGATTATGGTAAGGAATTTGGGTATTGCTTTCAAAACAATAGGAAGCCAGTAATTATTACTTTTTAAAGATCACTCTTGCAGTTGTGTGGAAAATGGGCTGGCTGCTTCTTCTTGTTAATAAACTTTATTGACACAGCCACATCATTTTGTTTACATGTTGTCTATGGCTGCTTTCATGGTATGATGATAGAGGTGAGTAGTTGCAAAAGAGACAGCATAACCCAGAAAGCCTAAAATATTGGCTATCTGGTCCTTTACAGAAAAAGTTTTTTACCCTTGGATTAGAGAATAAAGTTAGGGAGATCATTTAAGAGGCTGTTTTATTCTTCCAGTAAAGAGATGATAGGGGATGGCTATGGAGATGAAGAGAAGAATGATTTAAGATATGTTTTGGAGGTATAATCTTTATCAGTGTAAAGTGTACATTTTGGTGTAAGAATCAACAGGAAATGTACTAGAAATGTAGATACTTGGCCCCCACAAATAGAAATTTGATTCAGTAGTTTAGAGGAAGGCAGTGTTGCGGAAGAGGATCTTGACATCTGCATTTTAACCAGCTCCCCAGCACAAGAGTTCTTGGATCCTGCTTAGAAAACCACTTGTGTATATGGGGATTGCAAGTAGGGAGCAAGGTTTGAGAGAAGAGCAGGATCAACAGTGACTTCACAGGGTTGAGGCTTGAGGAATTAGATACATGGTAATGGCATTTAGTGAAATTGGAAAGACACAGGAAGGAAGAAATGTCAAGGAGAAAATAAATCAAGATTCGATTTGGGACATTTTAGTCTTGAGTTTCTTGGGAGACATTCAAGTGAAGATAAGTTGGTTGTTGGAAAAATGGGAGTGGAGCAGAGGGATGATGTTAGGATCAGAGATGTGAATACCGCCAGATGGGATTTAAAACATGGGCAATGAAGGAGACTATTTAGAAGTAAGTGTAGAGGGAGAATATAAGATGATTTCAGCTTGATCCTTCAGGAATTCTAACATTTATAAGGTGGAGTGTGGGAGGAAGATCCGACAAATAAAAATAGAAATTAGCAACCAGACATATGGGAGCAAAAAAAGTCCTGATTCAAACACTGGGTATCATTCCTTTAAAAAAGATTATTGAAGTCTACTCTTAGATGGTCTCCCAGTCTCCTAATTCTTCTTCACATTGATTTCAAAAAGAAAATATGATCAGGTTGCTCCCTCACTTAAAATAATACCTCAATCAATACTCTTCATGGTTTGATCCCCTGACCTATGAGACGATACAACTGAGTTGGAAAATCCTTTCTGAGAATTCAAGAAGACAGATCACAGAAGGCAGACAGCTTGGTTAGTGGAACACAGAGAGGATTACTATTTACTCCCTTGCAGGTCATTGACCTTGTATAGGACACACCATCTTGGTGGTCCTGGTGTAGGACTTAGTATTTATTCCCGTTACTTACCAAGGCCACTGCAATGCACAATTTCAGGATATACTGATCTCATAGCACACGACGTGAGTGGCTTTCCACTAGTTACAAAGCCAATGATATTGTTTTATACTATATTTTAATTGCTTATTTGCCTGTTTGGTGCCCAGCAGTAAACTGTAATCTCTTTGAGGACAGGTTCTCTCTTCTCCATCACTGTCGCTAGTTCAAAGCACAGTGCGTACACAGTACTATGATAAAAAATTATTACTGAATGTGTAAGTACTATTAGTAATAAAGCCTTTCTATCATTTTACTTTTTTTATTCTTCAAAAATTTGCTGAGTGTGTATTTTGTACTAAAAAATGTGCTATATGCTGGGGAAGAAGTGATGAACCAAAAATATAAGGTCTTTCCCCATATGGAGCAGGGCTTGTCTTTCTCAGTCTAGCCAATTCTGTTCAACTCATTTCAGTGCATCTCAAATCAGTTCAACTCAATTCCCTGCAATCCAAGTCAACTCAACTCATTCAAAATTCAACTGAACTTAGTCCAGCACCTTGAAATGCAAGGCAATGCAATTCAACACAACACAATTACATGCCATTAAACAAACTTTAAGTGAGCATGTCATATATACCAAGGACTGGGCTGAGTAAGTAAACCTTCAGTGAGTCATAAGGATTTTACAAAACAATTTGGAAAATATGCCTCTTTAATAAGGCATTGATTAGGACATTATAGAACATGTCAACTTTTACGAATGCTATAAATCATCCCACATTTCTATAAGCAGAAAGAAATGCTGGCCCCAGCATTGACATAGAAACACCTCTTTTTTACAAAGGGCTTAAAATTATATATTGATTATTCAACATATATAAATAAATTCAAAATTTAAATTAAAAAATAATCAAAGAAAAGTTAAAGACAAAATCGACTGAAACCCGGATGTAAAATTCCAAGTAGCATGGTTTAGTTCTTAGCGGTATTCCTGTCTTTGGGATGTTGTTGATTTGTTCTTTATGTTTTTAGATCCAACGAGCATGGGAGACGTTAAATTTAGCCCTTTGATTTGTGTGCTTTCATATCTCATAATTTTGTGCCCAAAAAACTGATCAGTTTTATCAGGCTCTGACATGACTGTGATGCTTTGTAGCATTTCCGCTAGAGCATATTGTATCATCAGGGAGAAGTTTCACATGGTGCCAGTTGTCCAGTTTGGATCATCACCTAACAGCGAGCTTCCAAGTTTCTGAAAACTGGGACACTGGTTCCATACCCATGCCCAATCCTCCCCAATATTTGTCCTACTCAGTTATGCTGTGTGGAAAGTCATAACCTATTTACCTCCCCCTTGAAATCTAAAAGTTAAGTTTTGTCAGTCTAATATTGCAAATATATTTAATTCTATGTTACCATGACACCAAAGGAGGAATTCATTTCTGGCTTGTTTTCCTTTTGCTCTTCAGCATCCAAAGCAACCTTAGAATTTATTGAAAAGTCATATTTGCATATTTTCCTTTCTATAAAATAAAATAAACAAACAACTCCTACTTATTGTTCAATTTTCACAACTGTTGATATTTTTTCTACGTCCTTCCAGACCGGATTAAGGATCCCAACAATGTGCTCCCTCACCGTTATCGATGCTCTTATCAGACTGTACTATACATTGCTTCCCTAATTGTTTATTTTCTATCTAGAAAAAAAGGTTGGTGGGAGGGGGACATCCATGTCCTCATCTCTACATATCCAGCACTTGTCACACAGGGAGTACCCAGTGAATGTCTGTTGAATGAGTACCCATGAAGCCTGCAGCATGTTATTAGTACAGCTTTGGCTGCTTGAGTAGCAGAATTTCAGGAAGAATCTCTTGGAATAGCAATTTATTGAGTTATCTTGCTTTGGGTCCCACAGTTTGGCAGCACTTCAAAATCATATTCTGTAATCTAAATTTGAGGCTAAGTATGTATGTGTTTTAGGGGAGAAATGTGCAGTAGCCTTTGTGGGGAACCAGTACTATACGTTGAGGGCAGCTGGAGGCATTCTCCCACCAGTCATGCCAATCAACTGGTGTCTTTTTCTCTCCTTTTTGTGCAGGACCCTTATCACCACAACCTGAAATTTCCTAAGTAAAGACCAAGCATGGCCCAAGCACAGGGAATTCAAAAGATTGAACATGCCTTAAGATTTAGTATAAACATTAAATAGGTATTGTGCTAGGCAAAATAGAAAACTTTTTTAAAAATTGGTTTACTTTTGCTGCTTACACATTGCATAAGAGTTTTGGGGTGACTTCTAGGATGTCTTTGTATGCAGAAAAGTCAATTCATAGTTTTCCTTTGTTTTAAAAGTTCTTATTCCATTAAAGTTGCAAATACAAAAACCTATCATCTCTTTTAAGAAGCTTTTGTTTGAGTTACATTTCACATAATTCTATTTAAAATTCTAGCAAATTTTACCAACCACCTAATTGCCTTTGGAAAATATTTGGTTTCATTTACAATTTCATTAAATTTATACTTTCTTTCTAAGTACTTAGATTGTCTGAATTAATAAACAAATATTTCCAAGTACTTAAATAACTTTTATATATCTGATAATTTGAACATATGTGATGAACCTTGAGTTTTCCTAAATGCTTCAAAGCTCTGTATAAATCACAGGTATATCAATATGATAAGTATGACTAACTTATTGTTCCAATATGCCAAAATCTCTAAAATATACTAACATATAAAATCACAAATATATAATTTACACATATCAAATATATAAAAATCACAAATATATGACATAATTTAAAGATGGAAGTGGTCTCACAGGAGCCATCCAATTCTCTTCCCCATATCACTTTGTTGGATTGTGCATTTCTCTGGTTGTTAGGATATGGAAATGCCTTTTATAGCTAATTCTAAAGACCTTTAAGCTTGATGGCATCCATTTTTCTTTCAAATTCTTAGACTCCCATAAATTTAAAAAAGTCTTAAAATAACATCCAATTGAATTCTTAGCTATTGTGTCACAACTTCCAATGCCATCCTCTTGGCAATACTCTTCCAGTGGACTTTTTTCATTGATTTTAAAGGAAACAAACACAGATTCTCTGCTCAGATATTCATATGGATACAGAAAAAGTAGTTATATAACTTTCTTTACTTATGACCTCCATCACCGGTAGAAGAAGGAGAAAAAGAGTTTCTGTGGGATGGCAGACCAGAATGGCAGTGCCCACCTTACCAATTTTTAATTAGTAACCACTACCATGACATTCCAACACATACTATTTCTTAGTAAGATCTAGAGCCGTTGAGGCCTAGAATGGAGGCTGATATGTTCTGTGTGAGTGAATTCTGTTTTAGGCACCATGGGTGATTTTCAGTGCAATAAACATATAAAAGGCACATATCCCCTCTATGGTCCCTAAGAAGCTGTCCTGCTATAGTTTCCAATGCCCACCCAATGCTGTATCTGCACATTCAATCCTTACCATTTTGGAGGTCACTTCTCATCTGCTTAAACTATCTTTGTTACTGAATAGAAGCTCAAGGCAAGGTTCCCAGTGCAGATGGCTAAGATATATAATCCTCTTTGAGACTGTCTCAGAAAAATACTCAGGAACTTTGGGGACAAAGCAAGGACTGGGTTTTATATAGCCTGAAAAGATTAGGTTATAAATAAGAAAATAGTTGTTTATTCCGAGCTTTCCTAACATCAAAATGAACCCTGGGTGGCAGGGCTAACTTCTTTGATTTTCTGAGAATCTTTAAAAATGAAGTTTTTTTCTAGGTCATTGGTATTGCTCTCAATTTATTGCCTGACAAAATAGCTTAAGATGACTTCAGGCTTACAATAGCTTCTGGTCAGCAGACCGATAAAGCTACTTGTCAACAAAAATACCTATGACAATACACATGAAAAAAACTAAAGATAACAACCAAAACCTAAATCTGTTAGTTAACTGATATCACAAATCTGGAGGGGAACCTTAAGGTAGGTGGAGATGAATTAAGGGAAAGGAAGCCAGGAAACGGCATGGATTCTTGTTTCCAGTATTGTCATGGATAGGATCAGAGAAAGAAGCTGAATGTTTATTACTTCCATAATCCACAATTTCCAGGTGAAGTCCATCCTTCTTCTAATTCCCTTTTATTCCAGTGGTGTATACTGGATTGGGTCACTCAGTCTCTAGCAGATTGACATTCTGGTATGCATTCTTTCATTACGAAGTCCATATACTAAAAACTATAACTAAAAAAGAATATTTTACTAAATACAGGGATACATCACATTCATGGATTGAAGTACTCAATATTATTAAGATATCAATTCTTCCGAAATTAGTCTGTAGAAATGCAATTCCAATCAAATTCTCAGTAGACATTTGGAGAAATCAGCAAGCTGCTTCTAAAATACATGTGGAAATTCAAAGAATGCATAGTCAAACCAATCATGAAAAAGAACAAAGTTGGAGGCCTTATACTGCCTATTTCAAGACTTATTTTAAAGCCATAGTAATCAAGACAATGTAGTATTGTTGTAAAGATAGACATAGATCAATGGAATATAATAGAAAATCCAGAAATAGGTCCACAAATATATCATCAATTGATTTTTGAAAGAGTGTCAAGAAAATCAAGTGGAGAAATGATAGTCTTCACAAGCTATGATACAGAGATAACCAAATATCCATTTGAAAAAAACAAAAAAGAAAAGAAAAGAAAAAACTTGACCTTTACTCTTATAATACACAAATAAGTTAACTCAAAATGAATCATAGTTCTAAACACAAAAGCTAAAACCATTAGCCTCCTAGAAGATGGAATAGGAGAAAATCTTCATGACTTGGGGTAGGCAAAGATGTTTTAGTAAGAAACAAAAAAGCACAGTTTATAAAATAAAATGATAAATTATACTTCACCAAAGTTAAAAATTTCTCCTTTTCTAAAGCACTGCTAAAAAAATGAAAAAGCAAACCACAGACTAAAAGAAAATATTGACACCATGTATATCTAACAAAGGATTTGTATCCAGAATATTTAAAGAAACCAGCAATAAGAAAAAAAATCCATTTTTTAAAAAAAATTGACATATAGAAAAAGGTCATGTAAAAAAGTGGGCATATACCTATTAAAATAGCTAAAATTAAAAGATTGACAACATTAATTGCTAGGATGTGGAACAATCGAAACTCTCCTCCATGACTGGTGAGGATGTAAAATGGTACACAACCACGCTGAATAATACTTTGGTAGCGTTTTATAAATGTGACATACACTTAACATATAACCCAGTGATTCTGATCCTAGATATCTTTCCAAGAGAAATATATGTTTACTGAAACACTTGCATATAAATGCTCCTAGTAGCTTTAACCATAATAGCCCCAAATTGGAATGTCTATCAACAGGAAAAGTACAAAATAATCATGGTATACGAATACAATAGGATACTCCACAGAAATTTAAAAAAAAAAATGAACTACCGATTCTGCCAATGACAATCACAGAAATTGTCACAAAGAAACCAGGCACAAAACTGTGCATACTATAAGATTCCTTATGTTAATTTCTAAAACAGGCAAAATGCATTTATACTGAAGGAAAGTAGACCAATTACTGAAACTGAAAGTATAGGGGATTGAAAACAAAAGGGCACAAGAAAAATATTCTATGTCAGTGCCATCTAACATAAATATAATATGAGATACACAACTAATTTTGTTTCTAATACACACACTGAAAACATAAAAAGAAACAGATGAAATTAGTTTTATGGTTACATTTTATTTACCCTAATGTATCTAAAATATTATAATTTCAAAATGTAATTAATATAAAATGATTAATAAGATATTTTGCATTTTGCATACCAAGTAATTGAATCTGGTGCGTAGTTTACACTTAAAACACATCTCAGTTTAGACTAGTCATATTTCAAATGCTCAATAGCCATTGTGGTTAGTGTCTACCATATCGGATAGCAAAGTTCAATATTTTTATTGTAATGGTGACTATATGGTGTACATACTTGCCAAACTTTATCAAACTGCAAACTTAGAAGTAGCAATTTGACTATATTTAAATTATACCTCAATAAGTTGATTTTAAAATATATAGATATTTTATATATATTTGTGGTTTATATTCCTTTCATTTAACCCTTAATAAATTTATATTCAATTCCATCCTTACGTGATACTTTGCCATCTCGTAGATGATAAATGTAAAGGTATAAGTAACCTCTACCTCCTTATCTGTTAGACAATAATGGAGGAAAAATATAGACTCACATTGGTAACTCCTATCACAGGTTTTCCACAAATACCCTTATGCTTTGCTTCCTACTCCAAAGTCTTGAGATTGTCTCAAACTATTAGTCGCTATGATAAATAATAGCAAAACATGAGACTAGAGACCTCCCTATCATAATCAGAAATGAGAAAAGTTTTTTCTATCAAAATTAATATATATCATTATTAAGAATGATGTACCTATGTAAAAATAATACTAGCCACTATGTTTTGAGTACCTACTATGTGTCAGGTACCATCTTAAATTTAACATATGTTATTTCATTTGCTTTTGACAACAACCTTGAGATAGGTATTATCCTCAATTTACACAGGAGGAAACTGAGGCTTAACGGATCGAGTAACTTTTCCAAGGTTAAGAGAGACACAGCTAGGGAATTATAAATGTGAAATGCAGATCCAAACCCTTTGGAATCCACCATCCATGCTGATAACTAACGACTTGTACGCTACTTCTCCAAAGGCAAGTATATGCAATTAGAACTGTACATAGGTAAAAAAGGTAAGAAAGAAGATCAGAATTGCTGGTAAAAAAATTGACAAGCTTGAAAACTCAAAAGAATCTCTTGAAAAGCTATCTGAAATAAAAGCATAAAATAAGACCAGCTATGAAATAAATATATGAAAATCAAAAGGTTTCTTAGATATAGAAATTAATAGAAAATATATGGAGAGAGGAAAAAGAACTTCATTTACTCCAGCAACAAAAGCATAAAATTCATAGCAGTAAACTTAGAAACACAGACGTAAACTTGTGTCGAAATCTCCTTTCACTTCATGAGCCACATCCAGGGATATCAAACTTAAAAAACGGACACAGTTTGAGTTCTCTCTCAGAAAGTTGATAAGCCTTGCGAAAATCAGAAATTGCAATTTTAAATGCAAATTATGTAAATTTAGAAAGGTAATTTAGAATTTTATGAGAAAATGACAGATGAATTCTCTTGTTCACAGTACTTAAGCTCATGTTGAAATTAGGAGGAGAAGGTTAAAATTTCACTCCAGTGACCACATGAGTTCTATAGACAAAGAACTCAGTTAGAGATTAGCCAATTGGAGCATGGGTTGTGTTTCTGTTTAAACTACATGATCTTATTAGTTTTATCACAATTATTAATTTTTCTTCTTGTATTTGAGAAGACAGAATGAAAGGTTCCCCACAGTATTCTGAAGTTTAAATATAAAATTCCCTTTCGTCACTCAGGAATAAAACTTTAAACAAAATGTGTGTGACACTCACAAAATTTTAAAAAAAGTCCATTACAAGAATATAAATGTTAATTATTGTCCTGTAAATCACAAAATATGTGTATTTTGTGAAAATAATGTATTTTACATACAAATAATGTCTCCAGCTTTGTGATAAGAAATCTATCTCAGGGCTGGCCTGGTGGCATAGCAGTTAAGTTCCCTCGCTCTGCTTGGGTGGCGTGGGGTTTGCCAGTTCAGATCCTGGGTGTGGACCTATGCACCACTTATCAAGCCATGCTGTGGCAGGCATCCCACATATAAAGTATAGGAAGATGGGCATGAATGTTAGCTCAGGGCCAATCTTCCTCAGCAAAAAAGGAGGATTGGAAGCAGATGTTAGCTCAGGGCTAATCTCCCTCAAAAAAAAAAAAAAAAGAAATCTATCTCTTTATCTTCTAAGTGAATATTCATTGAAGATAGAGAGCGTGTGACTGCCTCTCTCTTATAGTTGTGCAAAATGAAGTTTCCTTACTATAGATTTTGGCTAATCTCTAAAAAAAATCAACTCTGACAGGTCTGAGGCAAACATAACATAAATATCAAGTTTTTATAATGAACCTGAGCAAATGTTACTAGATTTACCACATGTTTACCAGTTTCTTTGCTTTTTGCATCCTACTCCTTTCTTTCTGGCTTGAATCTCATCTTACTGAAGTACATCATTTATTAATTCTTTCAGTGAGAGTATGTGAGGGATCTTAATTCTCAGCCCCTAAAAATGTCTATATTTCAACCTCTATCTTCTATGAGGATTTTTGTTTCCTTTTCATAGTGCCTTCCAGTTTTTTATGAATTATTTTCTTTCTTTTTATCTCCATAATCAGTTGAAACAACCTTATTTTAGAGTTTCTTATACAGTTCTAGTATCCCGAGTTCTTGCTAATTCTGCTGTTTTGGGTGTCTTCCAACACTTTTCTCAAAAAATTGACACTTGAGAAGGACTAACTGATGGACACATTGTCAAGAGATTGATAATTTCTCATTTTTTAAAAGGTTTAAATCACTTGTTAAATTTAGGAAGCTTTGGTCTGCAAGTAAAAGAAAATCCAACTCACTAGGATTATACACTGAGGTGACTTATCTTACACATCAATGCAAATAATCCATAATCAACCTGTCAATCAAAATTGGGGTGAGTTTATTATGAGCCAGATCTCAGGACTAGTCCAGGACCTTCCCTCCCCAAGGAAGGGAGGGAACCAAAGAAGTGGGTTGTACCGAGTGGTTATATACCGTCTTGGAACAAAGAGCATGTATCTCATGTAACAGGTATGTCCCTTTTACAATTGTCACGAGGTGCTTAGCTGACACAGCAGGTTGGTGGTCAGCAGGTCGGTGGTCACAAGGTGAGCACAGCAGGTCAGCAATTAATCCTTAGTTCCTAGAAAGAGATGCTTATCCATAAAGAAATGCCAATACGGGTGGGAAGCTACATCCCTATCTTTACAACATCATTCTTGTCTTTGAGACATTGTAAATGTTTAAAGCAGATATACAATGCATGCTCAACAGGCCACGTCAGGCCCTTTTGGAAGAACAAAGTCAGGCCGATTTAGTTTTAACCCAAATGGCTTCCATATTGGATATTCTCCAACATATCCCATTGCTTTTCACTTATCACATATAACAAATTCAGAGTTAGTGTGACTCCAGGGTGGTTAATTTAATGACTTAACAATGTCCTCAGTGACCTGGGTTCTTTCCATCTTTTAACTGGAATATGCCTGGTCTTCTGGCTCTGTCCTCAGCTGGCTTCCCTCTTTACTGAAAGATGAATGTAGTAGTTCTGAGTCAAATATACACACAAGAAGATCCAAGAGGCCGGCCCTGTGGCCAAGTGGTTAAGTTCACTCTTTCCACTTCGTCGGTCCAGCGTTTTGCCAGTCTGGATCCTGGGCGTGGATCTAGCACAGCTCATCAGGCCATGCTGAGGTGGCGTCCCACATAGCACAACCAGAAGGACCTACAACTAGAATATACAACTGTGTACTGGGGGGCTTTGGGGAGAAGAAGGTTGGCAACAGATGTTAGCTCAGGTGCCAATCTTTAAGGAAAAAAAGAAGAAGATCCAGGAGAGCAAAGAGAATTTTTCTGGTGTCTCCTTGAGAGTGAGGAAAGTTTTTCCTGGAATCCCACAGCAGACTTTCCCTCACATTTCTTTGGCCAGAGCTGTGTTCACGCTCAACCTTTAACCAATAAATGGTGAGGTAAATCAGGATTACTATGATTGACTCATCAGGGTTTATAACTGAGTTTGGTTTTGGTAATCTTCCCGGATTTGATCAGTAAGTGAGAAGGGAGAAATTACTATTATATAAGAAGTCAACAACATCTTCTAACATTTTTATTTTAACTTTTCTTTTTCCTTTGTTTCTTCCTTCCTTCATTCCCTTCTGTATTCCTTCGTGGAAAGTGATTTGTAAAACGAATTAATTGACTTTTTTGAAGATTGATTTGTAAATCAGATTAACAGGCAGGAAAGTTGTATGATTCAAGGACAGACTTTCTGTCTTGATCGGACACCACGAAGCTTGGTTTAAAACCTAATATGATAGAGTATGTTTTATCCCTGGGTCTAGACAGAGCATCAGAAAGCTATATACTTGAAACACAGTTTTTAGTCCCTTGTTTTTAATGCTTTCAGTAGGCTGGGATTTTTTATTATGGTCTCTGCTCCTATAGAGGGCTTCTACATAAAATTTCCATTTGAAATCTACTGTTTCATTTTTTTAGGAACATTATTGAAGACGTCCATTACATCTCTAAGTGGTTCCTATATTTTATTTTATTTAACAAAAATTTATATAGCAATTATTGTGTGTCAGGCATTGCTCTATTTCACCCATATTAACTGATTAACCATCTTAATAACTCCATGAATTTATTATAATTATTACTCTAATTTTCAGATGGAGAAACAAAAACAAGGGATGATAAGTAAGTTGTCCAGGTCACACAGCCAGTAGATGACAGAGCAGGATTTGAAACCTCACATAAGAAATTGTTTTCAGGACCTCGTATCTGAAAACATTGCCCTCCCCCCAAAAATTTTTAAAGACATTTCTATATGGAGAAGGTTAAATACATAACTGACTTCATCTCCCCTGAAACTGAATCTTCAATTTTCTATTCAGCTGTAATAGTTGTAAATATGTTCACGAGCTTTAGTGCCCTTTACTTCTATATTTTAAATGTTTATGGTATTTGATGATTCATATATTTTTATTTTCTTGTAAGTCTTTATAAAAGTGACCTCAAATTCTCAATAAAGTAGGTAGGGAACGTATATATAATTCTCAAAATAAGACAGATTACCATCCATTAGAGTCCACGTGACACAGAAATGTCTAATTACCTTCAAAAATGTGTTCTTGTCTTGAGACTTTACTCCTTTAGTCTCCTTTACTCTCTTAGAGCTCTATATTATACATCCGTAGACTAAAACTCCCAGGCCATTATTCCAACAAAAAAATAAAAAAGAGAACTTTATTATTCAGTGGATGGAGTTTCTGGCTTGAAAAACACATCTCCTGGCAGAGGGCTTTGGAGTCTCAATAATAGAACGCTAGTGCACGAGGCCGATGACCCTGAGAACAAAACTGGGATTTTCGTATGTTAGAATCTCTTAGGAATTCTGGAGTCCTCCCACTTGTGGATCAAGCCGTTTTGGAGCAAGATGAACAATTTCATCTTCCAAACAAAACATATTGTATTTCTTAAGCAGACCAAGAAGAAATCCTGCTGAATGAGTCTTCCAGTTTAACCTCTGACCTCTGGGGAAAGCATCTACTCACATCTCTACAAACCAAATGTAATCCTGAGAAAGGGACTCCTTTCTACCTACTCCCAGAGGAAAGGTTCTATTCGGTCTGAGCTTGGGAAAAGATGTGAGTGGCAGTCTTCTAAATCTTTAAAAACAGTTTTCTCTTGGTTATGGAAGGATGCTTAAGAAAAAAATATCAAAACAAAGAAATTAGCAATGCATCATGTAAGATAATTAAGAGGGAAGAGGACTGTTTTGCCTTGTTCTTTAGAAGGTAAGAGTCATTCCTAAATAAAGGCCATTGTCCTTGGCTTGAGGTTCTCAAAGTACTCAATCAGTCATGAATGGCAGTTCATGTATCCTCAGCTGATTAATTCTCAGACTTTCTTCCATTTTGGCTAACCCTTTGTCCTCTTAGTTCTTTTCGAAGAGTTTGGTCTCTGCTACTGCCGCTAACCTTCACACCCAGCTGGTTACTTCTGACTTAAACCTAATGCCAATGAGCTGCCAGCTCTCTTTGCCTTTGTCCCCTAGGAACCAAATGCTATGAAAACGAACCCAATTCAATTCAATTCACCATGATCAGGAGATTTGTGGCTCTTTTTGGAGGTAGAGACAGAGATTAACTAACGGAAGGAAACTGTATACAATGGCCTCATATAATTTATGTTAGGTGAACTGCGGACAGCAAAAAAATAGTATGATATCCAATTTGGAGAGACAAGCCCAAGAAGCAGTAAAAACAAGACAAGGAATTATACAACTAAATTATAAATTATGTGCTATAGAGTTTGAAGAAAAGGAGATAGATAAACCAAAAAGGAATGGAGAAGACAATAAAGTCTTTAAGAATGAAAATAGTTGACATTTGTTAATGCTTTGTAGTTCCAATTGTCCTCTCCCAAGGTAACATGATTCTGTGAAATAGGTAAAATGGGTGCTAGTCCTTTTCATAGAGGCTAATTTACTGTAGATCACCCACTTATTGATTAACCAGGACTCTTGTATATTTCACTCCATTTCTCATGGAGTTTCCACAATTCTCAGTTGAATGCTAATATGCATCAACCATTTGGAAGTGCCAAGTAGAAGGATACACTTTTTGTTTTCTCTTAAGAATCTATCAATTTCCATCTACGTAAACTAAGCGGATGGAATAGTTTACTACTCATTTAATGATTTGCTCCATATTAGTAAAATAAATGAAACTGTATTATTTTATTGTTCTGCTTATTTTACATATATCAAAACTATTTGAATAGCTAAAGCTTGATACAGTTTGATGTCAAAACATAAAGACTAAATCTTTGGCTGAAACTTTCTCTGGAACCTGTATCTCAGGTAGATGCTGGGAAGAAGTCAAAGCTCCTCTCCATCAACAAGTTGGCTCTTGTCTTCTTCCTCTTCTTCCCCAGGGAGTGCCCGGACTCTATACTACAGTATAGAATATGCAGTGTACCTGACTGTGGTACACATTTACCATATACATTTACTGCAGTATATGCATGGGGCTCCCAAACAATTTTGTACATAACAAAAGGGTGGCCCTAGAAAAGGACATGGAACAAGGATTTTTCCTTGGTTTGGGATGCCCAAGCTGCTAGCGTCTCCCTTCATCTGCCTGCCTCTTATATATACTTTAAGACTCAAGTTAGACATTTTACTCCTATTTCAAGAACCTGTTTTGAATCCCCGCCCTTACAGGATCCTCTCTATGTTACCACCTGTGCATCTTTATGTACATTTATCTTTGTGCTCACCTCATTGAAATTCATGTTTCCCATTATGTGAATGACTCTAACCTCCATCTCCCCCAGACAGATTTTTTGAGCTTGGGATTTGCCTTATTCATCTCTATGATGAGCTCATTTTAGACACCTAGTAGATAGTCAGATTTTGCAGCCTGTCAGCTAAAATTTTATTGCAAATTATCATATCAGTTCCCAGTGAAATTAGACAAAAAATAGTGATCACTGGAGAGGTCTTCATATTATAATGCTAAGGTTCCTAGCTCTCTCTCTTCCTTCGGAGAAACTTTCCCCCTTTTATTTCATCTCCCATCTTTTTCATGGGTTTAACAATTTCACATGACAAATTATACATAATGAAGTGTTCGTAAGTTTCTGTTTCCTGGGTCAATTTATTAATTTGTCAAAATTCTTGAAGATTTACCCTGAAATTCTCATAAATGTGTTAATGAAAATGCGTTGTTAGTATCCAGAGTGACTGGAGTGTATATACAGTTATATTGATGATAAATTTACAATCTTAATGTAAATCTCTTGAGATATTCTGTTTTAGTTGAAAAACACTACTGACAGTTCATTGCAGGATGACAAATGCATTCTGTGATTTTACATTTCTGGGTTTATAAATCAGTTAACGGTTTAAAAGTTATTAATTTGAGTAATCCAAAAATACAGATATATAACCAAAATATTCATTTGGAATAAATATGTACCTAACACAATTTTTAAAAATATAAGTTGGATGAAGTGGGAGAGTTAAAATGAAAATTATTCACATTAGTTTATCTACAAACTATGAGTTTTTTGTTTGATAGTAAGGTGATCAATTTCAATGATAGTTCTGCCCCCATCACTCCAATATTTAATGTGGGAAATTACACTTTAAAAATTGTATATTAGGAAAAACTATTTTCTCCACTGAATAAGCTGAAGAATTAAAATTCCTATGCCAAATCACATTTATAAGGTAATGTATTTGTGTTTCTACTTCACCTGAGTTTTTGGCACCATGAATCCTAGAAATTAAGTATATCTTCAGACTATTAAGCCTAAGGTTCATCTGAATCACTGCTGAAATGATTCCAGCCTCAGCCTTGGTTATCGAGGCCTGAGATATTGAAGAGATTTAGCTGTCATTAAAACCCCCTTAAAATCTTAAGTCTTTTTAGGAAGTACTGCTCAAATCATAAAAATAATCTCAAAGAGCTCTGCAGAAGATTTAGCTTCTGTAAAATGGACTTGAATATCTTTTTTTTAATTAAAAAAAATTTTTTGTTGTTTTTGAGAAAAATTAGCCCTGAGCTAACTACTGCCAATCCTACTCTTTGTGCTGAGGAAGACTGGCCCTGAGCTAACATCCATGCCCTTCTTACTCTTCTTTATACATGGGACACCTATTACATCATGGCTTTTGCCAAGTGGTGCCATGTCGCCACCTGGGATCCAAACCAGCGAACCCGGGGCCGCCAATAAGTGTAACGTGCACACTTAACCGCTGCACCACTAGGCCGGCCCCCTGCACTTGAATATCTTTATCCCTCTAGGTTGCAACATTGCTTCTTCTCTGTTATGACTTTTCCTCAATGATTGAACAAAACTTCTGCAAATAAATGTAAGCAACATTCTAAGCAGGTAAACTTCTATAAAGCACACCTCACTCTACCATCCAGGGCAAAAATGCAATAATGCTACTCTCATAGGCAGCATTCCCGCCTGGTTTTTCTGCCTCCCCCTCGGTTCCCAACACATGCACTCAAGAATCCAAACCTTTGCTCAATCTGAATCCCCTGTTTAAAATGTCTACCTCCTTTTCTTCCCTTGGAAAGTTTTTATGCATCCTTGAAGATTTATCTCAAATATAACATCTTACAAAAATCTTCCTGCATTTCTCCAAAGGAATGTTTCAGGATTTGCTGTGATTTGGGATGGGCTAGGTTATGCTATGGTAACAAATAATGCTGAAATCTCAGTGGCTCATCACAAGAAAGTTTTATTTATCCTTATGCCACGTGTCCATCTTGGGTCACCTGGGTTCTCTGCTCCATGACGTCATTCTTCATACTCCAGAACCCATTATGTAGAACAGAGGTTGACAAACTTGTGGGCCAAATCTGACTGCCATCTGTTTTGGCATGGCCAATGAGCTAAGAATGCTTTTTTAAGTTTTTAAGTGGTTAGAGTTTAAAAAAATGCAGCAGAGACTATATGTTGCCTGCAAACTCTAAAATATTTACTATTTGGTTATTTACAGGCAAAAGGAAAGAGAGTATGGCAAAGCTTGGGCAGACTTTTAAAGGTTTTACCTAGAAGTGATGTTACTTATACTCACATTTTATTGGCTAAAGCAAGACACATGGCCCAAGCTGCTATAAAGGACTGGGGAAAGTATAATCTTTCCGGTAGGGGATCAAGATATTAGTAAATAAAAGCACAGCCTACTGTAGTTTCCAATGACTTTTATTAATCATTTATATTTCTTTTTTCTGACAATTTTCTTTGTCTTTATCTCTGGTCTTTTGAGGTTTGGTTTAGCTGTTCAGTGGGCTTTACAGATCCCACAAACTGTTTATAATGTTTTTTTAAAATAATGCTAATCATGCTGACTGACATTTTCTAGTGTTATATCTTATCTCTTAGACTGTGAACCCCCCTTGGTTTCCCCAGCATTTGGTCTATTGCCCAGCACATAATAGGTCCTCAACAAGTGTTTACCAAACGATTAAGGGATTATCATCATATTCCTTCTTGTTGAATACAGAAGAGGAAGAACAATGTCAAGGACTTGATGAGAAGAACTGACAATATCAAGTTTTCTAAGATGTATTGGGCACGCAGTCCTGGACTTCTGGTTAAAACAATAAATTGGATAATGAAGTGCCACATTATAGGCTAAAGTGAGGAGGGAGTTGTATTCAGTGGTTCAGAAAAGATTTTGGAGCCTGAGAAGTCTAGGTTTTTATTCTATTCTATTCTGTCATTTACTAGTTTTGTGGCAACAATAGCTAATATTTACGATTTAAGATAAACTATCTCATTCAAGCCATGAAACAACTGAGAAGTAGAAACCGAGACTCCAAGAGATAAAAAGCTTGCCCCAAATCTCACGTGTCCCCACCTGTGAGCTGGGCTCCAGGGCCCAACCACCTGGCTATACCAAACTTGCAAAAGTCCTTTAATCTCTTTAAAAACTCAATCTGTTTCTTTATAGAATGAGGAAAATGAGATATCTACTCCTCGTGGCTATCATGAGGATTTAATGAGAAAGTGCATGTAAACGGCTAACGTTTAGGAAGAGGTGAATAACAACTATTCTGCAGGTAAGAATGAATGGAGATTGCCCTATTTCATCTGGGACATCATGGCCTGTATTTTACCTGTGGGATACAGCCTGGCTTCTCCAAGCTATTTAGGATTCTCTATATTGATCTCAGTTGGAGATTGGCTGCTGTTCTTCACAGCGTTTCCCATTGTCTAAACTTGAAATGAACCACAGGCTCTATGGTGCCATAGTTAAATCAAAATTCATTTCAGAGGAAAGCATTTCAAGAAGCTGTCAAGGAGTATGTAGAGAATCTATGAGTACTAACTCTCTCTCCACACCGCCTCAGGGTAAGTGTCCTAGGAGTCAAACCTAAAGCACTCTGCTATAGGAGAAAAGTAAGACCAAACCTATTTTAAGTAATATACTATATATACTACAGGTTCTAGGGATATTGCATATGAGCTTAGTGACTATTACTAATAATAGTAGTATTAATAGTAATAGTAAAGTCTTAGTGAATCTTAATCATATACCAGACAACTTGTTTTACAGAGTACCTTATAAAACCCCTTTACAAAGATATTGTAAATCTCCTCAATATTATAGAATTGCTCATAAAGAACTTGAGGTTTAAAAGGTGTATGTGGAACTGAAACAGAGCAAAAGAAATTTTAGAGTTAGGAATAGAAATTTTTTTTCTTTTTTTTTGAGGAAGATTAGCCCTGAGCTAACATCTGCCGCCAATCCTCTTCATTTTTGCTGAGGAAGACTGGCCCTGAGCTAACATCTGTGCCCATCTTCCTCTACTTCATACGTGGGACGCCTACCACAGCATGACTTGCCAAGCGGTGCCATGTCCACACCCGGGATCCAAACCGGCGAACCCCAGGCCACCAAAGTGGAACGTGAGCACTTAACTGCTGCACCACCAGGCTGGCCTCTGAAATAGAAAATTTTTAAAGGCTCAGTAACAATATATAAAATGGGGAATAAATATTAATGACAATCTTATCAATATCCAGGGAATAAAATAAGCCTTATACTAAAATCTAGAAAAGGTGTTAAGTCCCACACTTTTTATTATCAGAAAAAAGTGTTTCTAAACAAATTTTCCCTATTCTGTGCAATCTTCATTTTGCTTGTTTTAGAGGTAATGACTTACGATCTCAGAGTAAATGGGGACTTTACACGACAAGCTCTATTTCTCCACATCAATGGAACTCCAGTCAAACGTGTTCAAGGTTTTTTCTATAGACCATCTGCCAGACCTGAAGTCTAAATCCAATTTGATTCCCTGGGGTATGGACGTTGTTATTATTAATCCTCTTAATGAGAGTACGGAAAATCTTTTAAGATCAGTTTTTACTCAGCAAGATATAATTTGATCTTGTTTCCTCTCTGTGTTTTGGTTACCAGAGCTGTCCGTCCCCAACAAAAGACTAATACAATGCAATGCAGCATAAAATGTGCCTTTTTTTTTACTTTAACTTTTACTATTAGCTTTGATTTTCAACAATCAAATAGTTTGGGATAAAATTTTAGAATGGGGTGGATAATTCACTGGTTGCCAAATGCCCTTATTTTGGAAAAAAGTCACTAAATGCACATCATTATCTAAGATATACTTAATAAGTAGCTGAATCAGCCCTGTGTAAACAGAATATTGAAGTTCCCTCCCCACAGGTACTTATGAGGCGGGCTCGGTGAGCTGAGGAGTCGAAAGAAAGATTTCTTGGACTCTCAAGTTCTGGTAGTAGTGCTCCTTTATTCAGACAATAGCATGGGGACGGGACCCACGGGCAGTAAAGAGCTGCAATGGGTTGAGGGTAGGGCTAAATTTATAAGATGTAGGAATGTGAGTTATTACTCTACAAAACAAAGGAAAGATCATGTAAAAATGTTGTTAGAATAGTCTCAGTGCAGGTGGGGTTGGTTATTGGATGGTCCTATAGCTTTGGATACGAAACAGGTCGAATCAGGTCAGGACGTCCTCTGCTTCCCGGAGGATGATATAGATCAGTATGTAGGGCAGGACGCCTTGGGCTTCTCTCCCTGGGGGAGTCTTGATCCTCATCACTTACACACATATTTATACACTTGACCATAAATAAAATAAATTTACATTCAAACAGCTAAAATCAACACACATTGGAATGGAACAAAAAATGTACCATGCGGTATTAAATAAAAAGAATGGTTTTTAGGCTACAATCTGATTCAATACAAGAACATTTCTAAAGAGAACTGTGCCAGTCATAAACGTGGGTTGGTTAGCAATAAAAGAGACATGGACAAAGGAAAACTACAGAGGCAAACAGTGGCACTGTTCCTTGAAGTGGAATCCAGAAAGAAGGTGCCCTTCTCGATCAGTGTTAATCAAAGGGAACAGGTCTTTAAATGGTTTGTTACTGGTATAGGATGAGATAAGGAACTTGTGGCGGAATGTAAATGCTTCCTTCATTGAGGAAATCTTGCTTTGAAAAGAAAAGTTTGTCCAAATAAACAATATGCTTATTTATGTTGTTTTTATACATCTGGCACAAGTTCCTTATCTTATCTTGGACTAGTAACAAGTCTGCAGACCGCTCATTGGACTCCCTAGACCGTAAGTGACAAGGCTGTCTTTTCATCTTTAACAATGCAGTGTGCCCACTGCCTTAGCCAGTTTGGACTGCTGTAACAAAATATCATGGACCAGGTGGCTTGTAAACAACAGACTTATTTCCCACAGTTCAGGAGGCTGGAAGTCCAAGATCAAGGTGCCAGCAGGGTTGAGTTCTGGAAAGGGCCCATTTCTGGGTTACAGACTGTGAAATTCTCCTTGTATCTTCACATGGCAGAAAGAGGGTGAGGGAGCTCTCTGGGGTCTCTATTATAAGGGCATCAGTCCCATTCATGATGGCTCCACCCTCATGACCTAATTACCTCCGCAGAGCCCCACCACTTAATACCATCACATTGGAGGTTAGGACTTCAGTATGTGAATTTTGAGGGGCACACAAACTCTTGGTCCATAACACTCACTATTTAGCCGGGCCATGGGAAATCTCCCAAATTGTTCTCGTCTGTGCTACCTTGTCCAGAAGTAAGGTTCTCCCTTCAGATTCCCATTCACATAAAGTGTTCTGTTGTTCTGTCCCCACTTCCACCTGCACTTTGGAATCCTGTTGTTCACAGGTAGTGGGTTGTAGGGGGTCCACAGTTGAGGACAGCTTGGCACGTGATCCCTTCCCATCTCTCCGTGAAGAAATTCTACTCTTCTAAATAGTGGAGACGTCTCAAAAGTCTTTCCAGTTATCTTTTAGAGCCACCACTATCTTATGCCTGGAACTGATATTCTAAAATGCAAATTGTCCTTAATGAATCTAATCAAAATAGGTGTTATTTCAATGTGCATAAATCCACTAGATGGATGGGATAAAATTGTAGTCATTCTGTATTTCCAGGAATACATTGCTTACTTTAAATAGTGACTTGAGGACCATTTATTAAAGAAACAAGAAGCCTCTGTGGCAGTTGGTACAGGACAGGAAAGACAGTCTCTAAAAGGTCACCAAGTCATTCTCTTTCTCTCATTTTTAGAAGTTGCTATTGAAGAGAATGATTCATGATTCATTTCAATGGGTGTTTGTTGATATTTGTTGCATCTCTCAGAAGCCTGACCTGAATTTTTATGGTTGATCTTAAAACTAGGTAATCCCCTAGAAGAAGGCTTTTACGTTAGATTGTTTCTTAGTACCTGTGGGTAATAAGTATTATCTTCACCAACTCCCCCCCCTTGCCAATTTTGAAGGAAGCTGAAATTTCCCTGTTGCTTTGAGGACACTCCATCTCGCAACAGATGTTTTCAGTAGGTAATGAGCCAAATCCGTTATTCTTATCAGAAACTGCATCACATCTCTCCTGAGGCTGACAATTGGGAGCATCTTCAAAATGGGCTTCAACTCTGCTGCTCCCTGTCACCTCCAAGCTCAGCAATCTGTCTTTTGAAGGACACTAAATTGTGCTTACAGATGTCCTCGGACAAAGTTTTTGTTTTCCTCCCTTCTTAAAATGCTGAAAAGAAGAAATCATTTCCCTGTGTCTTTTCGCCTGGTTAAAAAATTCAGAGATATTTGCATTCTTTTAACTGAAGTTGATTCAGTGTACTGGAGATGCTTTTAACTCAGCTCTGTGTCTCACTTTGAGAAGGAGTCCCAAGTTTTATTGTTGTAGGCATTCTCGTTTCTTGATACTGACTTGTGTGTTAGCAAAAATAGTCATAATTGAATGACAAGTAGTTATTAATATTAATGAAATTACTTGTTTGTCAATCTTCCATTAAAGTCATTTCCCAATAATAGACTACAATAAAAAAACATTTTATCCTCTTTTAATTTCTTTTATGATAGATATAACATGCTCTTTAAAAGTCAAAAGTTTATGATAATGTAAATGGGCTTTGAGTCAACTTCTCCTGATACTATAGGTTATGCACTACAAAGAAAACAGAAGTTATTTAATATTTTATATTATGCGTACCTTTATATAAGTAAATATTATATATGTAAATATTTTATATATGTATGTGTGTGTGTATATGCGTATATCTATATCTCCTTGAACATGGGGCCTCATCCCTCCTGAGTGTTAACAGGCCCAGGTAGTGAAGAAGGGAGTCGACATACTTCTTTCTCTTCTACTGCTTCTCTGTAGATGGAATACTTGTAAAGCTGTATCCAAAAGCCTAAATGGAATTTTAGTATTTATTGGGTCCAGCTAAATCTGCTAATTTAGCTTCTAAGGCTTATGCAGGGTTTGTATTGTGGATATTTGTAATTGATACAGAACAATGGGTATCACACCTAGTGATGGTGCTGTGTATCTACAATATCAAAACCATTCCAGTGTTGGGTGGAGGAGGGAAATCCATTGCCCCTGGGATCCATGATAAATAGAGCTATTATCCTTGTTCAGGTGTTTATCAAACCAAACACCTCCTCTGTAATAGGGGACCAGATGATGTACTGAATGGATTTTCTGCTCTTACAAGAAGTTAAGAAAGGAGGGTAGGGGCCTGCATGGTGGTGAAGCGGTTAAGTTCCCACGTTCTGCTTCATCAGCGCCGTTTCGCTGGTCCGGATCCCGGGTGAGGACATGGCACCGCTGGGCAAGCCATGTTGTAGTAGATGTCCCACATATAGAGTAGAGGAAGATGGACATGGATGTTAGCTCAGGGCCAGTCTTCCTCAGCTAAAAAAGGAGGATTGGTGGTGGTGATGTTAGCTCAGGGCTAACCTTCCTCAAAAAAAAAAAAAAAAAAAAAAAAGAAAAGAAAAGAAAAGAAAGGAAGGTAGTTATGTATGTTCATACCTGATGACTATTTTTGTCTTGGAACAACCAAGCCTAAAGTTTTCTAGGGAGTTTGAATTTGTCTTCTGCTTTCTTCTGGGAAAAAAATTCTGGAAACTCAACCTAACCTAATGGGAATTCTTGGGTATGATTCACTAGATAATTAACAGTCATTTTGTTTACCCCTCATTACAGGGATCTCTAAATCGTTCATTAGTCCATCCATGCGTTAATTCTCCTTTCAAGTGCTATCTTGGGCTGATAAAAAAAAATGATTTAACTTAGTGAAGGAAGCATTTTCTGTCAAAAAAATTAATTTGAAGTTTTGTTTAAGAAAAACAGAAATACAACAGAGGGCTTTCTTAGAAATTAGACTAAATCTGACACATATGTTTTTAACTATTATAAGGTAAATGATATGGGCCAGTGGTATGTAATGACAACTACAGGGAAGATTTATAAATACGATTCCTCCTTCTCTCCACCCTACCCGCAAATGAGAGCTTAAAGTTTATTATTAGTTCTTAAGTAGTCAAACCAGCAGAAAAGCTGGATTTTCATATTAGATCAAATACATCAAAGTATCTCGCAACCTAGGTTTATATTCTAGCTGCCTATGGATGGATCGTAGGATTTCCGAAATCTCAAATTGCTTGCAAAAGATTGTGTGATTGTCTATTATGTCCACTCTTCTGAAGAAAGTTTTATCAGCTTATTGAAAAATTCTGTCACTCAAAAATAGTTACAACCACTGACACAATGGCAAACATTCCTATCAATGACTGTGGCAATTCCCCAGGGGATGAAAGAACAAAATCAGGTTGCACTCTCTCATAAGAGAAAAAACTAGGGAAGTAGACCTGTAGGGTATATTTATGGAATGTATTAATTTGATGATAAACTTCAGTTTAACTAATTTGTTGAATTATTAGCAATTTCTAAATATTCACTCCTTCGAATCTTAGTGACCTGAGTCTTGCCAGGCACTTGGGAGATCCTCAAGTTCAGGATGCCCCTACAGAGGAATCCCCAAGGTGATCAGTAACCGGAGTCTCTTTTCTGGCGATGCTGATCTCTCATTGGTGGGCAACTCGAATTGCTATGAGGTTTCCCTTATGTGACGCTGCACTTCCCTATCTGTTTCCTATGAAATCGTGATAGGAACAGAAGTTATCCTTCATGTGGAATCACTCCCACTTTCCCAAAGTTCAGCCTCTCTTAGCTGTGACATTTGTTAGAGAAACGAAAGTTTAGACTGCATATCTGGCAACCATCTGTGATTAGCTAAGTGAATTGTTCCAAGACGCTTGACGCCACCTTCCAAAAGATTTTCAGCTTGAACGACCATGCCTCCCTTCAAGCTGGTCTTGACCTATAATTTTGAAGGAAAAACACGTGAGTAATTGGTCTACCCAATTTGACAGTTACTTCTCTAATCTAAACCTTCTCATTAAAATGATAGCCTAAAAGTCACACGTTTAGTTCTAGAAATATTATTGTTAAGAACCCCAAATAACGTTATCAATATTTTCCCCAGTTCCTTTCTCCTCTCATCTTCTCTTTTCTTTTCACAGAGGGTAGTATTTCTCTTCGTACTCAGACAAGCTGCCCAACTTTGGCTCTACTTGTAGAACAACAAACCAAAGTATTAAAAAGTTATTAAAGTTGGCTTTTGTTTTGTTTAGGGAACTAACATCTTTTTTCTGAGTTAACAGGACTTGTCCTTTCATTTAGTTTAGACAGAGTTTTAAACCCTGCTCTCATCTCACTGGGAGGTTCTTATCCTCCTCCCTCCAATTCCCCTTATGTCAATTTTCTGAATGTCAACTGTTTCTTTTTTACTCAAACCTTTGTAAACGCAGAAAGAAGAACTCACCTCATCTATTGAAATCGTGCATTGCCTCATTTCTTTCCTTTGTACTTGTCACCTTTTAGTCAGTTAAAACAGTGTTTTTCAAACAGTAGGCTGCAATCCACAAACAGGTCATGAAATCAACTTAGTAGGTCATGACTAGCATTTTATAAATGAAATAGAATTTCTTGGAATAGAATGGAGTTGAATAGAATACAAAATATCAGAGTGCATCTAACAGGAAGGATAACAACTATGTCGTGAAACTTTTTTTTCAATTGTGAGAGAGAAAAAGAAAGACTGTGTATGGGGTCTCTAGGTAAAAGATTTTTCTTTGGCCATGGTCAAAAGCATTTGAAAAACACTGAGTTTAAATTCTGGAATTAGGATATCATCTACCCTACGTTCCACAGAGGGGAATTTAAACTCCTTAAATCTCCTAATATAGTAGTAGTTCTTGAGCTTTTATGCATCGGCTCCTTTTCAAATCTGGTAAAATTATGTCCCCTTTTTCCAGAAAAATGCACAGGAGTACAAGCTCAAAAAAAAATTAAAGTTGCTCATATAACTTTAAGGACTGCTGCCCGTATAAAAATATTTGGAATTTGTTTCCAAATTCTTGAAGCTTTCGTTTTATCCCTCACCTCCCATTTGAGCTCATACATTCTCACATCTAACAACTTAACACGATTTTCTATCTCTATCTCCATGTCTTCTTTCTTTCTCGTCTTCTAAACCACCTCCTTGATACTCCAAGCACGAGAATTTTCAGACACAAGTCATTTGGCTGGGCCTCTGTACAATTTCCCTCTCTAATACTCGTTAAAACACTGTCTCTCGGGTGTTGCTGACATATCTAAAATGAAGGCATTTCTGGCTTTCGTGTTCATTAGCCTTTCTTTTCTTTGTCCTGAATTTAGGTGTGTGTCTATTTAGAATGAAGCCTGATGGGTAATGAGCAGCTTTGCACACACCAGCCATGTTCTGTAAATATTGTTCCTATAAAGAGTAGTTATTTATTCTTCAAAATCAGCCATCCAATAATGTAGATATGCGTTATTACTGAACTGACATGCTGAAATTCCCTGGCGTCTGACAAAATGAAAACACGTAGCACTTGCTCCTCAAATCCTAGCAATGGTTAAAAACTGCATTTTCATGCAAACATAAATTACAAATGGAATTATGATAACTCCCCCCCCCCCCCAACAAATGCTCACAAATCATTTGTAATCCTGCCCTGGAGTGCTGTATAGTTGGCTCATTGCATATGCTCACAGCGTTTGTCAGTCTATTCAATCACCGCTACTTCCCGTGGCAAAGTGTACAGGGGCATTTAGAAAACCAGTATGTCTCTATTTCCCTAAATCTACTATTAGGGTGTAGAATCGTGAGTGCAGAGCACTGCTGCTTCACAATAGGAATAATCCTGAGTGTGTATCTTCGTTTTATTCATCTTCAATTTCTGTTTGACAGAATTTCATGCTGCTGGAAGATGTTACATTGACAGCCGAGAGATAATTTCCGTTTTTAATCCAGAGAACAAGAGTCACTTGGGAAGTGACTATAAATGTCCTCTGGGTGTCCCAGAGATATGCCTCATCCCCGTGCTGGAAGGAACACACCTCTGGGAAGGAAACAACTTTGATCAGTAAGTCTCTTTGGAAAACATTAAGAGAAATAGATTTCAGTGATTCCCCCATGAGTCATGGGGTGTGAGATAAAGTAAGCCCTTCCATTTCCAAATCAGCTTTCAAGTGGCGGCAACCCCGCCATTACTCCCAGGCAATGGTTTCCAGCGAGGAACTGAGCGTGATGTTCCCAAACAAGCCTCTCCTTTCTTTCAATATATTCGTGTAAACTTTGTGTGAAATAAGGCCTTTCTTATAATAAAGCTGTCATTAGCCTTATTCCCAGCACTTGTCTCAGCTGGCTGTACCTGGTAGATGTCCTGCTAAAGATGCCGTCCAATCGGGCTGATGCTCCGGTCTTTAACACTATAGTGTTCTCCTTGGGTCAATCCTCGCGACCTTCCTGATTTACTTAAGGACAGAAGCTTTATCCTATAATTGAAACATCTTCCCGGGCCAGCCCTCCTGAGGCTCAAGAAGATGATTCATTGACAGTCCAGAGACTATTTCCCTTCTATTCTGGACCACTGGGGGACAGGTTCCTTTTTTCTATGAGGCAAATTGAGGGTTTGTCATCCTCTCTATATTGTACGTTATATATATTATATATATGTCATGTCACTAATTGCATGTATACACACACACACATACACACACACACAAACTAACTAAGCTAAAGATCCTTAAGGGCAAGGATCCCCTTATATTCATCATCTTTGAGTATATATATATATATATACACACACACACATATATGTCTTATATACTAAATATATATTAAATATATATACACATATTTGTCATACACACAGGTTGCATATTACATACATATATATCACATATATATATATATATATATATACGTCTGTGTGTGTGTATAAACGTGTAGGCTCTTGTAGTAACCTCGGTAAGAGATAATTGAGCTATAAATGAGTGGCCTCATTAGTGGAGACAAGAAAATGCATTTAAGATACTTCTAGAAGGAGGAATTGACAGAACTAGATGATTGTCTAAAACGGGAAGCAGTAAAATGAGAGAGTAAAAGACCAGGATTACTCCTAGTCTGTGGCCAGTGTAACCAGGTGAGTGGTGCTGACATCACTAAGACGGGGAGCCCAACAAAAGGAAAAATTGGGGGAAGTTGTAGTTACCATAGTGACTTATGCACTTCTCAACATTTGGGTTTTGCACATGCTAATCTGTCTTCTAGAATGTTCCCCAAATAACCCATTTCCACCTACCTCCCCTACCCTTCCCCCTCTTCTTTGTCATTTTCCCCTTGATTTTCTTTACCTGGATAACTTCTATTTGTCTATTACTCTCAAGTTAGACAGCAGTTCCTCTGGAAAACTTTCCTGGGATCCGCAAGATTGGACAGGGTGCGTTCTTATGTGCTTCCAAGACTCTGTGCAACAATGTAGTATTTACCACAATACATTGTATTCACTTGTGTACTTTTCATTCTACACTTCTCTACCCGAAAGTAGCAGAGGAAAAGACCACCCCTTAACATCTGGTCTCCAGTCCCATCATAATGCTTGTGTCACAGTAAGAACTGAAAACTAGAATGTAATCATGAATGAATGAATAAAGAAATGAATGAATGAATGAGTAAAACAGGAGTAATTTTGAAGGGCACAATATTGAAACCAACTAACACCATTTGCTTTCATCCTGTCTGTTTCTGTTTGAGATTTGTGCATGCAGAAGCACAGATGGCCATGGGATTGCAGTACTCTTTACATATTTACTCTGTTTCTCCTGCTCTCACTCTCTCTCCCCACTCCCATCCCCACCCCCCACCAGGAACGGTCCTGAATCACAAATGACTCCACTAGTCCCTTAAGCATCTGTCTCTGATCACAGTGTGAGTCTGCCAATCTTGTAACAGACTCCACAAGTGTTTTCCTTGGATTAAAAATCTCATCAAAATTAATATTAAATTCAAAGTAAGTTCACGGTGAGGCAGCTTTTGTGAATAAGTGAAACATGAATGTGGTTTGGCAAATACTGAGTTCTAAAGTTCTTCTCTATTCTCCAAAGAACTAAAGGATGAAAAGAGGGTGAAAGGGACACCCTCTTATTCCCTCCTGTCAAATACAGCTAATCTAATTTACAAATTGATATAAACTTGTCTTGTTAGTAGTCTTGCCTTGTTTGTACTATGGACAAGCTGCCAAACTGAAATAGGTATAGGAATGAAGAAAAGAGTTGCAGACTTGAGTGGAACTTAGTGGATACTGAGCTCAGTTGGAACGAGGCATTCTGGGGCCTAGAGTAAAGGAAGGAAGCAACACTGTGAGGAACCCGGGATAACTGCGTAGAACGCTCATGCAAGGACAACTACGTAGTCCTCAGTCTTGCCACTAACGTGTGGTATGCGCACCTGCAGCATTGGCATCACCTGGGAGCTTGTTAGAAATGCAGACCCCTGGGCCCCTCCCCATTCCTACATTCAGAGCCTCAGGTTTAACAAGATCCTCAGGTAATTCGTATGGACATTAAAGCTTGAGAGGCTTTGCTATAAATCATAGCATTCACAGTGCCTACGGAGTTCAGATTAACTCACTGTAGGGTCACTTTTGAGTTTATTATTCAGATTATGGCATTTTTGAGAGTAAAAGGGGAGTGTTAAATTAATTTTAATTGTGTAGTTTTGAAATATTTAGTTATTAAGAAAAAATTAATTCTTATATAAATGGATCTATAAATTAGTTACAGTCATGAACCATTTTTAAGAATAAAATTCTTTCAGGGCTGGCCCTGTGGCCAAGTGGTTAACTTTGCACGCTCTGATTTGGCGGCCCAGGCTTTCCCTGGTTCAGATCCTGGGTGCAGACATGGCACCATTCATTAGGCCATGCTGAGGTGGCATCCCACATGCCACAACTAGAAGGACCCACAACTAAAAAAATATACAACTATGTACTGGGGAGATTTGGGGAGAAAAAGCAGAAAAACAAAAAAGATTGGCAATAGTTGTTAGCTCAGGTGCCAATCTTTAAAATAAAATAAAATAAAATAAAAATTAAAAAGTTAAAAAAATAAAATTCTTTCTAAAAAAGTGGAAATAAAACATTTCAATGTATATTAAAGAAAAAAATTCTTTATATTGACCTGAACATTAAAATATAACATAAGGGCTGGTTTCAATAGAGTCTGATATATTAATGTGAACTCATGTTTATTTTAAAATATATGTAGTACAGAAATAGCCAGCCCTGCTGGTCTAGTCGTTAAGATTCGGTGCTCTCACTGCTGTGGCCTGGGTTCTTTCCTGGTCAGCAAACCACATCACCTATCTGTCAGTTGTCATATTGTGGCAGCTGTGTGTTGCTGTGATGCTGAAAGTTGTGCCACCAGTACTTCAAATACCACCAGGGTCACCAATGGGGGACAGGTTTCAGCAGAGCTTCCAGATTAGGACAGGCTAGGAAGAAGGACCTGGCCACCTACTCACACAAAAAATTGGCCATTAAAACCCTATGAATAACCAGCAGAGTGACAAACAGCACTAACAACAACAAAAAGTACAGAAATAAGTATAGAAATGTGTGCATACACTCATTGCTATACATACATACATCCTAACTCTACCTACTGAGATGGTCCAGAGGCAGAAAAAGAATAACTATATAAATGTGGAAGAAGGGACAAGTTTCATAAAGGTCTGTGCCACAGTAACAGCTGCTGCAGGGGAGATCCATTACTAAATGCTAAAATCAGTGGGTGAAACTTTTAAGAGAAACAGGATATTTGCACAGCCTCAAAGTATCTTCCCCAAAATACTTTTTTCTTTTTTTTGGTGAGGAAAATGGGCCCTGAGCTAACATCTCTTGCCAGTCTTCCTCTTTTCGCTTGAGGAAGACTGTCCTTGAGCTAATATCTGTGCCAATCTTCCTCCACTTTATGTTGGACGCCCCCTCAGCATGGCTTGATGAGTGGTGCTAGGTCCCTGCCTGGGATCTGAACACGCAAAACCCTGGGCCATCCAAGCAGAGTATGTGAACTTAACCACTATGCCACCAGCCAGTCCCTGCAAATATTTATTCATTATGTGGTGGTTTTAACATAGGTCCACAAATTGTTTGATACTTCTCCCTTCAGGAAGTGGAGCTTAATTCCTCACCCCTGAAACGTAGACCAGATTTAGTGACTCATCTCTAAAAATAAAGTACGGAAAGGAAAACACGACAATTTTACCGTGGAGAAGTTGGCATACACAACCTTAGGGAAGCGTCCAAGGTTAACATCACCAGTGATAAGTTCTGTTGACATCACACATCCCCTGATGAGATGCAGTGAGAAGCACTTCACCTCTCTGATCTTTTTCCCCCAAATCTCTAACTCCAGGCCAATCATACGAAAACATCAGACAAACCCAAATTGAGGAACATCCTACAAAATATCTGATCAGTACTTTTCAAAAGTGTCAAGGCCATAGAACATTAAAGGACAGAGGAGCTGTCATACATTGGAGGGGACGAAGCAGCCATTATGACTAAATGCAACATAGTGTCCTGGATTGAATCCTGAAACAGGAAAGGGACAGTAAAAACCTGGAGAAACGAGCACACAGGCTAGTTAATAACAGTGTTCCAATGTTGGTTCTGATAAATGTGCCATGGTTACATGAAATGTTAATATGAAAAGATGTTGGGTGAAGGTACATGGGAATTCTTTGTACTATTTTTGCAACTCTTCTGCCAATCTTATTTTAAAATAAAAATGTTTAAAGACAAAAATAAACTCAGTGAATATAAGAGCACATTCATAATATATGTATACAAATATTTTGCAAAAGCAGTGTATTTATTCTTAATATTTATATAACATAATCTCAGAAATTGCTAAATGAGATACTTTCACTTTTTTATTTTTTCTATTTTTAATTGTAATGTGCAAATATTTCAGCCAATATATCCTCAGAGGGAGTAGTTTCTCTTTCCATTTAACTGCCTTCTTTTGGCAAATACATTTTAAAGAAAAACGATCAAATAATTTGTCTCTGTTATTTTTTGGGTATAGATAATGGAAGATCATGAGCTTTCTTATTTCATTCCCTTGCAATAGAAAATAAAAATTGATCCAATTACAAATAGAAACCCCAACAAAAGAGCATTCCCTCAAATTGAGATAATACAAAATGCAATTATAGAATTTTAGGGGCCAGTCCCATGCGCGAGTGGTTAAGTTTGCACATTCTGCTTCAGTGGCCCAGGGTTTTGCCAGTTCAGATCCTGGGCACAGACATAGCCCTACTCATCAAGCCATGCTGAGGCGGCGTCCCACATAGCAGAACTAGAAGGACCTACAAATAGAATATACAACTGTGTACTGGGGTGCTTTGGGGAGAAGAAGAAAATAAATAAACAAACAAAAAAAGAATATTGGCAATAGATGTTAGCTCAGGTGCCAATCTTTAAAAAGAAAAAGAATTTTAAAACTAAATCTTGGACATAGTTTTAATTCTTAATGTTGAATAAATTTAGACTCCTCATTTTGTAGTCATAAATTTCATGTATTTTTGTTGGCTTCTTTGAAAAGCTTTGATACTCCATTTGCTGAGTATATTGAATAAAGATTTCCAAACGATTTTGAATTAAATGCAGCCCAAATTCAAAGGACTTTCTAAAAAAAAAGATTAATATCATTATATGACATACACACAGCTATACAAAGTAATTTCTTCAAATTAGTGATCCAAACATTTCTAAAATCTGATTGCTGGTGGGAAGCAAAAAGAAAGCGAAAATTGCAATGCAATTATTATTTTGGGTTCAATATCAGCTTTATCAGAAAACTTTAGTTCAATTACTCTATGTGTATGCATATACACAAATAAACATATGTGTTTAAATTAAATCATTAAGTCAATTAAATTTAACTTAAATTGAGTATATATATATTTTCCAATTTTCCCAAGTATGACTTCTATTTCAATTGATAGGATGTTGTAGCTTATTTTGAAAAATTCTAAATTATATGTGCACTATCCCCATTCCAATAGCGAACTTAATACAGACCAGTCATTTGATCTCAATGAAAAGTCATACTTTCCAGAGTAATACACAAACACTTCCTGTAGCTGCACGTATTGAATCATAATCCTCAGACCCCATCAGTTAAATACCACCTGAATTTGAAGTAGCTGCTGAGGATTCATGAGCAGATTTATGTGACTTGGTTTTGTGTGGTTAGTTATATCTCTACAGCTTCCTTAGTCAACGGTAGTTGTCGAAAAACAATTTGTGGAAGTTACACATTCATTATCTAGCTTTCCTGAAAAACATAAACTTCAGTTCTTAATTCTATTTTCAAATATGGCATTTCATTTTATGCATTTTCTGCTGAAATGACATATTGCCACATAAAAATATGTTACCAAACAACCAAATAGATAACTAGCTGTATATTTATACCATGTAGGACCATATACTACACGATAAAACCAGAGTAACCAGAGCATTCAGACTAATGTCCATCTGTAACTTCGACGATTAGAGAACTACCCTTCTATTTGCAGCATATTCCACACTCTAATCAGTAATTCCTCACATTTTTCATAGATCTCGTCACCTAGTGGGGCTTTGTGCATCTTGGCAATCCGGACACAGTTACACCCAATAGCGAGCCAGGGGAAGGAACTCCAAAATCTTCTCCCACAACCACTGAAAAACAGAAGGGTTAAATTGTCCCTAGTTGCTTCTGCCCAAATGTGCTTTATCATGGAGTACCTTACGTGTTGTTGAAAAGAAGGTGTTAGTTACACTGCATCAGGAGAGGGCTAATGCTATAGACAGGTTACCTCTGGTTGTCCTTCAGCTTTAACCACATGTTAAGGAGAAAACTTTTCACTGGACATGCACCTTACCCACCAGTAGCAGAAACAACGTTAGAAGCTGGATATACTAAGTGGAAGTCTGTGGAATCCATCCCAGCTTATTTTGATGCAGCTCTTGATGATGACATTTATTACAGAAAGTTTAAGATACATTCTGAACCAGGCCAGGATTGTCCCAGGCAGAATGGGACATAGGATTATCCTAACTCAGGCAACTCCAGTGCCAGAGGGTAATAAAAGAGTGTGAAGTAGACCTGCAAAAAGATCATAAGGGATCTGTCTTGAGGTAAAGGGAGTAAGATCCAGGGCCTTATGGAAAAAGGTAGCAAAATCTTGTTGGGGCTGGCCTGGTGGTGCAGCAGTTAAATTCACACGTTCTGCTTTGGTGGCCTGGGGTTCGCTGGTTCAGATCCTGGGTGCGGACCTATGCACTGCTTATTAAGCCATGCCGTGACAGGCAACCCTCATATAAAGTAGATGAAGATGGGCACAGATGTTAGCTCAGGGCCAATCTTCCTCAGCAAAAAGATGAGGATTGGTGGCAAATGTTAGCTCAGGGTTAATCTTCCTAAAAAAAAAATCTAGTGGACAGACAACTGGATTCAAGATTTGGCTCTACTGGCTCTGTCATTTGGAGAACTCATCCAACTGCTCTAAGCCTCAGTTTGCTCAGTGGTATAATAAAAATTGTAGTACTGATGTGGTAGGTATAACACTTACTGCCCAACACTGTGTATGTGTAATTCACATTCCTCTGATCACTAAATTAAATTGAATCAGCTCCAAGCCTCCATCCTCAACACTGGCAGGGAATTGAATCTGAGCAATATTGAAACTCCTTCGAACTTCTGGGATGAGCAAATTGACGGATTATTATCCAATCCATGACATGTGAGAAGGACCCTTTCATTTCTGCTTCAGACTTCAATTCAGAGCACATATTAATTCTTCTTGTTCAAGTCCTTACAAAAATTCAAAAAGACTCATCTGTTTCTCTTCTGCCAGGAAAGAGAGGGAATAATTGAAGGAGCAAAATCATCAAATTGGCTAGAGGGAATGGGAAGCTTAAGTGGAAGGACTGGCTTTGACTAAGACCAGGGACAGTTCATTTATTGCAGCAGGAGGAAGGCATCCGTATGTCCACCCGAGGTGTGTCTGTGAGTGCCTTGGTGTGAACAGCTTCCTGTTAATTCCTTTGTCTTGAATTTTCTGCTTTCCTCTCAAGATTTTTTTCTTATGATTTCTATGTTGATCTCCTTCATCCTTTGTTCATCTGAATCTCCTCCTCTTTCTGTTATCATTTTCTTTTTTTAAACTAGCCATGATATTGAGTATATTTTTTTATTTTTTATATTTTTATAAAGTTTTATATTCCTACTATTAATTTTAAAAGACTTTGGTTATTGCATATTTTTTCATAAATATAACAACATTGCATTTTACTTGATTAATTGTTTTTCTTGAGGGTCATTGAATCTCAAATAGAAAAAAAAGAAAGTTCTGGATTTAGTGAATTTGATATATTTACATCATCTGCAACCAGGCTATGTTATATGTAGGGGATAGAATTAATGATCAAAGAAGTGTTGCCAAGCAAAAAGCTCTGACATTCTTCAATATGAAGATAAAAATCATTTGAAATTAATAATTATTTATATGCAAAGTAAGGCTGCTAAGGTTCTTGAAAACAGTTTATTTTCTTTCAATTTTGTTTATTCTGTTAATATACTGAGCAAACTCTTTTTTCTAGATAGTGCCAAAGTAAACTTTTGCCCAGCCTGTGTCTGCTTTTTCATGATTCTCTGAATTAATAAGTTTCGCTAAGTTCCAAATGGATATACTGCCTGGTGCAGGGTTGTCATCCGACTTAATTCTGCCTCATGATTGGATCTTAAATGATCAATTGAGACCTGTTAGTTTAGATGCTATATTCTTTATGAATGTCATTGATGTTTGTTAATAACATTCATGCATCAATCAAGTTCCAAGAGATTCACCAGCTTGCAAATAAGAATTTCTGCTGCATTGCTACACATTTGTAGAATGTGTCTGGGAATAAAGGAAAAGGGAAGTTCCTCTTTTCCTTCATCCCTTCTTCTCCACTTCCATATTGGCCAGAGTATTTCATTACCTTTCTATTGGAGACTAAATAACAGCCCCCAAAGATATCAGATCCTGATCCTTGGAACCTGAAAATCTTATCTTATAAAGAGGATCTTTGCAGATGTCATTAAGGTTCTTGACATGGGAGATCATCCTAGTGAGCCTTAAATGCCATCACAAGTGTCCTTATAAGAGAAAGGCAGAGGGAGATTACATACAGAGAAGAGGAGGAGGCAAGGGTGACCAGGCAGGCAGAGCTTAGAGTGATATAGCCACAAGACAAGGAATGCTGACAGCCAGCAGAAGCTGAAAGAGGCAAAGAAGGTATTTTCCAGAGCCTCTGGAGGGAGTACCATACTGCTCACATCTTGATATCAGACTTCCACCCTTCAGATCTATGAAAGAATACATTTCTGTTGTTTCAAGTGACCAAGTTTGTGGGAATTTGTTATGACAGTCATGAGAAACTCATATGCTCCCTTCTCCCTATCTCTAGAGAGTGTTTGAGCTACACTTAAATATCAGAGAGAGAAAAAGTAGCTGGAATTTTAGCTGCTTGCCTTAGTATTTTCCTTCTGGATTAGCTGAGACAGGAACATGGTGAGGGGAGGTAACCTGAGAACAAGACTCAGGTCTCTGCTCCCACCCGTCAGTTTTGTGACTTTGGGCACTTAAAATCTCTGACTCTTAGTTTTGCCTTAAAACAAGAGAGTTTCACCCGATTAAAAGATTTTCAAGTTTTGTTTGCAGATTCTATGACAATTTTTAGTTTTAATTTCAATATTAAAATACACATGTTGAGTTATATTAAAAACATAGTGGTTTTAAACACTTGAATATGTTACATATTAGATAGCAACACTTCGAAGACCAATGTGTATTAAATTCTGCTGCCATCTGAATTCATTTTGCTGTTAACCACAGAATACAACTTCCTATTCCGTCCATGTTTAATTCAATGAGTCTCAATTGTTGTCAAAGGAGGACAACAGAGAATACTCTAGGGCGCTTTACCAAAAAAACTCGGCAATCCAGGCCCCACTGTAAGATATTCTAATTTAGTAGGTTTTCTGTAGAGGATTTAAATATCACAGAACAATCTGAAGAACCAATATAACCCATTACTCTTTTTACCGCCCTTCCTCCACACCATTCAACTGGTGCTAATATTCTGATCTAAATGTTTTCTTATTGAATATGGGGTGTTTTTATCAGTGAGGGTTGAAGATCTTTGCTTTCCTTTTCCATTTGGTCTCCAGTATCAGTCATTCTGTAACCCCATACCCAGACTTGTCCTTCTCCACTCACTTGCTGGAGGCTCTCACTAACCTGCATATGGACCATCACTGTGGCCTTCTCACTAGTCTCCCTCTCTCTAGCCTCTAGGCCTCACACTCAATCTATCACTGTTCCTAGACAGTGTTTTCATTTCATGACTCTATTTCAGAAGCAAGGAATAAGGCAAGCCCGTAAACCTTAGCCTGGCATTCAAAGCCTTGTGATACCAGATCCCTATTTATGCTCATCTTTTTTCACTTTCCAATCTGAGCCTTCTTTTTTCAAAAATTGTTTTACTCACTCTTCACCCTCACATGGTACTTTCATGCTATAATTTACATTGATTTCCACATGTGGAAATACCACTTCTTCCTCTATACTCTCCAGAGTTAGTTGGTCCAGTGGTCCGAATGTCACTACTTCAGCCTACGCTGTTTCCTTCTATGAATGGCTATTAGAACCTACTTTCAACTATACAAACAACAGTTGAAATATTCTTTTGGATACAGTACACAAATACTTCAGGGTTCCCAAAAAGACAGATAGCTTTCCTCACCATTCTACCACCTTTCTAGACCCTACCTGATGCATACAGTCTTTCCCAGCTCTTTCATCCCATTTTGGTTTCCTTTTTTATTTTTCTTTGTCTTTCTCCTCAGTCTCACTCATCCTTCATACTTTGTCCTAGTTTACTACTTAGTGTTTCCCAACACTGTCATGTGTTAGAACCATCTGGACAGATTTTAAAGCATACAGATTCCCAGAACCCACAGACAGGAATTTTTCTTTAATTGATCTTTGCAAGGACCAATGTACCAAAAATACACATACACTGACATTTTTTTAATGTTTCCTAGGTGATTCTAATGCAGGAACTGTGTTGAGAAGCACTAAACTGAACCAGATTAGAAGTTCCTTTAAGGAAGCAATCATATATTATACCTCATTTGCCTTCATTGTAATTACAAGGCCAAGTGATCGATAGATACATATTGATTGGCTGATCTTCTTTTTGTTTTAAAGAAAGAAGAGGAAGAAGAAGAAATTGGGGAAGGAAGTCTTATTAAGAATACCCAGTCCTGCCAGTCCCCACTGGAGAACTGCGCAGGTCTTCATGAACCTCCCTGTGGATCCCCAAGGATCTGATACTTAACAGATTCCTGCAAAACTCTATTAAGCATATCAGTTCACCTCATGGTTTAGTCACTGACTGAAATGGAAGACATTAGTTAAGGTCAAGATTTTACATTTAAAAATAGTTATTGTCAACAAGGAACTGGAGAAATGTTCTTGACAGCAACCCAGTATTTTTTATGTTTTGTCACAGTATTTATATGTTTTCTTTGGGGCCAGCACCTTATGTTCATTATGTTACCAAATCCAATATGGACGAATAATAGTGCATCACAGCCTATCTGCAAATAGTGCGTCTTACCCACACTGGGGTAATTGCCTTTCCAGATCAGGATATTTCCAAAACTGCAGTAGACTACAGTCTGTCTTGATGGGCAATGGTCATCCATGATCTGACTCATACTGTCTGGTCTCCGCTACCCCTCAATATGCAGACCCTTGGAGTGTACAAATGAGACATGTGAAATCTAGTGTCTTTTACAAATTGCAAGCATGTGACTTGTGCATCTTTACTCATCAGAGTCACTTCACCATATCACTTCACGGTGCCTCAAAATGCAATCCTCTCTCTCTGGTAAACTCTGTCCAAAAGTTGGGTGCATTTGATCAACATTTGTGCTTACTCTTGTGCACAGGCTTTGTTAGCCTTTTAGACGCTTATGAAATTGTTCTGTTTCTGTGCCACAGTGGTGGTGGTTGGGGCGGAAGTGGAGACCAGAGAGACAGTCCTATTATATATAGTTATAATGAAAAACTTTTCTAGTACCCTAGCCTGGAGTCTCCAGTTCATTTTAATATAATGAGATATTAATTAGGTGCATATAAAGGACAAACTATCCCTTTATTGGTTTGTCATCATGTTCCTACAGCTATTCAGTTCCATTTTGACCATATTCTCCTTACAAAGAATAGGCATATAGGGTTTCCCTTGTATTTTAAAGAAAAAAAGTGTGCCAAACTTCTCCAACAATCTGGAATTTTATTCCATCCATATACATGCATAGTAACAACATTTGTTGAGAAATTATTTCTATCAGAAGTAGAACATTATCTTTGTGATCACCAGGTGCAGTATTGCTACTCTTAGATTTAAATAGATCTTATATATGAATTAAATTCATACTTGCAGCATTGAGTTTAGGGTTTCGATTTAGACTGTGCCTTTCAAAAGATAAAACTGATTAATACTACCTCATTACTTACAATACTGCTTCCAGTAATTTTGTTCATTCTTTATAAAGTATTGCATTTAACAGCAAAGGTTTAAAAATTGAGACAGAGCTGCATCAGCGAAAGAAAATACAAGTACTATACAAGAAAAAAATTGCCATCTTCATTTAACGTACATGTTTAAGATTAAGAAAATGGACAGAAACATACGGCTACATACGAATGCAAAGCCTAGTGACTAAGAGACTGTATCTGCTAAAATATAAAGTGCAAACGGAGCCTGATTATCCAAGAATTGAAATCTTAAGGCGAACTTATAGCACATGTATTTAGAACATCTTTGCAAGTTATATTTTAGCATATACATATATCTGCAACAGCATATAAGAAGAAATCAAGATACACGAGTGCTTTTGAAGCTATTTCTAAAATGCTTTTCTGTATTGTTTGTGACTATTTTCTTTAAAAGCTACTATACAGTGCAAACCATATGTGCTACACAATAACTATACAATAACATTACAAATGACTTTAATATAAAGTTTTTAAATAAAAAATAACATAACCACAGCTATGAATACTGCTGGTAAAATAAATTAATTTCTTTTTTGAAAATGGCACCAATAATACACTTGACTAATGGACTGTAATGAAATTACACCTTAAGTCTTCAACTCAGCCATAATGAATTATCTCCTGATTGCCCAGATGTAATTCAAACAGCTTTTGTTTTTTTTTCTGGACTGGGTAGAACAACATACTAAACACTGGTACCAAAGGCGACTGATGTTTATGTATTTAGTTATTTCATTTGACATGTTCTGCTGCATGTGATGAGCAATAAAACTTCTTGTGAGTTATAAAGTTTGAGAGGTTGTTGAACTGGATGTCACACAGACGGCAATATTTCCCACTGGTTGGAGCCTGGGTGGAGCCATTCACGCCTTTTGCTATACTAGACAACTGTTCCTCTGTGGAGGGAATTCCTGGTGAGACGTTCTCATTTGCAGCTAACGGATTCTCCGAGATCCACGAGGGAGATTTGTGGCCATCTTCATGCTGAGGATTCTGGGACACGTTCTCTTGCTGGGTGTTGGTGGCGGGTCTCTCATCTTGCTTCAGTCCACCATTAACTATTACCATGCCTCTATTTTTGGGCAACAACGGCAGGGAATCTTTCTTCGGCACAGCACACCCATTTGAAGAAGCCTGGCCTTTGGGAGATTCATTTTCCGCGTTTGTGCTTTGCTCTATGTCAGCGTTATGGATGACAAGAGAACCAGAAATATAATCACTTGCTTTTATTCCATAATACGGAGAAAGCTGGTCTGCTCCTTTTGTCTTCTTTATTGCTCCAGGGTAAAGGCATTGTGGAAGAAACAAATGTTTGTTTTCTTCTTTTGTAGCAATGAGCTGAGCGGCTTCGCTAAAGACTTTCAGGCCTTGCAGAGTTGCTAAGTGGGATGAAAATAAGTTTCCATTGGGAGAAGGCTGCTTCAGATTCCCATTTTTCTCACATTTTATTATGCTTCTTTCATAGCTGACATCAGGGCTGTTTCGTTCGCTTTCTGGATTGGGAAACACTTTGCTGTCGAGTTGACCCAGGTCATTACGCTGATGTGCAGTGACGGGACAGAAATTCTGCTTGTGGGCCAGGTAGTTTTCTACCTTGTTGAAACTGATCTTGCACACAGTGCACTCGTGATAGTCCAGCAGCCTTTTGGGAGACGCGGTTGTCCGCTCAGACTGGGATAAACACTTTTTGCTGAGATCTATGGGCACGTCCATCTCTAAGCAGGAAACATTGGAATGAGTAGTGTCACATTTGGAAGCTGGAACACATTTGTTGATCGTCAGAGAAGTTTCCAAATGCTTTGAGACAATTCCTGGAAAGATATCACATCTTGGGTGGTAGCACTCTCCAAGCCCTTCTGTGGGTTCTTGAGTGGAGGTACAAGGATTGCTGAGGTTGGCTACATCAAGAAATCGCTGTTGGACCAGCGGAGGCCTTTGTTCTTGTTCAGGTAGGCACATCTCATACATCTTCCTTCGCTTGCGTGTGCGCATGGTTCTCTGCATGGCAGGCACTTTATTGGAAGCAGACCTCTTTAGTGGAGGGTCGTGGCGTGTAGCACAGTAATACTGTTTGTGGACCATGTAAGTTTCATGTCGGCTGAAGGTAATGTTGCAAGCTTCACAGGTAGTCTTATTTGGGTCACCTTCCCCGTCCACTAAGGGGACGCTGGGATTTTTCACATCAATAGGTTTTCCATTAATTTTATCATCATTGCTATTGGAGGTGGAGAGCTTCTTAGCTTGAGTGGAAAAATCCTTGTCATGGCCCTTCCCATTTGGCCCAATTAAATCTAAAACAGTGGAAGAATTGATGCAGGATGTTTGAAGAAGTGGATTCTCAGGATCAGCAGAGTGAGTAGCTGGGTTGAGAAGGTTTATGGAGGTTTGGCCAGTGTTCGGACTCACGGCCTCAGGCATCTTTTCTGAAACACCAGGGAACTCTGGGGACTTGGCCATCTGCTGCCATCGGCTGCTGCAATAATGTTTTTTGTGCACTAGATAATTATCCAAATTATTGAATGTTATGTTACACTCAAAACAAGTAGCCCCCTTGGGCATCAAGGGGCTGTAAATTACAGGAGGATAGCTACTACTTCCGTGCCTCAGTCGCCGATGTACCAGTTCAGACATCTTGGCTAAGATCTCTGAAGCTTGAGGGACCATTGTGATGTCTTGGGGAAAAGCAAATTGAGACAGGAAAGGGCCCACGGGGAAAGAAGGCCCAATATTAGGCTGCACTGGAGATGAGGCGAGTCTCGGACTAGAGGGCTCAGACTTGATTTTTGTGTAAGAAAAGCTTTGTTTGTTTGTTGTAGGCTGTATCTCTGGTCTCTGGTTAGCGAGAAAGAGCTGAGTCTTTTTCTCACACTTGTCCAGCTCTGTGTCAGAGCTCGCATCTTTAGTCTGCATGGCCTTTTGGCTCTGGGGGAGTTCACTTCTGGTCAACAAGTCTGTGGCTGGCTGTAAGCTGTCTTCGGTTCCACTTGGAGAGTGTTCCATGTCACTTTCTCTGGGAAGTTTGCTGCCAGGGACATGGAGCTCCTGGTGCTGCAATAACTCCCTCTGAGTCTGGAAGCCAAAGTGGCAGTGATTGCATCTGAAGGCAGCTTGAGTGAGATGGGAGAACAGGTGTTGGTGAAAGTTGATCACAGAATCAGCAGTGTAGCTACAGACGGTGCATTTTAGACTAGCACCAGGGGGGAGGAATTCTTCCATTTTCACTCCTGGAGAGATATACAAAATAAGAATACTGTTGGGTTTTTAATGAAATGAACCTTTGCTAATGATCTAATATCTTCAACACAACAGGAATAAATTGAAATCTTTCAGAATCTCATTTGTGATATTTAACTTTTTTCTTCTGACGTCTTTTGCCATGTGTGATAACAGTAAAAGCACTTAATAGTTTCTAAAGCACCTTCATGGATATTGTCACATCACAGTTGGATAGGCACCAGTATCTCCACTTTACAGGTCAGAAAACAAACTCAAGGAGGTTAAGGGAATTGATTCTCATAATAAAGGTGTTCAGTGATGGAGCTATGCCTAAATCTCAGATTTTATAATTTCTAATCTAATAACCTTCTTACCACAACACTATGCTCTACATTAGAAAGATGTAGGCATTCATTAGAGTTGAGATTGATAACTTGTGTGCAAATCAAATAACTCTCAGTGCACTAGATTTGGTCTTTATTCTAAAGACCCCAAATAGGAACCATTTTGTAAAGTAATTAATAACCTCCTACTTTGTCTTTGGTACAAATGTAGAATTTTATTTGTTGGTTTTGCTGAACGTGGTTTATCTCTACTCAGGGCTGATATTCAGCTGGTAGACTCTAGTACACTAATATAGTAATTTAGGACCAGCATCCATGCTGGTTGATCACTGCCTGTTTCTAAATATTTTGAATACCACCAATGACTGCTGGGTAAACCTCACTGTGATATTGTGATTTATAAGATATATATACTCAAATGTCCAAAATATATTTCTCATTTGTATTTGGTCTGTAGAGTTCTTGGCTCACAGCTCCTAAAATCCTGGGAATTTCTTCTGATAAGAGCAATAAATGTGTCTTCTGTTATGTTAATGTGGTGGCTTTTGGAAAGCCCTTAGGTAACCAAAGGATAGGGCGCTGGTTGTTAGGAGAATCAATCATATGATTAGAAGGTTGGAACTTTCAATCCATCCCCACCACCCACCTCCCTGTCCACACAAATCCTCCAGGGAGGGGACAGGACCTGGAGATTGAATTCAATTGTGAATGGCCAATGATTTAATCAATCATGCTTGTGTAATGAAGCCTCTGTAAAAACCCAAAAGGATAGGGTTGGGAGAGTTTCCAGGTTGGTGAACACGTGGAAACTTGGGGAGAGTGGTGCTGGAAGAGAGCATGGAATCTCCTAGGCCTTTCCCATACCTTGCCCTGTGCATCTCTTCCATGCAGCTGTTCTTGAGTTATATCATTTTATAGTAAACCAGTAATCTAGCAAGTAAAACGTTTCTCTGAGTTCTGTGAGCTATCCCAGCAAATTAATCCAAACCAAGGAGGGAGTCTTGGCAACCTCTGATTTACAGCTGGTTGGTCAGAAGTACTGGTAATAACTTGGGCTTTCAACTGGCATCTGAAGTGGATGTAGGGGGCAATCATGTAGGACCAACTCCTTAACCTGTGGAATCTGACCCTATCTTGGGGTAGATAGTGTTAGAATTGAGTTGAATTGTAGGACACCCAGTTTGTGTCCAGAGACTTACCTGGTGGTGGGCGTGGGGGGGGGGGGGCAGGAGGGTGTGGCTTGGGGGGCACAGACGGGAACTACGACTCCTCCCTACCAGGAATTGGAATTGGGATCTGGACATTTTTATTCACTAAGGTCAACTCTAGTGTCCATTTGTGGCATATGGTTAAACATAAGGCTTGGCTCATCCTCCGCACTTGAGACTAAAACAAGAATTGCCTTTTATATTTATAAGCTGAAAATATGTCAGAGCAAACCCAATCTTTCAGTGATAAAAGGGAACTTCTCCTTCCCGTCTCCTTTTCTCCTTAACTAATCCAATACTCATTTTTCTCTTTAGCTGGAAAGATCCCTCTATCTCTATTTTTGTTTTGTGCATGACTTTACTCACCATCTGAGACAACCAACCTACTTCTGCTTCCTCTGCTTTATCACCTACATAGAGACAGCTCATTTGTAGGGACAGGGGAAAGAATGAGTAGAAAGGAAATTGCCTATTTTTATAGGTTCAAAGACAAAAGCTTGCCCTGCACTGGAGTGTTGGAGGTCGGAGCTAGTTTTTTAAAACTCAGCACCTATTTCACTTTTCAATTATTCAGTCCAAGCAAAAACAGCAAAGAAGTCACCAAGAGGTTTCCTGCAAGTTTAGTCTTATACATGCTGAAGAACTCTGACTCCAAACCCTGGTTTGCCCATCCAAGAGTGTTCCTAGAAATAACTAAAGTTAATATAATTCTGTACATTTGGTTAACTTCAACTTTTTAAAAAAATATGGGCCTTAGAATACTATGTAATGATACTAACAACAATCGGGCATACAATTCTAAAATAATTGGGAATAGCTGCCACCTTGCTGTTAGGAGTGGGCTTTAAAAAAATGGCTTTTCAGTCTAATTTTTCTTAAGGAATTTTAAAACATAGTACTAAAAGCGATTTTATGTCGGAAAAATCAACTAAGCTGTTATGACGCACACTCTGGAAATCAAGAGCATTTTATGGATCCAGATTTGAAAGCTAATTTCTCTCAAGTGTGATTTTAATTGGATCTATCAAAATAAGAGCTCTGTTTCAATTCAGCAAATACTTATTCTCATGTACATACTACTTATTCTCTGCCAAGTGGAGAAGAACATGGTCAGTTTCCAAAGATCACTTGATGCTTAAATCAATGAATATTAATGACAATATACAAAGGGCATTCTGACTTTCTTTGTAAAATTATGTTGTTTTACTTCATTTGAAAAAAATAGAATGATGTGGCCTGCAATCTGAGCATTTTAGTTAAAAAGAATTCAGATGCAAGTCCTTTGAGTAGAATATACTGATTATAAGTGACATAAGCTAACAACCAGCTGGGTCCAGTAAGCTAGATTTTGATTTTATAGATAGATATAGTTAGACAGATATAGACGTATATATGTATGTATCTATGAATGAATATATAGAGAGTCTCCTGGAGCAAAAGAAGCAACACGGGAGGCACTTACCACTGTGCGAACTCAGGTGCATTTCTAGAGCTCGGGCATTTGAAAAGCTCTTGGTGCATTGTGGGAAGGGGCATAAGCTGGAAATCTGAGGAGAACTGTCTTCATTTTCTTCTGCCACTGGAGCAGCTTCTCTTTGCCTTCCACTGCAATAGTACATCAGATGAGCTTGCAGATTCCGCTCACTCCGATACCAGATGCCGCAGGACTTGCAAGGGAATATATCTTCTGCAGGCAAAATCACAGGGACACATTAGCTGCTGCCCATTTGGAGCCAACCATAGGTAAAGCAGCATTTAGTTCAATTTTTCTCAGAGACTGCTCTCAGCTTCTGAACTAGGCAATCAGACAGTGATGAGTGGAGTCTTGGATGTGGTTCCACAGTACAGGACTAAGCTTTTAAAAAATGGTTACACTCAATGCAATTTACCTTCCCACAAACTCTTTAGAAAGTGGTACTGTAGGAAATGCCAACATTAAAAGAACAAAAGATTAATTTTAAATTTTTTACACTGTATTTATGGTTTAGAAAAATATGCATTTATAAACAGCAATGTAAATTGGCTTATCTGTTTGATTAAAAGGATCTAATGGCTGAATTAAAGTTAGCTTTGATGCCAACTTCTGACATCATTTGTTCATTTAATAAATTAATTACAGAATGCCTACTATGTGCCAGACTCTATGCTGGGTTCGGTGTAAAACAAAATGAAAGGCCAAACTGCTGTCATTAAGGAGTTTAAGGTCTCCCGGGGTTGATGAACAAGCGGTCAGATAATTATGTTAGAATGCAAGGACTGTTCGGTTGCAGGAATCTGTGGAAGCATGGAAAAGAGAGACTAGGCTAGTGAGATACCTCGAGGGAGGACAAGACCAGAGAAAGACTTAGAGGGAAGATGATGATATGCCTTAGCTGAGCTGTTAAGGATGAAATTAAGCTCATCAGGTGAAGAGGGTTGGGTCTCCCTGGCCAAGGCAACAGCCCAAGGAAAGCCATGGGAGCCTGAGATGGGGACTGGTGAATGCTGGGAGGCTGTACTGTACCACTCGGTCAAGGAACATGATGGGGCTTGGGAGAGATGAGGTTGTAGAAGGCAGAAACAGAGTCTCAAACACCCAGCAGGCTCTCTTAAGAAGTTTAGATTTTTATCTCAATGATTATGGAGAATCACTGAATGATTTTAAACAACAGACTGAGAGAATCAGATGTGATAGAATCCTGACAGTAGAGCTGAGTTTTGAAGGTAGTGAATTTAGAAAGAGGACTTATAACTTGTAGGAGGCAATTGCAGTAACCTAGATAGATGATAGACTTTGAATTGTAGTTAAGACTCATGTAGTATTTATTGAGTCATGCTATGATATGTATTCACTCATGGAAAATTCCTCCATGGGTGTGTTTTTCCCCCTCATCCATTTACAGGCATGGAATGTGAGGTTGAGTAACTTGCTCATGATCATATAAGTGGGTGAACTGGGATTAGAACTTTGTACAAACACTCTTCCATAATGCCTCCATGGCAAGGGGGACAGAGAGGAAGAAAAGCCATGTTGAGGAAGAAGAACTGATGGGAAGTGATGATCACTACTTTGCAACCAGATGCTAGAGCAGATGGTAAAGTTTCTCCTTGCTACCAAGGCTTCTTGTTAATGTTTCTGTGTAAGTGATGGCTTCCTTCATCTCTACAAGGAAAAGAGACAGAGAGGCGATGAATTCAGGCTACAGCACATATAGAGTGACCAAATCTGTCACTGTATTGTACAATGTGGCACTTTTGTAGTTAAAGGGGGCACCAATGAGAGGGATACCAGATAACACTGTAAATTGGGATTAATCCAGGCAAACTTGGACATAAGGTCACATTAGATATATAGGATTTCACATTTCTATAATAAATACAGAGGGACACGGGAAAAGCAGCAACTGAGGTCTAAAACTGCAGAAATAGCTGGACTTGTGATTTGTGAATTGTTAATATATATTCGGTAGTAGAACCCATGATAGTGAAGGAGATGGCTCAAGAAGATTGTGTTGAAGGAGATAAGGAGAAAGCTAAGGACCAAATTCTACTGAATGAGAAGTAAGGACGGCAAGTACAGTATAGAATTTCAAAATAAAAATTGCAAAATTATGGGGCTGGCCCCGTGGCCAAGCGGTTAAGTTCTACTTAATAAGCTCTGCTTCGGCGGCACAGGGTTCAACCAGTTTGGATCCTGGGCGTGGACCTAGCATCACTCATCAAGTCATGCTGAGGTAGCATCCCAAGTAGTACAGCTAGAAGGACCCATGACTAGAATATACAACTATGTGCTGGGGAGCTTTGGGGAGAAGAAAAAAAAATAAGATTGGCAACAGATGTTAGCTCAGGGCCAATCCTTTCCTGCAAAAAACAACAACAAAACAATTTAAAAAAAATTCTCCTTATAAAGTATTCTAAGTTTATATGTATTTTTCTTTTTTTTCTTTCTTGTATCAGCTGGTGTCTTGATTTCTGCAGGCTACACTTCCTCTTTATTAGTATGTCTAATCAAAATTTGATTGTGAATTCTTTTTTTTAAGTATTTAATTCTATAGCCTTTAAACAATACCAAAATTATTCTACCATAAGGGCATCAATGAAAGTTGTTGAGTTTCTTAGAGCTAAGTAGCCTTGAATGTTCAACTAGTTTAGAATGTCAAGTTTTTATGTGTAACTTTCAGGAATTCAACCTGACATGAATGAATTTAAGTGGTTTTTTATACTCCTATGAGAAGCAATCACACACACACACCCCCTTAAAGTTAGAGAGAAGATAAAAGGAAATCACAACACTGGAGTAAAAAGTCGGTCCCTGGTTGCCTGTCAGTAGCCATTTTTTCTCTCCCATAAATACCCATCACCACTACAAAGCTATGGCACTGGGCTATTGCCCTCAGCACTTACTATTGACAATAGCTGTAGGCAAAATAGAAGCCATGGCAGCTTGCTGAGGAAGCAGCTGAATTGAGTCCAGCAGCCGCGCAGGGTACATCCCTTCTGTAAGAGTCATCTGACTGGCAGCTTGTAGCCTTGAGTCAAAATCCACCACAAAGGCAATTAGCTCTTCACCCTCAGAGATGGCCTTCGTAGTTGTGCACCAAAGCTGACCGCCTATTAAGAAGAAAAAAGAAAGAGAAAGAAAGAATTGACATAGAATGCTCGAGCCCACTGTCCACTGGATTGATGTCAAGAGCACCTCTTCATGTTCTTCACATTAGTTTCTACTGCGGTGGAGTGTTTGATCAAGACAACAGCGATACTCCTCTTCCTTGCTATGTGGAAAATTGTATTCCTTGCATTAAATGAACTGTTCTGTGACCAATAGTAGGAGAAGACTAAGAACCAAGTATAGACATAATCTGTAGAGCGTTTTGTCGACTGTTTGCCTTCCAGGGCTTGCCTTAATCAGTAACTGTGCTATCACATGGCATAGTGCCTAAGAACACATGTGGTGGGGATCCATCCATAGACGTTTATTTCAGGTGAGCCTCTGAGTTACTTTTTCTGTACCTTATGAAAGTAAGAAATTCCTTCTTTCTTCCTCCCTCCCTCCTACCATCAGACTGTCTCTTCCCCAAAAATACTCTTATTCTATCAACATCAGATGCCTGAAACTACAAAACAAGTTAACAAAAACTCCTAAAATTTAGAAAGTTAAAATGAAATTCCAGTTAGTTTTACTCTCCTTATGTCTGCTGCCATTTTTTTGGCTGAGTGATCTTTACTTATATAATATTCCTTATAATGCGGCTTCTTTATCTCCGTTTACCCTGATTGAACTTCCTGAAAAGAAGATATGCCACAGATCCTTTTCAAAAAGGATTATTTAAATAAAGATTTGTTTAAATGAAAAGAACCCTTTCTTCAAACACTAAGATATACTCTGGCTCGGCGCTTCAAATGATCACATGTGGTGCATTAAAAAGAAAATTAACTATGTAAGTACATCTTCTAATGTATTGGAATGCGATAGCGAATGCTCATTTATTTAACATGTTTAGACAGGCAAAGCACTTATATTTTGTTATCTACACTCTCAGGCCTAGATATGTATCCTATACAGTTATGCCTGAAATAATGTGGCATACTTGATATGTTATAAAGCTTTTTTTTCATTGTGTATATATTGCAAGGCTATATATTGTACTCATTAAGCAAGCAAAATTTGTACCCATTCTGATAAGTAATACTGCCCTGTTTATCTTTCAGGATAACTGTCTTTTCAACTGCACCTCATTTTTTCCACTCTCAAAGAGATCACAGTTTTTAAACAACTTGTGGTAAAAATCTGGTGGAGAAGATAACCACAGCATATGATATGGCAGAGTCACACAGAAAAATCAGGACACTGTTTCAGAGAAATCTTGGACAATTAATTAAACCAGCTGATTAAATTTTAAAGGTAAGCAAACAAAACACCATCTGTGACAGTACATGTTTGTGAAAAAAAAAAAGAGCTACGATTACATACCTCAAATGTGTGTGAAAGTTTCAAAGTAAAACACAAACAAACTAAAAGACTAGAAAACACCACCTATTTTTTCCCTCTTTGGTTCTAATGTATCTGAAAGCATACAAGTTTACCAAAATTGAAAACAGATTCACTCTGGCATTGATTTATTTATTTATAAATATACAAGCTAAACAGCATTATTGTGGAATCAGATGAGCACTGAAAAGTACTAAGTGATGGTATTTCTGCTGGAGTCATTTCTTCCTGCTGGAAGGATTCTGCATTCAGCTGTGCCTTCTCTGATGTGCATACGGATCCAAGCTACTTACAGCTGTAGACAAGGTAATCATTTGCACCTTATCTTTCCTCTGGGATACAGTTTATTAAGTGAGTCTGTATAATAGAGAGGTGGGGAGGGCAGAGTGGGCACTGCAATTCAGGGTTAACTTGATAGCCTGGTCTTTCAGACTCATTGGATTTTAATGTTGAACTGAATAACTTATATTATTGGTAATAATTTACCATTTTTCATAAATTTACATTATTGGTAAAACCACTATGGCTATTTTTCACAAAAGGAAAGTTTTGAACTCAGGTACCCAGGACAAATCGAGATTTTGGAAAAGGTACCACTCACAGCTAATCTTTATCACAGCAGTGAGCTAAGCAGCAGAATGACTCAGAATACTTGTGCTCAAACTTTCAGCCAAAAAGATCCAATAAATAAATAAAATTCACAAATATCAAGTGTACAGAAAAGTAAGCAAAAAATGATTTTTCTATGTTATTAAACAGCCTAGCACTTGTAAGGCATATCTGTCTTTTCATACATACTCAGTGATGTTCCACATTTTATTGTTTTGATTACTTTATCTCATTTTATGGTTTCAATGGACCACATCCTTTTACAAGGCTGAAGTAGGCTGAAAATGTACTGTGTAGACTTGATGAGGAAGTCAGTCGTCTTAGGATTGAATCTTTCAAATCCTTCATTAGCTATTGATTGAACTGGGCCTTATGGTTTCACACACAGCTGTACAACTAGAATGCACACATATAAACAAATAAATTATAATACCTCATGGTGGTGTCATCCTCTAATGCTAAAGGAAATGTGAGAGGAGTGGTAAGTGACCTCTTGGGGGAGTCGGGCAAGCCACCCGAGGTGACTTTTATTGACTCATAAAGAATAGAGCTAAAATAGCAGAAGTATGTGTAGGGGGGACCTGACAGGTACGTCATTACTGGCAGAGAAAGGAGCATCATGCGAGTGTGGGACTGTGGAAGAGCCTGACTGGTCCTGGTAATGGTTCGGAGGCCAGCAAACCTGGAGCTTGGAGACTGAGGGAGAAAGAGGTGGATTATGGGCAGGGGTGTGCCAGAGCTAACCTGTCTGGGTCACAGGGTGGAATGTTCAATTGTCAGGAATTTTGTGTGCTGGCTGGTATCACACTGGTAACTTGAAATCAGCTGTGGTGAGAGTTGTAGCATTTGCCATGGGAATTGGCAAACACTACAGAGCAGGGCTTCCTCCCACAAAAAGTGTAGAGCAGGATGAGACAGCTTTGAATGTAACATAAAAACAGTTGTGTCTGGCTCATGACGGGGAGATAGTATTTATTTTCTATTAATATATATTAATGTATTTTTAAAATAGATATTAAATATATTAAATTTAATATTAAATGTATATTAAAAATATAATAAATATATATATTAAATTTAATATGAATGAATGAATGAAAAAATTCTTGACCTGAGCCTTTTTCCCCCTCAGAATACAGGTCTGAGGGTAGTGAGGAGAGGAAACTGAAGGGATAGAAAACGTTACCACTAGGGCCATTTGCAGGCTGTTGTACTAGTTCAGTTGTGAGAAGTGTAAATTGTGAGAGAGAAAAGGGCCAAGGTCAAGACAGATGGCTGAGAGAGAACTGTGGTAATTTCATAAGATGAATAAGAGAAAGGAAGCTGTTGAAAATGACAGCAAGGTGTCTTGTTTGGGAAACCAGATGATGGTGATGCCATTAACAAGGCAGTAAAGCTGGTATATTAACAAGGGTATTACACAGGCAACAGTGAGACAACAGGTACCAGTTAGGAGCACTTTCTTCGGGCCAGATACTTCATCTATTTTAATCCTATCAATTATTCTGTGAGGTAGGTGATATTTTCCTCATTTTAGAGTTGAGAAAATTGAAGCAGAGAGCTTAACTAACTTGCCCAAAGCTACACACGTGGTCAGTGGCAGAATCATGATTGAGACTTGTGTCTGTCCGACTCCGAGCCCAAGTGTGCACTTGCATGTGTGTTGTATGTATGCATCTGTATGTGTATGCCTGGAAATACTGAATTCTGCCTTGAAAATGTCAATTCTGAGCTACCTGAGAAGCTTTTGGGTAGATGTATCAAGGATGCAGTTGGAACTCGGAGGAGACATAAGGCTGGAGAAAAAAATATTTTGGAAGTCACCAGCACATTCTAAATGACAGTGAATGCTCTTTGCATTGATGTGGTAACGCAGGAAGATTACAGCATGAAAAGAGAAGGACCAAAGATTAAAACTTGGGGTAGCTCACCATTTAAGATGTGGGTAGAGGAGATGGAATCATTTAAAGATACAAAGAACATATATTTGGAAAAGTTAGAGGGAAACCAAGAGAATGATACCGCAAAAATCAAGGATTGGTTCTTTGAAACTGTTTGGTTGAGTTTCTTAGATGGTGAATTTAGAGAATCCCAACTTGAAGGAGTCACTTATAGGGAAGGATCGCCTATGTATTGTAACATAGTTCCACTTATTGATTGAAATAAAATATTCTAGGTATAATTGCTAGTGAAAGATTTAATCCTATCTGGAGGAAGTATGGACAATGGACGCAGACTGCTGGGGTGCAAATCTTGGCTCTGCCACTTACTAATTGTGTGACTTTGAACTTGTAACCTAAGCATTCCGCCTATCAGTTTCCTCATCCTTGAAAATGGGGATGATGGTAATAGTATGGAACTCATGGTGTTATTATGAGGATTAAATAAGCTAATATATGTTAATATAAGCTATTAAATGAGTTAATATAATATAAATAAGCTAATAAGCTTAAGAACAGCACCTGACATATAGTAAATTCTATGTAATTGTTAATCATTATCCTTTTGGTTTGGTCTGGTTGGGACTAGTACTCTCATTTGTCACTGCCCTGCTAAATCCAAGAAAAGAAATCTCACCAGAAAGAAAAGACAAACCTATGAATTCAATGAGAAAATGTATCTATGCTTCACGGAGAGCACTAACTCATTTCAGAAAAGAAAGACAATGGCTGCATCCATTTGTGGATCACATACTCTATCTTGACCACTTAGAAATAGAAATAGTTTCTAGCCATCTACGTGGGGCTGTGGAGGCAGGAGAACTGTTCCTACCCTGTTTTTAGAGTCAGGTTATACAGGGGACAGCTCTAAATTACAGCTGAATAGAGGGCAGCATTATTCATCTTCATTAAGAAGCAAGCTGAGTGCATGAAAATGCTAAATCACATTGATATTTAGCTATTTTGGTGTCTGACCTCATCTTCAATGGAAACAAATCACAGGGTATTACATTTGGCTTTAAAATAAGAGTACTACTATGAAAGAAAGAAAGAAAGAAAGGAAATAGCAAGTACTGGCAAGGATGTGGAGATTTTGGAACTCTTGTGCCCTGCTGGTGAGACTGTAAAATGGTACAGCCACTGTGGAAAACAGTATGGCGGTTCCTCAAAAAATTAAGAATAGAATTACCTTATGATCCAGCAGTTCCACTTCTGGATATATATTTAAAAGAATTGAAAGCAGGGTCTCAAAGATATTTGCACACCCATGTTCACAGTAGCATAATTAAAAATAGCTAAAACATGGAAGCAACTCAAGCATCCATTGACAGAAGGATGACTAAGCAAAATGTGGCACATACATACAATGGAATACTATTCAGCTTTAAAAAGGAAGGAAATTCTGACAATGCTATAGCATAGGTGAAACTTGAGAACATTATGTTAAGTGAAATAAGCCAGTCACAAAAAGATAAATACTGTAAGATTCCACTTATACGAGGTACTTAAGGTGTTCAAAATCACAGAGACACAGACAGTAGGATGGTGGCTGCCAGGGGCTGGGGGTGGGGGGAAACGGAGAGCTACTGCTTAATGGGCATCAAGTTTCAGCTTTGCAAGACGAAAGAGTTCTGGAGATGGATGGTTGGAATGGTTGTACAACAGCATTAATATACTTAATAACTGTACACTGAAAAATCATTAAGATAGTAAATTTTATGTTATATATATTTTACCACAATAAAAAAATTGGAAAAAAATTAGAGAGCACCATTTTTTTCAGTAAGAAACATCGATTGTGAACCTAAAATTTTTGCACAAGTTTTTTAGCCATAGTTAAGGGTGGAAATATAACTTTTATAAAGTGCTTTTCATATGAGATGGTTTGCAAAAGCATAAAAAATCCAATATGAGTAAGGTCTTCTCTCCTGATTTTCCTGTCAAAGCTACTTTAACAAACTACTACTTGAAAGCTAAGTCCCTAGTGGAACAAAGTTGCTGCTGAGGTAGAGTTTATTTGGCCACATTACCTATTTTCATTTGAATGGATTTTGGATATTTGTGTAGATCTGAAAGTTGTGAATGATGTAACTCCTGTTGTATTCTGTTGACGTGGGTGCCTGTGTTTTGAGTGCCAGTGGAGTGTTCCCATCAACTCTCCATAGATGTGAAATTTAAGGATTCCGAACAGATGTTTTCTGTGACTTTCATATGAGTAGTATGCTTAATGCCTCCAGATTTAAACCAAGCAAATTTTCATATATACTAATTTTCATACTATACTAATATACTAATCTACACTAATTGTATATTTAAATAAAAACAAATAGAATTATGCAAAGGTATTGGATGCACATATGACAATATAATAAATGTTTAACTGAAAAAACTCTTGCAACTTTTTTTGCACAACCATTCAACAGCAAACGATCTTTCTTAAAGGGATTACATGCTAATAATGAAGCATAGTTGGCACTCAAGATCACTGAAAATTTACTTGTCCTCAGTGGAAAGATGGATTAGAAAGAGCACTTAACTGGTGGGTAAGGAGTTTTAGTTCAAGCCCTGACTTGATTATTGTTACTGTGTGATCTTGGAGAATTGCTTTACTTACATCATATAAAATGACAGCCCTAGGCTAGAAACTCTCTAGATTATTATCATCAAGTTGTGAGCAACTTTTTATACTTCTGTGACCAAGATGCTAATAATAGAAATAATCACACATTTATTAAATGGTTACTCTGTGCTAGGCACTATGCATTATCTTAATTTCTCCCAACGGTGAGGTGGCTTTTATTTATTCCCATTTGACTGTGAGATCATGAGGCTGGAAACGTACGTAAATTCTTCAAGGTCACACAGCTAGAGGGGAATTGGAGGAAGAGAAGGAGATGTGGGAGATGGCCTTTAACAAGGCAGTTTGGCTCCAGATTCTGTATGAAGAGCCAGGTGTCCCAAGTCACAGCACCATCTGATGTTCACTAAGTAACTACACTGCACCTTACTTGATAACTCAGAGTTTGGGTAATGAGCACAGTTATCTCTCTGAATTAGATACGAGAAGGCTCATTTTATAAAACATCAAGAAGATTACACAGTGATGAGATACAGCTTTTAAAGGTATAGCTACAATTGGAGAATAATGTCTGTATTTGTGACATGGAAGTAACTCCAGTTTATCTTCTAATGTGACTAAGAAATAATTATAATAGCCAACCCTTAGAAAGCACTTACTATGTGCCAAGCACTATTCTAAACGTTTCAGAAATATTACACTCATTTTCTAATATTAAATATGAATATAGCATTTGTTTGCTTCTCTACTTAAATTGCAAATTGAGCTGGACACTAAAAGGGCATCAAAATCCTACATAGGCATAGAGCACTGGTTGACAATCTTGACTGCCCAGTAGACTCACCTGGGAACTCTTCATCACACTGACTTTCAGATCCTGCCCAGAAGAATCAAACCAAAATCGCTAAGAGTGAAGTTTGGGCCCCATTATTTTTTTCTTTTCTTTCCTTTTTTATTTTTTCCAATTTTATCTATTTTTTAATTGCAGTAACATTGGGTTGCGACATTATATAGCTTTTGGATGTACATCATAACATATTTTGAATTCTGTGTAGATTACATCATGTTCACCACCCAAAAACTAATTATAGTCCATCCCCTCACATGTGAGCCTAATCACCCCTTTTGCCCCCTTCCCCCATGGTAACCACCAATCCATTCTATGGGCCCCATTATTTTCTGGAAGCTCCACAGAGGGCTTAATGTGCCTCTAGAGTTAAGAATCACTGGCATAAGGGTACACTGTCTGCAGTTTGCATAGGGTGGAAACAGTGAGACCCTATGAACAAAAAAGTCTCCTGATAATGAAATATTTCAAAGACATGTACAAACAATTCAGTAGAGAGACGTCCATTTTGAAATTCAGAAAATGAAATTTGAAAATAGCTTTGCATTTCCTCTTTTTTCTCTAACATTTTAAGAATGTGGGAATGATGAGTGAAAAAGTGAAGAAAGGCAGAGAAAGCAAGGATGTCATGACTTAGCATTATCTCTCAAGTGAATAAGTCAGTGAGGAACTCAGTGAATGTGTGAATTATATTCCATCTTACAATGTTTAATTCTTTGTTATCTTGAAGATATGTAATTTATTATTAGGAATGATCAATAATAATGATCCCCAAACCTGTGAATGATCATATTGTGCAAACCAGAGCAAAAAAATCACAATCCTACTGCATGAGTGTGAAGTTTTTTATCAAATGACATCAGGCTCTGAAGCAGCTATCTGATACCTTCCTTGCTTCCACCAAATGGAAGGGTTATTTTAGGATTCTCCTCTTTGTCTGCCTCTTATGCTGCAAACATAGTCATTATCCCCAGACTCCACTCTCACACACCACTCCCTTCACAAATGAAGGACAATACATTCAAGGTTCCATAGAAAGTAATAACTATCAAGACCTTGATGTTTTTGAAAAACCATGTACTTGCTGTTCTAAGCAATGTTTATGATCAAAGTTCTTGTACAAACAGATATGGTTCCTAACAGGAAGCTTATAAATTTTTCTCATAATTGCTGTCAAAACTGCAGTGAAGTGTACTACAAGTTTTGATAATAAAGAATAAAGTCACAGTTCAAACTCGATTATATTTTGGAAATTCACGCTCCTCTTACTAGAAGCAGTGGCCTCAAATATCTCCTCATCCTGCCAAATTTTTCACTTGCACTTTTATTATTTATGAAATCAGTGTCTGCACAATGTCATGCAGACCTCTGCTGATAAACTCTAATTAAGATTAAGACAAGCCTTTTGGAAAGGATCCCATCATTAGCAAACATGATAAACACAAAAATACTCCCTACTTGTCAACCAGGAGCAATTCAGCAACTAACAGTATTATCTGTTGCTAGGTTACAGAGCTGACAAAGCTTCAATTATATTGTTCCACCATACCTATAGAGTTCTGTATAAGCAAAACGTATCCAGTATAAAAGCATTTAACTTCGTCCATGCTATCTGCAATTCTCGGCTTCTTACAATGGTAAAAATCAGGTTAATAATTACATAGCGCGCTGAAAAATCTTTTCCATGTGTTATGTCTATACATGTCTCTTTCTAATTTATCTGTGTGATTGACAGACGCTTGCTTTGTAAAAATAAGGAAATGCAAGCAACTTGAAGGCGTAAACCTCCAGCACAACTATGTCCGGGCTCATCAAGATATGGCCCTAAGCTTAGCATGAAAATATACAGCAAATTGAACCAATTAAATCACATTTAGATTTTGTATTACTCTGCCTCACTATGTAGAAGGATAAGGAGCCTCAAGCAGATAGATAGGGATACCAGTTTGAAACTTTATTTTAAACCAAAAAAACCACAAAACCCCACACACTTACCTAACAGTACAAAAGGAAATAGATGGTTTACAATAATAATTTATTCTAATGGCTTTTCTAAAAGTTGAAGTTAGTAACTTTTACTACATGGCATTAAGTCATTGTCTTACTTCTCTTTATTAGACCGGGAACTCTAGGGGGAAAAAAATCAATAAACACAGCCTCCCAAATGCAGACATTCGACAAGGGAAAAAACAAAGACAAAAAGCCACGTGTGTAAAAAGAGAAAGTCTATGTGAATCGGATCTTCGAGATTATTTCATCACAGGTGATTGTTTGTGGTTTTCATGGAAATCTGGAGAAGAATTAATTACATATAAATGAAGCAGCATTTTAAAATAGTCCTGGCATAAAAATATGTTATATTATATACTGAATTGCTATAGCATTTTGATTTCTGCAGATGTACAATGATATTTCTGCATTACCTAAAAGTCTACCTCCTCCATATGTAGGATACAAGAAGATGGTCAACGGATCATCAGAGTTTAGTTAATAAAAATTACATATTGGCCTCTTGAGTAAACCATGATACCTCTTAGGAAGACTCAGATGAATGAAAGCCATTCTCCCAAGGGATTAATGGGCTGTTTAACACACACACACACACACACACACACACACACACATACACACACACCCCCGAAGGACATTATGTTATGTTTCTGGAAGTGGAAAAAATCAGGGATACTTACTTGTTTGCTCATTAACTTCTTTTATTTTTACTAAATAATTTGAATATCCAACATGATGCCTGTTTGTGAAATTTGATTTTTTTAACAACTGGGAAGTGATTGGTCAGAATAATTCCCTAAAAGCTAAATAATTGCCCCATTTCAACATGGCGCATTACTGCCTAGATCTCAGGGTTTAGACATTAACACAGTACATATATCTATACGTAGCCACATTGTTTAATACAAATTTTATAATGAATTCAAATCCAATACTGTTGAAATTCTTGACAGTGGAGTAGTGCAAGGAATAGAACTTATAAATTATGTGTGCCCCTTCTTTGAAAACCACTGTGGAGGTTTCTTTGTGCATTGGCAAATACAGTAGGAATATGAGGTATTGTGTGGATCCTCCTGCACAGCACCTGATAAAAGAATAAAGAGCTGTGACATATTCTTAAAACAATAGAGGAATTAAAGGGAAACAATGGGCCAGCTGCTTCATTAATACAATCAAAAGGGAGCCCAGCACAGAGGAGTCCAGATAATTAAGCACTACTCTTTTAGACCTCTTTTCTATAATAAAATTGCTTAAAAATGTATTAACTACTTCATAGTTGTTAGATAGATCTTTGCACTTGTTTATTTAGAGTTGATTAATGCCTTTTTTTCTGTATGCAGCAACATGCCAACTCATAGTTTACCATAGTTTTTGAATAAAATAGAGTGAGAATAATTGATAAAGATCTGCACAATACACAGCAATAAATCAAAAGCATTTTGCAAAAGGTCTTTTCTGTTTCTAAATAATCTTTAACATTTTTCATTTGTACTTATAGGCAATGCAGGGCATTTGAGGGCATTTAACTTTCCCATGCTGGCACTCCTGACATCTTTTTATAGAACATCCTAGCAGTTCCTGGGAGAGGGGGGAAAATCAGACTTGACCAGCAAATCTGAAGAGTGCCTTTGGTATTTGGGCCAAAGGAGAGGAAGAACCTCTTTTTTTTTTTGATTCTTCTTTGCCTTTTCCAATCATGAGGGATGGACATACAGCAGAATTACTTGCCAAATGCACTATTTATCCTTCATTAACTTGATTATAGAAAACAAAAACAACTTTTTATGCTCTTTCTGGTAAAACACAATTTACAATTTAAGACATCAAGCCTTTTATTCTTCAACTTTTCTGTCGGCAGACTTTCTTCTGATGTCAAGAGAACATTTAATTGCTTAAGAACTGGAAAATTGGGAACCGACCACTGTGTGGTGAATGTTGAAGTGAGAATAAAAACCATACTCTAATTTTCTCCCAAAAGTTTTTAAGTAAGCGTATGTCAACCCAACATTAAAATTACAAACTTTACTAACTCTGTGGTCAGTTTAAATAAAGTTTAGTCTATTCTGATGATTTTAGGATCTTAATTGAGAAGCTGAAATAGAATTAGAAAGAACAGGAGTTGGAGAGATAAATGAATAAAGATACTTAATCATATTTCTGAGATTAAGAGAAGAAAGATTCTGCTTTTACACATATGTTACATATGATTTAAAATTTATCAGCTGGAGTCATATTTCCAAAGATCTTCCTGTATTATGTCCATATTTTAGAGGATATGGAATACTCAATTCCAGCTATGAAACCTGGCTTCTGACTTCAGTTGTTAGTTCCCTATTAGAGCCATAAGTTTTCCTTGAATACCAGGAAATAAAAACACAAATTAAGTACAATTAAATTAGGTACAAATGAAGATGATTATTTTAGGAGCTATTATCTATGATTATTTATTTAAATATTTTTATTTTGATTAAGCCCACAAAACTTACTTTGTTTGAGTGAAATGTAAAAATAAGTAAACACAAACTGTTTATAGGCTTATGATCAAGTGGATCCTTTCAAAGATACATCTTTGAATGCCTCAAGTTTATAAATTATGTCTTTATGGAAATGTACAAAAACTGGTAAACATTGGTAATGAGCTTAACAACGTCATCTGTGAATTATTTGTCACTTCAAACATTATAAGCTTTATTACTTAGCATAAATTGAACAGGTAACATTGGTCTGAGCAGAACTCAGAAACAAAGAAACAGAAACACCCTTATTCATCTACAGGAATTATCTGTGTGACGATAGGAAACACTATCACTCCATTTTATAGACAAGGAAATCAAAGCCAGCGTGGTTAAACCAGGGCATTTCCTAAACCCCCTCCTATCTATCACAGAGGGACTTCCCTGGCCCAAACTTGCAAAAGATCCACACTAGATCTTTTGGTTCCTGGCAAGTATTCTCTCCACAGAACTTATCGTTTTTCCTCTAAGAAAATGTCTCCTACTGAGACGATTTCCTTTCCCTTTTAAGAAGCACATGAAGCCCCTTTCAGAAAAGGAAACAGTGTCATAGTGATCAGTTCTAGATTCCTTCTGAAGTGTAGGTGCAGAAAATTTGCCCCACGAATAAGAAGGCATTCAGAACTGCCTGGAAAACCTTCTGAACTAATGCGTTGGAAGTCGTGAATCTCAGGTAGCCTACCCTGGGTTTAGGCAAATAGATCCGATGTTTTCATGGGATTTCAACAGGAAAAGGTCTGTTCATGGAATCTTTTCAGTATTCCTGGGGTTTGTGCTCTGGTCTAAGGTGTGCTGTGTCATGGCTTTGCAGGAACTTGCAGTGGTGTCGTGAGGTAGCCCATCTGAGCGTCTGGCTGCCTGGCATTCACAATTTTGAATGACCAGCCGAGAGGTGACATTACACCCCAAAGGCGATCCGTCAAAATTCCGCCTGCAGCTGATAAACTGATTACAAAGCTGCCTAAGACTCTGCTTGTAAACAAAAGCATTTATCAGCTAATAATTTGCAATAAACTGATGTAACTCCCAGCTGAGCCCCTAACTGTAATTGTCTTTACCATCTGCCTATTAAAACACCATTCTTCATCAGCAATCAGGAGCAGAAGGGAGGAAATCTCCACCAAAATACACAAGTTGCAAGCTTATGAATAATCTGAGTGCATTCTGCACTTCCATTATGACTCGTGCGTTGGGTACCCTTAATTTTCATTTTTGCCTAGCCTGGGAATGCTCAGAAATTAGATGGAGGGGAAAAGAAGAGCAGAGGGAAAAAATGAAACATTGTGCCTACTGCTCTGCAGAGGAATAAATTATCCAAGTTCATCGTAGCAGGCTGTTTTTAATTTCTTTCTTTCCTTCTTCCACTGCAATATCCATTGCATATCCTGATGAAAGGCCCCAAGCACCAGGCTGGAAATGAACCTCTTCATTCTCTTTGCAGCTTGTCCATTTCCATTACACTTCTTTGTTTTGCTTTTTTTTTTTTTTTTTTTTTTTAATTCCAAGAGGCTCATTAAACTTCTCCAGGGAGTCAGTTTAAGAGCGTAGACTCCTATGAAAGGGTGTTGAAGGGCTGGCAGGCCCCTGCAGGGTTGGGTATATCCGTGGGTTAGAAGTGCCAAATTGCTGGCAGAGCCCTGCCTTTGCAATCCTCAGTCTGCCACCACAGACGGATGGCTTCCATATTCTAGTGCCCCAGAGCGCGTGCTCTGCCCAACTCTCCTCCCAGAAGATGGATTTCAACAACAGTAGGTTCCAATAGTCAGAAACTCCTTGTTCTTAGAAGAAATCCTGCCCCTTAGGTGCTGACCACATGCATCCACATAAGGAAGGAACTAGGAAAGGGGTTACATTCCTTTGCACTGTGTTTTTCTGGAAACTTCTCTCTGAAGAGGCAATATGATTCCATGTTTTCTCAAAGTTTATTGACTTTTAAGTATATTTACTCTAATTTTCTCCTCACAAAATATACTACTTATTTTAAAATCCACAGTATTAAACACACAAACTGCCCCGATGTTGATATTTTAAAAGTATATATATATATATATGTATATACAGAATACACTTTTTTCTTATCCTTTTGCTGCCCAGAGGATGTTCCTTTTTTCAGGTTATTCCTTTTTCCAGAGAACCTGTTATCCCTCCAAAAGAGCTGAGAAACTCTGCTGAAGGAGACTACCCCACTGACTATGTGCTACAATGAACAATGACCAACTGCTGTTTTTAAGGTTCAAATTCTGAGGATAAGAATTCGTGTCAGGTTTTCTTATTATAACATAATTTAAATTAATGTTTATGTTGTTATTTTGTTCATGAGAGCTTTTCCATAGGTAATTATTTTTCTTTACAGTCTACTGTTGAATACAACAGAACTAATAATTGCCTTCCACACAAATGGTGGAAGTGGACACTCAGGCACCTGTTTTCGTTGTGCCTGGTCTGGAGAAGAAGGTTAATGAGGAACAATGAGTCTGATTTTCCACATGAGTATGAAGGACCTGAGGTGCAGGCAAAATTGCATGTTACTATGTTCCTTGAATTTCGGAGACATCAAATATTAGGACAAAGGTTTGACACAGATTTTAAATAACACAAAAATCTTCAAAGACATTAATTGCATAAGGTAGATTGCTGTCTAGAAGTGCTGAATTTCTTTCTCATCCCACCTTTGATACTTTTATCAAGACTTTGGGATTCTTTGGTCACGGAGATTATTTAAATTAATAAGATATGGAGTAAGAGTGAGCACATTGAACTATGTTGACTTATAATGTCTTACAAAATTAACTAAAAAGACTATACCATCATTTAACTTATAGTTTAATGATTAAAGATGACTTAGATTAAACTTCCGTGTTCATTAACTGCTTCCAAATACACACACAGAAGTGGTGATGTGGTGTTTTATTTGTTAAAAATTTTTCACACCAGATGGATATTTTTATGTCATGACTTAAGCAAAACCGGAAAACTTTGATAGTTATTACTTCTATATCTAAAACCTTCCGGATGGTCTATTCCAAAAAGGGAAACTCAACTCATATTTGAAATGTTGTTGGATCTCTATCCTAAGGCAAACTTTAGAACTATTATATAACAAATTATAATAAAATGCTTTCATGTGAATGAAGGATATTTATAGTACATGGATAGCCTTTGCTTTTCTTCATGAGTCTCTCTCTCTCTATATTGATGTTTATGTACCTAGTCTGGATTTCAACTGGTTTGGAGAAGTTTGGTAAGAAAACAGTTTTGAAAAACTAATTACCAGCAGATGGCGCTCAGTACATTCTATGAGCCTAGCCAGAAGAAAAGAAAATACGGGCTTTATTTATTTAATTCTATTTTATCCTAAATGTGAAGTTGCTATATCAAGCTTTATAATCCCCAAAGATTTCTGTTAATTGACTAAACAACTTTGTGATTATTTACAGACTCTCTTCCAACGCTCATCTAAATGGCACTGCATCCAACTTACGTGCCCATGTGAAGATAAAGTATAAAGATGTAACCCACTTTCCCCTGAAACAGGAAAAGAACAGAAACCTGGGTTCCTAAAGTAGAACATAAACTCGCCAAATGAATTTTCTGCTTAAAATAAGACAATTACCATTTCTTTGCTTTTTGGTACCGTACTTTCTTAAATGAAGAATGTGAAACCCTTATTTTTGAATGGCTTTATAACCTGCATCATGGTTGTTTTAAAGTCCTCTTATAATAAGCCTCTTTGAGTAGATATTTGCTGATTACTGGGACACATATACTGCCTCTGAATGTTATGGAGAATTCTGTGTTTGAGCTGAGGAAGAAAAAAAGCAACTTTGAATGATTATTACATGTGTAAAACTACATAATCCTGTAGAAAGTCTGTCCGAAGTGATGTTCTCTTTTTCTTCTCCTTTCCCCCTGCCTGCTGTCTCTTCCTCTAACTAGGAGAAAACTTTGCTCTGAACTTTAAAACTTTGTTTTTTTCCAATCACCATTACTAGCAGTAATAACTAGCAGTATTTTGTTCCTTCTAATGACAAAGAGTGTAAGGAATTTTATCTAAGGATCCTTATAGATCCCTCTACATTCACTTCCTCCACACCTTACTATCATTCTCTCGTTGGCTAAGTGCTTTTCTCCACTTGCTTTTAATTTGGCCTTGCATATAGCAAAGGTACCCATAGTCACACTACATTCTCAACTCTTGCCATTCTTAAGTGGAAGTCCTGGGACCAGTGTCCCAATGGTATAGCTGCTTAACAGTGAGTCTTAAACTCTAAAGGTTTCACCTGTTGAATTTCTAGGCAAAGTCCCATTAAAGAGAGTGGAGAGTAAGTTTGAAAAACTCAGTAGGACTATGTATAATAAGCATCATGTTGTGTCCCACCATCATTTGTAAGACCTACTTAAGACATGTATTTTCAGAATATGCACAATATAGCTACTATATAATCTTATTACCGCTTAAGAACATTTAGCATTTCTCACAAATTATAATAGCATTAATAAAACAAATAAATTAAAAGCAAGTGTTCAGTCAACATAATAACATACCGTGTAATTTCAAAGGAAGAAATGGGCCTCCAAGTCATTGAAACTCCACAACAGAAAGGGAGTTGAGGCTCTGCCCAGTGCTTTGAAAATCCATCTTTCAAGGTCGGCCCTTGACAGTCAAGTTAAGGAAGGGCAGCGTCGAAGGCAGGGTGGCCTCCTGCCAAGGCTGTTGCAGATGAATGGGTGATCTTAGGGGAATGAACTGCGAAATCTCAAATTTTGCTCATGTGATGATAAAACCAGAGCCAAATGATTTTTTCTAAGACTTGTATGGCCTTCTGTTCCATTTTAGTGTGCAATTTGGAATGATAAATTTTACCATGCATTAATTCGTACAAAAGGGTCAATACTATATTCAAGAGCATATCAATTGTTTTCAGTAAGATTAACAATGAAGTACGTTGTCTTTATCCTCAAACGGGTGCAAAGATCCTCAGGCTGGTGTCATCTGGCTACAGAAAAATGTACTGTTATCACTGACTTTCAGAATAAAGGGGAGAACATTCTACTGAACGTTTAATGATCCTTTTTAGTTGGACCCGTTGTGACAGGATTTGGTACAACCTATTCATGTTCTATATCACAATTCATCTTCACCTTTAGGTATGAATCTCAAGTAAGACAAAAAACAGAATGAGGAGGAGAAGACAGCGGGGCTAGGGTGAGAATCCTCTTCACAGAGGCTCTCCTCTGTACAGCACAACAGGTCGGGCACTGAACCAGGGTGTGGTTTAATGCAGGGTGGACCGACAGGGGAGAACATTACACTCAAGGGCGCAGCTCATCAAGAAGTTCATCAGCAAATGGACTTGGATGATGTCAGGACTGTTACATCAACATATTTCTTCTCATTTAACAATGCCCAGGTCAAAAAGACACTTCACGGGGCCGTTTGCATGGTAGGGAGGCTGGGAGCGAACAAAGCAGGAAGGAGAAGAGTCATCTGGAAATGGGCTCCTAGAGGAAAGGCAAGGAGATTGGCATTGTTCTATGACTTTCTGAGCTTGGTGGTGTTTTCTTAAGTTCACCACAGCCCCCTACATGTGTGTCTGAGTCACACCTTTCTCACCATCTGAACTGGGGTTTTTTAATGGGTTTTTTTGTTAGATTGCTTGGTGATATTTTTGGCAAACAGATGCCTAGAATGCTTTACTACTGCATTTTGGTCTTTAATTTCTAAACGGGTTTTTTGGTTTAATGGTTTAGAGTGGACAAGATATCATTCAGATATTATTCAGGAGGATGGAAGACTTAACTTACTACTTAGATAACAAAGTCCTCTAAGGTTTAGTTATGAATCGAAAAGCAGAACTGAAAATATAGCTTATTGTGCATCATTTCTTAAACACTTACTATGTGGTCTTATTTTTACTCACAATACTAGGGAGATCCTCAGACATGAGCTGTCACTGTAATAGGAGTTGGACATAAATTTTTGAGCAGAAAGTCACATGGCTCTAGTGTGTGTTCAACTACTTTACTTGAGATGAATTTTTTTTTTAAGCATTCGTAAGCTTGAAGACTACTGTCTGGGTGGCGCAAGTGATCATCCCCATGCTTCATCTCTCAGGCTGTCCGACAGTATTGTGTTGAACCGTCAAGTCTGTATCACAAGGAAAACAGCTATGGGGCACTTGTGGGGGAAGCACTATTACTGGCATCGTGGGGATTGACTAAAGGAAATCTGTTGGAATTTTGCAAATCCCTGCTGTAATTCTTTCCAACATTTTCATGAACAACTCTTTGAGTTCTAAAGTACTAGATCCAGGATAGTTAAAAATTGATCTGGGGGGCCAGCCCCTTGGCCGAGTGGTTAAGTTCGTGCACTCTGCTGCAGCGGCCCAGGGTTTCGCTGGTTCGGATCCTGGGCGCTGACATGGCACCGCTCGTGAGGCCACGTTGAGGTGGCGTCCCATATGCCACAACTAGAAGGACACAACTAGAAGTCCTCTAAGATTTAGTTATGTTACAACTATGTACTAGGGGGGATTTGGGGAGATAAAGCAGAAAATAAAGGATTGGCCACAGTTGTTAGCTCAGCTGCCAATCTTTAAAAAAAAAAAATCGATCTGGTCTCAATTCTACATATAGCCTGATAAAAATTAAAATATAATAAAAATGGAAACATAAAATGAAGGTGGAATTTAGAGGAAAAAGGTAACCGACCCCTTTTTCAATATATTTTTCTTATTATAGGTAAGGAAGGTACAGCAGATTAAGTTATTTTTTTTTTTTTTATATATCTCTGTTAAAATGGAAGCAAAAGAGGGAGATAAATTGTTGAGGTTATGACATTTTTCTCTGTCCACAAAGTGTCTACCAGAATGATCTAGTTGAAGCATTCAGTATAGCCACAATTTTAGGGAGTGGAAGATTGCTGAAGAAGGAACTGAAAAAGTCAAGACAGGATATAATTAAGGCTTGAAAAGGATTTCAACAGAGGTAGGGTCAGGCTAAGGACAACTTGTGGTAATGTTTTATAAGCAGCGATAAGAGGAAAGACAGGCAAAAGAGATACAGTATAAAAATAAAAGTTCAAGATCAAGGCTTATTTTAGGATTTTAGTCTTTGAGAACCAACAAAGTTCTGACATAAGGAAAAGGATAATAAAGTCAGAAACATGGATCCCCCTCCTCCAACCTCCCCAAGGAAAATGGAGAGGAGAGGGAAGGCAAGGAGAGGAGAAATCAGACAGAATTCTTACTCTAGAGAAGAACATTTATCTGAACCTTTGAAGTATCCCATAGTAGGAAGTTACACTTGGGCCAGGAAGTGGCCAGTGAAGCCAAGAAGGGACCTGGGGGATCAGAGTGAATCAAAGGAAAAGGGTGGCTGAAGTAAATTCATGATAGCTCCTGATTTTTATCTTACGCAACTTGAATAGCTAAACCCAGCTCAGCAGGAACGCAAGAGGTCTACTTTCATTTTAAAGTAATGTGGGCTTCATAAAGGACCATGTTTCCTTCATGGGTGCATCTGTTTTCAGAGGATATAGAATAAAACCATATAAAAATCCACCAAAAACACAAATATCTTGATAGATGATAAACTATCATTGGAGAAAGAAACCTGAGTTTTCTTGCTCCTCTTTCCAAATAAAAGATATTGAAATAAGTCACTTCAAGGCATATATTTATCTTACTCCATTGAGTGTCTCTCATAAGATTGTAAATATTTATGGCTGCTAGAAGCCACGGAGGGCTTCCAGACATCCTAGTCGTGATGAAGAAAATCCAGCTCCAAGGGGTTAGGTGGTGTGAGAAAGGTCACACAGCCAGGATGTATATGTGTGTGCATCTCTATATGTTTTGCTCTTTACATGAGAGTCTTCCATTGTAGGATTGCCATAGGATTGATCATGACTTTGACTATGTAACACTGGTTAGTAGTTACTAAACTCTTACCACGATATCCCATTTTTTTCCCAACAACTTTTTGAGATTGGTATTGATATTATTTCCATTGAAATAAAGGCTTAAAGAGATTAATCATTCACATTTATAGAGATTCTAAATGATGGGACTAGAACCCAGGTCAACTCACTCCAAAGTTCCGGCATGCAGCCTCTCAACCAGTTAAAGAGAGCACAATCAAGCTGTCAGTCTAAGAAGTACAGAAAAACTCTCATAATCGTCCACTTCGGGAAAGGATGCTTATCCCTTTGGGAGAGAGTCTTGATGACGGGGGTGTAATTCAAACGTGCAGCATGGATATCACATCGCTCTTTCAGACCTTCCACCTTGTAGGTGCCTAACGATATTGTAAGGGAGGCGAGGCAGTCCTAGTGAATTAATAAGGAAATGCTTCTCTGGTTCCAGAAATATTTATATATTTCCGGGTTTCAAATGGTGGAGAGCTGACAGGAGGCCCGTCTATCCACTAACAAGGTACAAAGGGATTAGGAGGTGTTCATAGCATGTTGTTGTTCCAGCATTCTTTAAAAAATCAGTTAACTGTATGCAATTGAGGGGAGTAGTTTAAATAAAACGTTACTAAAATATGTTCTCTGACTTTCGTAACAAAACTCCATGGAGTTGTAAAAATATCTAAGAAAAACATTATGCTACCTTCTTTTGAGAAGCATTTCTTCACAAATAGTTAAAAAATCTATTCTGCTTTTAATAGACATTCCTACTTTCCCAGGACCTGGTGGTACTGATGTTGTTACATCTAGGAAGTCATTTTCTTTTTTGGTAATACACATGGATTTAACTGTGTAGTTTCTACAAATGATAATGGAAGATGAATGTATAAATCTTTGAATATCGTGCAAATGAATGTCACCCTTATGTAGAATGAGGACACATATGTATGTATGAGTGTGTGTGTGTTCTCGTAGTAAAGTAGTTTTCTCTCAATAAATGGCATATGCAATTGCATATTTAACTGGAGATGCTTGCTAGGTAAAGAAAAATTTTCACCCTTTAACTATAAGAAATGTTAAAGTAATAATAGCCCTCCCCTCTCCCCGGTTCTGTGTGCATTTTTGCAGAAAATTTATATATATATATATATAGAGAGAGAGAGAGAGAGAGAAGGAGAAATACTTCTGCTTCTGTTTGCAAAGCATAATTCGATTTTACATACCGTCCTGTGTAGTGACTTTAAAATTACTAAATGAGAACTCTAGCCAGCATTACATGCAAAATATTCATTAATAGTTGTAAACTAAAAAAATATTGCCTTTTTGCAAGGGGAAAGGGATTTTGGAAAAATTGTAAAGAAATCAGAACCTTTGAATGATTTGGGAAATTAAATCATTTAATAAAATAGTAACAGAAGCTTAACTGTTGCAAGTTTAAGATATCAAAAAGCATTTGAACAGCTAGCCTCTTAGTCTCTCATCTGGCAGCCAAAAATTTTTTTTTGATATTCCCTGATTGTCTATTTTTCCCCAGTGAAAGTTATTACATTCCTTTACCCATTTTTTAATCAAAATCATTTCCAACTTATTTCAGTCTGTCACAATAATATTTTCATACGAGGAGTGTTGTAACCTAATTCCTTCATTTGAATAATACATTCATTTTTAATTACTGCAACTTGATCTCAGATTATTCAAATAACTGTTTCATTTTTTATGCTTACCCTGACCCCAGTGTATTTATAGGCTTTTATCCTTACCTGATACCAGTGTAATGTAATTATAGATTGTATTTTAATCATCTACTATATTCTAGTGAGTTTGTTTAAATCGCTCCAATCCTGAGCCTTTTATTTCTGTGCCTTTTAAAATTCTACAATGGCATTCTCTTTGCATAAAAGCAATATTTTTGTAGTTTACAACAATGAATGAATATTTTGCATGCATTGCTGGCTACGGTTCTCATTTAATAATTTTAAAGTTATTTTAAAGTTATCCTGTAGGACGGTATGTAAAATCAAATCGCCTTTGTAAACAGGAGGAGAAATACATCGTACATTGTTCGAAATCTTTATACCTGTTTGTTTTCCAGACGGCCCCCCTCCCACTCCTGCTGCTTTAAAATCACAGATATGCCTTATGCTCATGATCACTGTATCTGCGTCTGGTTATTCAAACCCCTGTAAATAGCTGCTCTGTTGGAACAACACAGGCCAAGTTTCATTTGTGGTAGAACAGGTTTGTCTGATATGAATTATTTTTACTAGTGTTTTTCACTATTGATCATTTCATAATTGCTTGATTATTTCCTAAACTATTACCCCATCAGAAAATCCAATATCTCTGAGCTCCTTTAGGTGGGTATCTGAGCTCTTGGCGTGATGGCTGAATTCAGCAACACATTTAACAAGAAACCAGGAATTTGGTCTGAGAAGATGGCTGACAACATTGCCAACCTATCGAGGTCTAGTGTTCATCTTCTGATCAGACTAATTGGCCTGAGTAATGGATTTGAGCAATGGATTTTCCTACGTGAGTTTGATTATCTTCTCAAGATCCTGGAATCACATTAGTCTCCTCATCGCCCTCACTCTCCATAACCAATTTTACATCCACAGTGCCTTTCAAATCTCCCTCCCCTTTCCTCCTCCAGTGATACCCACTCTGTTCAAACCCCATTAACTCTATCTGACAATGGTTAATCCCCCACCTCCTGTCTTGTACTTTTCCAATCCGTCCTCCACACTTTTGCAAGAATGCACGGCTATAACACAAACATGATCCTGTTCCCACCCTCAATTAAAATCTCTGAATGGCTCTCCATTTCCCACAGGAGGGAACTCAGGCTACTTACCACGAAGTCCTGTAAGAAAAACGTCATCCTGGCTATCACTTTTGATTATGAGGAATCAAGCTGATCTCAAGAGATAACATTTAATTGCATGTACAAGCAAAATTTTGGGAGAGAACACAGATGAGCGAGAGGTTATAAAGCTCTGAGTTCTGACATTAATAGTTAACAAAAAACAGGAACGTTCATAAATCAATGCTAGTTATGACCACAGACCAAATCTTCTGAGTTTCTATCTATGGATTAGACTTCCCTCTTCCCCCTTCATGTTTTACACATTATCTTTAATCCCTTAAAACTCAAAATAGATAATACCATGGAGATAAATGCCCTAAAGATAAATGCAGCACACATAATAGCATATAGTTATAAACCACTGACTTCTTCCACGTTCAGTTCAACCACTGAGATTTTGGCTAAGTTTTTACTTCTTGTTGAATAATTGCATGAGGCCCCTTGAAAATTAATTTCCAGAAATGCCAGTGACAAATTATTAAAGTGTAAATAAGAGGACAAAAATATTTGCCAAAAATATCAGAAACAAGAGGCCCTTTGCTCCTATTGTGAATTCTGTGTGCTGGAGAAAGGATACATTAACTTATTTAACTGCTAGTTGTTACAGATAACTCAGAGAACCTTGAGAATACGTTACCATTACAAAGTACCTTGGAATGTAAAATAAAATAATGGCATGAAATAGGGATTGGGGACAAACTGTTTGATAAGTTTTAAAAATGAATTATGCTGCTTTTTCCAACCTCCATGGAGAAAGGCATGCTTCCCTTCGGGATTTCTTCTACCATTTGGTGCAACATTCACTTGGCTACAATAATACAAGCTTCATTAGAGGAGTAAAATGCAATTGTCTCCCTGAGATCAAAGGACAATCTATTAAATAAAGCAACTAGAACTCCAGAATGAAATAATATGAAAAGTTAGAATTTTACGGTGAATCAAAATGTAAATCGTACGGGCATACTGTGGCTAAATGCAGCAGTGAGATTAGCTTTATTAAGGGGAAATTGACAGCGACTTAAATGACCTGAAAAAATACAAAAAGATATATGAATTCTAAACAACCTGTTTTATGTACTAGATTAAACACAGCATTGGTGCTATTTTGGTAAATTTTAAAGCGCTGCTGGTTAACTATGAGAGTACTAAGAAATACAGAGACAAAAAATAACAGGCATTGTAGTTTTTATAGAAAAGTCCGTATTCAGTGATTCAGGGCCCTAGAAAGGATGGTTTATGTTAAAATAAAACAAAACAAAGTAAAGCCTGTAACCACTACATCAGCTGTGCTCAGAAGGGAAATAAGTGACACATCACATACTGACCATTTATTTGCTCCTGAAATCTGTAAGAATTTTGCTCTAACATGAAATGGAGAACTTAGTACTAACTGTTTAAAATGAAAGGTCTTTATGAATTCTGAAAGCTACAGCTCATGTTTGCCTGAAGGAACAGGAGAGAGGTGGAGACAGGTAAATCCAACTTCTTTGCACACCAGGGGTTCTGAATTTGGCTTCTTTTCAAATGCTTATTGAATACTTGGTGTTTTTTCTTCTAAATGGAAACGAGAGATTTGAAAACTCCTTTTTGTGTATTGTAGTGCATTACATCAGTTAAGCCATTTACAAAATTGTATAAAATTACCCTGAAATCGCATCAAGTATAGCAATGTACCATGAAACTAAAAGAAAGAACATCATAAAAAAACACGTTTCATTTTGCAAGGGAAATATAATAAAGTCAAGGGTCTAAGAATGAAACTGTTACTCCCTCTCACGTTCTTGAAGACAGTCTAACTTATTACAACATTCACTGAAGCCATAGAAGACTGTGAGGGGTTTTTTTCCCCAAAAGAAAATACTGAGTTTGTTTTTCAACTATTGGTTCAGTGAATTATTGAAAAAAGTAATGAAAAGTAATAATCAAGGGTAATAGGACAGAAATATCTATTTACCTTCTAATTATAACAGAAGAATATTATCTTTGAAAATCCTGAAAGCATTTAGTAAAACACTGTTTTTGAAAATTAAATTTTTGTTATAATTTGATTTTGATTATTTACAAATGAATATATATTCTGTGTATATATATGTGTCTATGTAGATATAATATACGTATATACATTGTAGTTCCTAAATCTTCAAACGTTTTCACAAAATCCATACTTTCTTCGTGATAAGTAATTTCAACTGTGATCTAGCTTTATCACCAAAACCCTGCAATTTTAAAGTGTGGTTCATGTAGGAGAAGACAATGAATTGTACTTCTGTCTTTGCCTGCATCTTATGCTTAAAGATCTAGCAGATAAAAGGGAGTCCTGGATACCCACCAATTAATCTTAAAAGCACTCAAAAGAGGACGACAGGATGAAAATTTGGTCAATAAAATATCCTACTCAACTAGTTGTATCCTCCCATTTCCAGACCCTGAAAGTAGTTAGTTTACTATTCAATTTCTAAGAATGGCAGAGTTTCCCCATTAATAGACGCTTCTCTGCTATGCTAATCGGCTCTGGGCAAGTTGGCTGCACTTACTCTTAGTACCATGATGCTTGTGACGCCCCCCCTTCTTCTAGAGATGGAGAACCACCCCAAACCTGTAGTAGATCACCAAGTTTGCTACCAGCTTTACTCCACTTGCTAAGTTACAGAAGACAATCATCGTGAGAAAGTGCAAAGAACCGGCATTTTTAAAATCAGACAAATCTGGGTGAGGAACTCAACTCTAAATATTTAGCATCTGTGTGACTCTGGGCAACTTTATCCTTCTAAACACAATTTGTTCATCTGGAAAACGGGGATTATCCTGTCTACTCTCAGATGATTGCTGTGACTGTTCAATCAGACCACGTTATGTAAGGACAGAGCACAGAGATGAGCATGGAATAGGTGCTTCAAAAATGTTTGCTCTGCTCCCTTCTCATAATTATTTTACTTGGAAGGCAGACTATTCCCTGGATGCATCAACTAGGGCAGATTGCAAAATATCACCTGCTTGAGGTATTGTCCTAGAAGGCATTGGCCCTGGAAAGCACATTTCCTTTGCTACTCTGTTGTCAGCCCTGGTTGCCTTTTGGGGAGTGATTTATATCAGCGATTTCAGACTGTTATTCTGAAAGAAGATTGGCCCTGTTTAGCTTTCAGACCTCTATTTTCTGCTGCATTTTTGGAATAAATATGCACTTGCTAATGTTCTGTACGCTAGGAATTCAGAAAATAGGTACTGGCTGAAAAACATCAAAACTCTTAAGATTTACATATATTTGTAATTCCATAGAGTCCTAAATTATTCAGATTTTGTTTTGTTTTGCTTTTTAGATGACAATTTGAGTCTTTTTAAGCTGGATAGAGCAAGTGGAACTATGAAAAAGGAGAAATAAAGTCTTGTGACTTATGTGATTTTTATTTTATCTCCTGTATATATTTTATATAAATATGTATATTTATGACATATAACTCACATTTACTTAGAGAAATTTGAATAGGAATTTTTTCAAATACAGTTCAACAAAAAAATGAATATGACAAATACTGTTCATAGTGATAAAAGATCTAAATTTTAACAATGTAGCTAGATTGGAAACACTGACCTAAGGTTAAATATTATATCATGTGGTATCAGTACTGTACCATTAAGTCTGGATTTGTTTATATCCAAAATGTGGTTAAGCATTTAATTTTAAAAATTCTAAAGCAATTGTGAGAGGGTGTGTGTGTCTGTGTATGTGTCTGTGTGTGTGTGTGTGTAACATAGTTTGGGGGACTAATTTTAAAAATAAAAACTATAAATGTGCAAAAATATTTATATGAACGGCACTCCTGGATGGAAACTCTATTTCTAATAGTCAAACTTGATGCACATACTGGTCCCTTGGCATGCCCAGCTCTGAGCCATCTGTTATGTTGGCATTGTGCCCACTCACAAGGAGTTATGCCAGTTTAACATGATATAGGTGACACCAAAATGAACGTTTGAGAGGGTAGATAGCGGAGTGAGCTATGACCCTTCCTGTAATCAGGACCCTTGGTGGCTGTCTTTATTGGAGAGGAAGATCTGTGTTAATTCTGTGGACCCTGTGTTACCAAAAATGCCATTACAAAAGAAAGAAATTCAGTATTCTATCACTCATCGGAGTATTAAAATTTTTACCCAAGTGTTGAAAGTTAAATATTTCAGTGTAAGACCTTGCACCATCTTGAAATTAATATTATCAGTACCATACATATTCTTAGTAGGTCAAGAACATATATGGCAGTATAACTGATTTTCCAAGGGGCTTTCAAAGGGCCATGTATTAACATATATAATATACGTGTTTTACGAGAAGTAGCAGCACTAAAATAATCCACTACTTACATTTTTGCTCATAGGGTGTCTTAATTGCTTTTCTTATGCTATACCTGTCAGTTTCATTGCATTTATTTGCTTCACTCCTTCTACTAATGTATTGAGTTTACACTCTCTTTCTGGGGATCAAATAATGAAACTGATATTTTTGATATCACTGTTTTTCTATCAAACTCCCTGTAATTTTTTACAAAATGTTCATCCTCTTAAAATCTATAAAGTTTCCTGCCTTCCATTGCCTTGCACTTTCCTGAGTTAAATATAAATATATTACTTATAGGGAAAGTAATACACTAAAGTCTGTAAGGGAATTCAGAGAAATAAATATTTTTATATAACCAATGGGTTAAGTCATCTTGAGTCCAAAGAGACATGAGCAGGGCAAAAGTGAAAATGACCATCCCTGCCTTCTTGAAGCATCATGGGATTTTCCTTAGGCTCTCTATAGCTTATAAAAAGAGCAGGAATTTAGAAAGGTGAAAAAAACTTCCAGAGCACAGTCTAACTGACTTCCTCTATTCCTGAATTTGTAATTTATAGGCCAGCATTACCTGGTCAGATTAGGTAGCACAAAACAGAAGGTGGCAAGTAAGAGATAATTTTCATCAGTAATTTATTCAGCTCCTTACTCAACCTCTATTCATGGAACACACACTATGGTTAAGGCAGTGTGGAGTGCAGAGGGTGAAAGAATACATGGACTGCTCCCTCAACGTGCTCAGCCCATATGCATAAAGGAGGGGTGGTAGGTCTCTCTTCTCCTGCCCCATGATGCCAGACTCTCAGGCAGGCCTTGGATCCCACTGGATCTATATGCTGAGGTGCCAGAGAACAACTGCACATGAAATGTTCATAACGCCCACAGAAATATGTCCTCAAACACTCACATCATCTTTAAAAGACCTCTGACAGAGAAGCAAGTGAGACAGATAATTTGATACAGTTTAGCACAATTTAAAAAGTTGTCAAGATGACAAACTTCTGGTATGTTCTGTTATAATTTGGTCATTTTTTAGCTATGTTACTTGGGTAATTGTTTATTTTCTCTGAGCCTCAGTTCATTGTTCTGTAAAATGGAGTAACAGCTCCTACTTCGAAGGGTTGTTCTGAGGATTGGCAGCACATATATAATGGCTAGTCCAGAGAAGGGGCCCACAGCTGTGTGACTCAGGCACGAATGATACACTCCATTACTTGCTTTTGTTTTTAATTGGAGTCTATTGCCTATTTAGAAATATGATCTCCAACGTGCTAAGACCTTTCAAAAGTGGGTTTGTCACTTTTCAAAGACATATTCTTACAATCTTAACCCTAAAGAAGTCCTGGGTACTTGCTTAAAAAAAAGTCAAACTTGGTACCTTGAAATAAAAATCCTATATCCTTGCCTTGGTATCTATACTGTCTTTTACCTCACTCATTGGCTAATTGTTGAATCCAGGCAATTCAGTTTCTCACCTTCCAGAGCTACAGAAAATAAGTCCCGTCTGTGTTGTTCACTATCATGTCCTTAAAGTCTATCAGAATACCCAGCACTGGTAGCCAAACAACAAATGTGTTAAATGAAGGGATACCATTATCCTTGACACTGGTCAGGGACACTAAGGAAGCATCCTCCTTGTTTCGACTAATAAGCGAGATATGAAAGCAGAGAGGGTCATGAATGAAAAGAACTCATGGTTGAATTCATTCATGCATAAATGCAGCTATCATTTTACCATGGCTGCTATGATTACAGTTCAAGATATTAATAGATAAAGTCGAGTTCTTGGATTCTAGAAACTGTTATCTAATTTAGTAAACACACACACACACACACACACATATACATGCAGTCATTAAGAGACAATTCATGTGTCAAGCCAAATCATACAAGTATCACTTGTTACAGGAGTTTGGGAGAGTGGAAAATCATGATGCCTACAGTCGTTGGAGAAGCCTCAGGAAAAGAGGTGGGATTTGAGTTGACTCATGAAGAATGGACACAGCCGATATTGTGGAGAGCAGTTCTGCCCTAGCAAAGAAACCCAGGTTGGCTAGTGTTCTGTTTACCTTTGGCCATGATGGCAAAGTCAAGGTCCTGGATTCTTATATAGCCTGTGCTACTATGAATGCGGGAAATCCATCTAATTTTTCTGAGTCTCACTTTCTTCATGTTTAAAATTAAAAGGCTGGTACTTTGGTTCCTTTCAACTGATTAAAAGATCAAAATGGGCAGATGGAGTAAAGTGATGATGCCATGCCAATAAATACTGCCATCATGAGACAACTCCAGGTGAGTTTTTAGAGTCTGAAAATGAAATAAAATGGTTTTCTATAAGCCTAAGCTTACTCTCTGTTGTGTGTGAAATGGAACTACATAAAGGTAAGAATCCAGTTAAATATCTTATAATCTTGCTTATCTCCAATTACCTCTTATCAAGTGGCATATTAAAAATATCTTTGGAAGGGAATGTTATGATCCAAAGAAAGAGAGGCCTGTTAACACGGACCAGGAAGGCTTTGGTGTCAAGCATGAGTCTCTTATAATGACTCTGCGTCCAGCTGTGGATGTCTTCCAAAATGAGCGATCCATTCATACTGCAATAGACCAACTACCTCAGGCATACTTTCTGTATGAGGCTTCAAAGTTACTAGTGCTTTCTAGAACAGCTCTCATATTTGGTAGATTAGAATACCTAAAGAATGCACACTGAAACTAGCCGCCTTTTATCTAGTTAGGGTTTTTGATCAATGTTACTAAAACTTCACAATGAGGCTACTAAAAAACAGAGCAAGATTCTTTTTGTTAAAATTGAATGAACAGCTGAAATGGCAAACTCAAAAGCATAATGTCTACTGAAATATCTAGAATATTATTGCTATATTACTTTTGGTAATCATAAATATTAATTCACAGGTATAATTTAGCCTAGCTGCTATACAAAAATAACTACTACTGTATGTGGAGTAAATAAATAGAAAGTGTGTTTGTGTGCATGTGTGTGACTGTTTGTGTGTCTGTGTGATTTTCAACTGCCAAGCAATATCTTGGGCAGCCAAGACTCCCAAAATGTTCAGAACTGCAGTAGACATGATCCTATCTCCATTCAGTGATGCCATAGTTTGTAAATGTTCCCGCCTGAACCAATGAAAGATATTGGTGATTAGCGCCACTGAAAGATATGTCTTGGGTCTTCTTTGATATTCAGAAAGCAGGCACTTAGGAAAGTTTGTTAAAAGCATGGATATCTCTATTAATATTATTAACAAGCATTTGTCAGTGTCACAGGCAGTCATGAATCTTGCTGTCCATTACTGTGCCTGTATAGGTGTTAGGAAATTCCTATACTCTCCAGTATGCCTTTCATCAGACAATCCCTGATGGTGAGCATTCCAACTTTAGAGTTTCATTTGGATATGGTTATAAAGCTCTGGGAAATGATATTAGGATTCTGTTGCTCAGTGAATATTTGAATAATGGGGGAAGTGGGTGGGATAGAGGTCCCACACTGATAAGCAGTTCTATGAAGTTATTTTTTGCAGACGTGGCATAGCTTCAGAACACCAGAAACCCAGGAGGAGGGGAAACAAAGGAACTCAGAGTAGAATGAAAGGAGCCCACCACATAGTTTTGCTTAGAGTTGGCTCCACCCATCCTCCCTACACCATGCCCAAACTTGCAGGTAGCAAGTCACTACAAGTATGAGTGTGTGTGAGTTCAAGATTATGGGGAATTTGGCTAAATTGCAAAGAGACATCAATAGATTCCCTGACCATTACAGTGAAAGTTGTCACTTCAAGGTATTTATGGGTTTATTTTGAATTATAGAGTCATAAAATATATTCCAAATTTATTAACTATGGCTTTTGACCTGGATGTGGAGGCAACTTTTTAATATGTGCTTAGATTTTCATTTTTAATTACACAGGTGACTGCTTAAACATTCCCATTAATATAGGAAATTAAAATGTTTATTTCATAAGTTGAAACTGATAATTGTTTTTATAATTTTATAAACAGACTGAAAGAGTCTCTAATAATATATCTTTTAAAACAAAGCATACACATTTTGATCACTACAGTTATCTGTCTTCAACTTAGGAGTCTAATATGCAATGAGAGTAAATGATGGGGCTGCTATAAATTCGGAGATAAAATGCCTTTAGACGTCACTCTAACAAGACTTGCATGCTATTAGTATTCTCTCAGGGATAAATTTTAAAAGTTGTAACATAATAAAAAATGGTTGGACTATATTTCCCCACAGCTTTCATTTTATTATGTTGCATGAAATATGCCTTTATTGGCTATAGCATTACTGGAAGTAAAATATACTGGGTACTGAAAAATTCTGTCACTTTGTATTAGCTGTAAATTATCGACTAGTATAAACCCTAATTTCATTTGTCACATTCTGTTGCATTGCTGCTCTTCCCTGTTCCCATTCTGTCATTCTGGCAGGCCCACGCTGCCCCAGGTATCACGGCATCGCCATCTGCACCCGACATCTGTCTCTCTATTGATCACACGGGTTTAGCACTTGATCAAACAGAGCACAACAGAATACATCTCTTTTTGCAATACTGCCAATGCCAAATGCTGCATGAAATCTACTACAAAAGGCTCCTTTACCTCGTTGAAAAACTGCACTTGTGTGGCTCTGCTTTGCTATAAACCGCAGCATTTTCCCTCCTCGGGTCTTACATCACACAAGAGTTATATAAAAATAAATCTAATTTTCATATATTTGAGAATGAATAAGGTTAAATGTGACCAATGCCACTCATGACAATGAGAGTCACTAGGAGAATTATAGAAGATGATGTATGCTTTTTAGGCCTACCTATATGAAAGCCATTGTTCCTACTTTATTAGTCTGTTTGGTGGCATTTGTTAGGATGCATAAATCCTTCGACTGGCCAACAGAGTTTTTCACTTTTTATCCAGCTGCTTCATGTTGTGTAACGGAAGCTTTCAAGCCAGCCAAGCCAGGAGACAAGTGTTCCACATTGGCGTATGGCGTTCAAGCATTTTAGAGCCACCGACATTTCGCCTTGTATAGGCAGCACCTGAGAAGTCTATGAAGCAACTGCAGATTTTTGGTTAGCTGCAGGGAAAAACAGCATATTTTTTCAAGGGCTACAGGGTTTTTACCTATGTGACTCTCACTCACCTTAGGGTAGGGCCACATGCACAGCCATGAAAACCAATGCCAAGATGTTGCAATAAACAGCCACTACAATGGAAAAGATAAGGCTACAGGGAGATATTCAAGGAGAGTAAAAGCCAGAACAGCAGCATTTTTAGTTCCCAGAAACACAATAGTAGGATTAAGGTATGCAGTTATTTTTGTTCCCATATTTTCACACTTTGCACAGTGAGACAAATTGTTTCCAGGGAGAATATCTTATACTCACCATGTAAACAAATAAATAAAAATGCTCCTAAAATTTTAAGACAGATAGCCATATCGTATTTAAAACCTATTCAATATCTTACTAGTCAGAGATTGCATATTTTATTTACAGCCTTAGAAATTACTTTGGGGGATGGGGGTAGAGAAAAAGGCTTCAACATTAAAAATGATCAAGTTTTTAAAAATTAGTTTTTATTTTAACTGATCCAGGGTGGTTATAAAACCAGCAACCCTTGTTTTTAAAGGTAGTATTAGTTACATCATAAGACAAGTGGATTCTAGCAATGTATTATTCATAAGACGTTTTGTAGCCAAATACGTTACAGTGTATAGTTGTACCAACAAATTAATATTTTAGAGCTAATTGAAATTGTTCTTCCTATAAAGATTAAGCCTCTTCTACCCAACACACTTCAGTCATTAAAATAACACTTTTAATGCCTTGTCTAAATGATGCCTGACATTAATGCAAAGCTATATTAAAGCACTCAAATGACCAGTTCTTTTGTAATGTATTCTATATGATCAGACATTGGGTCAGAGTTGGGCAGTGTGCATGAAGTAGTATCAAGTGGAAGCTAATTAAAATATATTCTCTATATAACTTTGCAGAAAAAAGACACCAATAATCATCAGAAGGTATTCTGAAAATGGCATTTCTGAAGGCTTGCAGCATGCTTTAATCCCCTTGCATAAGGGTAATTTTTGACATAAAGGTTTTATTGCAGGCTCAAAACTTCAGTTGGAAAATAATTTTTTACTATGTCAATAAAATCATTATGCAGTCTCTCAAATGCTTTTCTTATATGATTTTTATTTCCTAGAATATCAACTGTCATTTTTAAGACAGTAATGGTTTCAGTATTTTGCCATATTTTCATTCAACTAAATATCTTCCTGCAAACAGAGTTAGACTTCCCTGTCTCTCCTGAGACTGCTGCCACAATTATTACAACAACACACACGCACGCACGCAGGCATGCTCACACACACAGCACATGCATGTGTGTGCAGGCACACACACACACACAGTAAATTTCCCCTGACCATCACAAAATGCAGGAAAGCAGACACACTGAAGGTCTGTATCTATGGCAGACTTGTTCGCCCACCACAAAAATCCTCCCAACAATAGCTACTTAAATCTCCTACAGCCAGGGCCAATTTTGCAACAGTCATGTTTGGGCTTACAAATCATGTCCTGGTTTGTTCTCTGTTATCCCTCAGACACATCTGTGTTAAAAAGAAAAAAAAAATCACACGCTTTACCTCCATTGAGAGAAAAAAAATTAGTCACTACCACTTTTCTCTTACAATTCACATTTCTTATATCCTTTTTGGGAAATTAGATTCAATTGAGAATGGCAGGTCATAGAACAAGAAATTGAGGTACAATATTCATCTTTAGAGATCAGGGGTCCTAGACAAAGACTTTGCTCCTGATGTCTTTTATGCAGAAAATTTTCATTGATGTCACTTCGTCTCAAAGTTTTCATCTCTGCACGGTATGACAGAGCTTCCAAGCCTGAACTTACTACTTCCTGCTGCCTAGAATAAAGCATACATTTATGAATGAATAATTCTACTTCTGATGCTCCGTATTTTCAAGACAGTGGATCTAAGAAATTCTTTATAAAGCCAGCTGAATATAGACTTTTGGTTGAATATTTGCTTTTAAATTAAGTGACCTCAACTTATCTTTTAATTTAAGCCCTCACATCAATAGAAATTAAGTAACCACATCTCTCATTGTTCATAATTGTCATTTGCCTTGATCCTCATTCTAGCTTTTGGACTCATAGGAAATTTTGTTGACTAAACTAACAATCCACATCTACCCCATTGGGGACAAAAAGTGGATTTCATTTATGCCTTATTCCTACAATACTGATGGGAAATTCTGCTTTACCATAACTGCATTTATTATAGAAATTAGTAACAGAGAAAAATATTAGGCACTGAATACTTGCACATAATATTTAGTTAGCATGAATTAAAAATCTAAACTTAAGTACTCTTGAAATATATAATAGCACATTAGAAATACTAACAACGTTACAAGATCCATATTGAGTATAAACATTCGCTGAAATATCAGTACAAAATGCAATCCTTACTTAAAGAATGACACATTTAATTAGTAGCAATTATTTGGTATGAGTAGAAATTAAAGCAATATTTTTATTTCCACATTTAACGATATTTTTTTCACCACTTTGTGGTAAGAAAGATGCATTGCTACATCATTACATGATGCAGCAATGAATATATAGTTAAAAAACAAGAAAAATGCAAATTTTTTTTTTACCAAAGTGTTTTCAAACTTTCAGGCAGATTAATTAGATTGTCACATATCATACTTTGGTTAAATGTGCTTTGAAGTTACTGATTATTTAATGGATTTAGGCTCGATAATTTGCATTTTAGAAATTCAGGTTTCTTTTTCTTTAACGTAAATTTGGTTTTCTTCAGTGACAGTTCTTTCCAACTTAACTCGGACTTCCAGTAGTAATTCCAATTCCAAAAGGAATTAAGAGAGATTTACAGGGAAAATGAAGACTGTTCCCAAAAACAGTTTCAATTATAACAGCTCTGGTCGACAGATGAGGTTTGTGTGAACTGTCTGAGGGTTCAGAAGAGCCGTCCGCGGGTGGGCTCTGGGTATAAAGTTTACGGTGCTGTTTCTATGGTCTCCAACCTCCACGTGTTAAAAGTCAGACTCTCGTGCCACAAAACCCATCATTAGAATTTAAACCACTGATCTCTAGAACCTAGGATTTAAATTCCCAGCATATCATTATGTAACACAACAAGTCACTTGTCATGGTGGAAATTGCAGCTAATTCCAGGCATCCTGCAGCCCTGTGATGGTTTGCTAATGAGGAGCGCTGAGAGAGGAGCACGCCCCCTTCTGGTGACCCTAGCCTCTTAGGTTGGTCCTGCTCAGGTGTGTGGGAGGTAGTTCCAACACCCTGGAAGTCAGATGCCTACTGAAAGCCCAATGTGCTCGTCTTGTGCAGTCAGTAAAGGATTCTGAGCTTTGCTTTTCCACCCTCTCAACCTCCCAATTACATCACAAGAAAATTCTACTCATTTGTTTGATAAACCTGTACAAACAGTTAGAGTATCCTAATGGAATTCTAAAACTATCTACAATTTCTATTTTAGCTTTCCCTATGTACATATGGGGGAAAAAAAGGTTTCTACTGTCAAATGTCTATAAAGAAAGGCAGAAAAATATTTAGACAATTATATAGAGGCTTTATGACTGCAACCATCTGAGTTGAGAGGTAAAGGATGGGAGCACATACGATGTTGCATGTTCTTGAAATCACTCCTGGAGTTCTTTTTCAAACAAGGTGGTTAATTATTAAAACAGAACAAGTGTTGTTTGCTTATTCTATATAGTTTTGTTACATCATAAACTAAGCACTGTTTAAAATGTTCTACGTTGACAAGGCAGGAGAAAATATGTACCCAGGCTTTAAAATATGTGTGTAGTCACCACACACAACCAACTGTTTCCTGTTTATGACAAAGGAGTAAATAAGCCATTGATCTGGCAGCACGGCACCTGCTTTGCACCCGACTCCGTATCAGTAGTCCCTGAACCCTCATTATTTTTCCTCAATTAAAGTTCATAGTCTCGGAAAGTCTGTGCTGAGCAGATGTACAACTGTTCTTGACGATGGAACACAGAAGAATCACAAATTTAGAAAACTACTGCCATTTCACAAGCCCCAGAATCACGTCATTTGTTGTGGGTAGGAAACATTACAAACAATATGTCTCTTTTATAGGCTGCTAAGCCTGCACATTACAGAAAAGAATATTAAAGTTCAAAAACTGTCACATGAGCAGTACATTATGAATACAGTAATGCATTTTTTTTATGATTCAAATAATGGTTACTGAAATGAAAAAAAAATAAAATCTTCAGTGGGTTATAATGTAAAAATTGTGACTGAGAATTAGACAAAATTGGAAATATGAGAAAAACCAAGCATAAACTAATGATCTGCAGAGAACTACAAAATGTAATAATGAATGTATTTCAGAAATATGAATTCGACTAATGCTAGTTTTATTTTCATCTTTTGCATAATTCTGAAATCTATGAGCACTGGTCATTAAGGCAAACGATTTAAATAAAGAATGTGGCAAGAATTCAGTTTCAAATATAACTAAGAGACACTCGGCTGAACAACTTTCTTTTTTTTAAACAATCTACCTAAGGTCAAATACCACAGCATCATCCGTTTAAAAAGCTATATAAATGTAGCCTCCATCGCTCATAAACCTCCTTCTGTGCTTAAGAAAATGAGAAAGAGAAGTAAGCAGCCAGGGAGATGTTCATTTCCATTTTATTTTTAAAATGTTATCTCCATAAGACATTGAAATACATATTTTGCAGTAAATAAAATGAAGTTCCTATGCGACATTTTCTAGTCCTTCTTTCCCTCAGCATAATTCTAACTCCACAGTATGTGCTCCACAGACTGTAGCAGATTGCAAGTCTCGAGGTCAGAGTATATGCTTGAAGCATCAATGGCTACACCTGTCATTTTAGTTTTCCCGGGAAGAATGTGTTATTGTTTAATGCTGTAACATGCATTCATTACAATCTAACTTCTAATTTTGCCATTGCCATGGAGGTGACTCTAACTACTCATTAACAGAAATATTTTAATAATATTTTAACTGCTAGTCCCTCTCATAATTATTTTTATTTAATTATTTGAGACACATAATTTTTTCCTGGCCCTGCAGACTCCTGCAATCCATTTTGGTTTGCCTGTGAAACCATAACACAGTTTGTTAAGGTGGAAGGAAATCAGGTTTGTAGTTTTGAGCATTAGTAAAAATGTTTAAAGTCTGCACAGTGTGATTATTGGGAGGGAAACATTTTCCCTCTTCACATTTCCCTACTATTTGCACCTGATTAACATAAAGAATAATGTGAAGAAATTGCCAAATCTGACTGGAAAATCTACCTTATTTTCACTTATAACTCTGCCTGCTGAACTGATAATTCACTTATCCCAGGGCTTGATGAGAACACCGTCTTCCTCAGACAAAGGGTGGAGTTAAAATATCCTGGGTGGTCCAATTCTCTTTAGTAGCTTTGTTCCAGGGTAAGCCTGGTTTTATGAAAATCCATTTTGTATATTTTCCCCCAAAATGGGTTTCTTATACGTACATCTAAAATGTCATAGTTGCTTCTAAGATACATTTCACTAACTTCCCTCTTGGCAAAATTGGTCGTGCTCTGTCAATGTCGTTCTTCTGAATCAAGCAAACTATGAGCATTCCTCTTGCTCATTTCAGCCTTGACAAAACAGTTCAAAGGGTAGTAATCAAAGATACATCACCAAAATAGACACACATGGTATATGGAGTAAAATTTCTAATCTCTCAGGAACCCCAGTAAAACTGCCACAGAACTAACTTCCTAACATAACTTAGAAATATGCATTTTTTATAATTTCCTGAAAGATTTTACTATACTAATTTCATTTTTCTAGAATAATATTGATTTTAAAATCACAATATTACATACTTATAAAGTCAAAAAAGACTTTTAGGATATAGTAGTTGGTAAAGCATTTTTTCAAATAATTAATTTAGTGAGGCAATTTCATTTCAGATAAAATACACATATAATTAACCAAAACGGTACCCCTGGAGGTGGCAAGGTTTGTTGTAGAGACAAGCAGAGATTGCTACTGAGAGAGGCAGGCAGATCTCTGCGTGCGCACCATTCTGGAATCTATTCGTTCTTCCATGGAAGGTAAGTTACTCACACTCTTTGAGACTCAGTTTCTGCATTTGTAAGATGTGGCTAATTCAGGCTACAGCGTTTTTTTAAGATTTCAATAAAATAATACATAAAGCTTCATCACACAGTAGGTATTTAATAAATACTAGTCCAAATTTTCCTGTGTGTTTTGCCCTTGACAAAGCATTACCAAACACAAATTTCTTGTTCTTCGTTTTCTGTCACTGACACTCACTGATGTGGCCCAGGAGAAATCTTACATACCCTTACCTGGATATTTTTTTCCCTAAAATATTTGTTATGCTCCAATTCTCAATTCTTCTGAAACTGGCATCATTTCCAGCCTGGGACAGTACTAGAGATAGCAGAAGAGCGTTTTCCTGGGTAGCTAAATGCTCTTGGCCTCCCTTCCTCCCTCTGTCTTTCCCTCCTTTTTGCTTCTCCCTATCCTTTCTTCCCTTCTCCCTTCCTCTCTCTCTCCTCCCTCCCATTCTCCTTAGCTCCCTCTCCCTCCCTTCTTCCCTCTCCTTCTCTTCCATCTTAAAAAACAATATCTGCTTTCTCGGCCGTGAGGTCTCTGGATCCCTAATAAACATCCAGCTGTCTTATGTCTGCAGGCCTTCCATCACCCGTTACACAACCTAGAAACCGGGAGGTCATCCCTAGCACCTCCCTCTCCCTAAGGCCCCAATCTAATTCATTACTCGTGATTTTGTCTCCTAAATATTTCCCGAGTGGTCTACTTCTCTCCATCCTATGACACCACCGCCTCCCTTAAGCGGCATCCTTCTTGCCGAACAGCAAGTAAGCAAGTCCCGACTAGTGTGCCTGAACCCCGCAGACCACCCAGCTGTTCTCTTTGCCGCCAGAGGGAGCTTTTCACAAACTGGCCTTAGGATCCCATGAGAAGGTAGCATTTCCAATAAAGGGCTCTTGGATCAATGGTGTTGGGATATACCTTACACCAGGGGAAACTCCAGATGTATTAAGAAACAAAACCACACAAACACTAGAGTAAGTTATGGGAGAATATTTTTATATCATAAATAAATGGTCATCAGAAAAACCAATCATATGATCAGAGGGTTTGGGCTGTGAGCCAGGCACCATCAGGCCCCCTCTGACCTCCAGGGAGGGGAGTGGGCTGGAGGCGGAGTTCAGCTACATGGCCAGTGAGTGGATCAATCTTGCTACATAACGCAGTGCCAGTACGAACTCTGAACACGGAAGCTCACTGGCATCTCCTGGCTGATGAACGCTCTCATGTGCCGGGAGGGTGATGTACCCGATTCCACTGGCAGGGGCCTGAAACCCCACATTTGGGATCCGCCCAGGCCTCACCCTATGTGTCTTTCCATTTTGCTGGTCCTGAGTTGTGTCCTTCACTATAAAAATATGATCCTAATGATAGTAAAAATAATAATAATAGTAGTATCTGTCTGTTATGACCTAACAGTCATTTGGCACTGAAGCACTGGCAGTCCTAGAGGACAAAAGCACAAACGTGACCAGGGCATACCAACATAGTGTTCTGCAAGCTGTGCAGGGGTTTCTTACAGTTTCTTAGAGCTTATTAAAGGAATAGAATCTAAGGTAGACCGGAGCCCATGGAAGAAGTAATGTGAGCTGCATAGAAACAGTTTTCTCCTGTTGCCTTTAGATATATGTTTGATAAAAGGGAAGAATTTATCAGATTAAATGTTTAAAGAAGTCTTTCTCTGCCCTCATGCCATGCCAGAGTTTTTTTTGTTTTATGAGGAAGATTGGCCCTGAGCTGTTGCCAATTTTCCTCTTTTTGCTTGAGGGACGCTGTCACTGAGCTATCTGTGCCAATCCTCTATTTTGTATCTGGGATGCCACCACAGCATGGCTTGATGAGCAGTGTATAGGTCCGCACCCAGGATCTGAACTAGCAAACCCTGCGCTGCTGAAGTGGAACATGTGAACTTGACCACTACGCCACCGGGCCAGCCCTGGAGAGATTTTTTTTTAAATCTCTTATCATTTTCTTAGAGTGCCTTAGAGACTAGCAATTTTACCTCCTTCACTTACAGATATATGTAGACTACTTGGTCGGTTTTCTTTTTATATTTTATACTTTTATACAAAAATTTTTACCAGACAAAAGTATATTTAATGTATTCTTTCAAAATCCCAAAATATATTCCTCCAGTTTGCACTTCAATTTTGCTTTCTGTAGTTTTATTTTGTTCCTTCTTAATATCAGCACTGAAACTAATTTATGAAAAGGGGACTAAAGAAAAATGAGTTGATAGAGAATATTACTGATGCCTCGGCCATGTCTCCAGTAGTCTGGATAAAGCCACTATGTCCAGCTGATGTCCGCACTTGAGCTCATGTCTATACTGCAACTCTCATTTTTCCAGGTGATTTAATGGCAAGAAAATATAGCTTCACTCCATTAAACACTGTTTTCCTAGATGGTGGAATTTTTGGTGTCTCTGAAAATTGAGTTAATCCTTTTGGTTTATTTGTGTTTTTTATCTTTTGAGGAAGATTAGCCCTGAGCTAACATCTGCTGCCAACCTTTCTCTTTTTCGCTGAGAAAGAGTGGCCCTGAGCTAACATCCATGCCCAACTTCCTCTACTTTATATGTGGGATGCCTGCCACAGCATGGCTTGACAAGTGGTACAAAGGTCTGCACCCAGGATCCAAACTGGCAATCCCTGAGTCACCAAAGCGGAATGAGCAAACTTAAGCACTGCGCAACCAGACTGGCCCCTACTTTATTTTTAAAGGCAAAATCGGCAGCTATGTCACAGTATCATACTATATCAACTTGAGTGCAAAGTGGTCAAGTGACAGCTAATGTAGAGAAAGTGGTGTTATCAGTTTTGTACTTCAAAACATCAAGAACTTCAAAATTACATTAAAGAAGCAAAACCTGAAATCATTTTTTTCAGAGAGCTTTTAATTGAAAAACCCTATTCATTAGTGTGAGCTAAACACCCCATTGCTATAAAACAAAAAAAAGCAACCAATTATTTGCCTTCAAAAAAACAGAATATCCTCTGCGTTTTATGCCTGCTTTTAAAAAAAAAAGTATGTTGCACTTCTTAGGGCTCTCAGTTTTAGATACAGAGAATGCAAATATATAAATGATCCAGTTATGCTTTACTAGCGCTTAATAAATCAAGATTGCACATTGAAGAATGCATTCACATTCTAAAATTTAGCTTAATATTTAATTAACAGATCCAATATGTAGTCTCTTCTGGACTTTAAAATCATTGTGTTCAGTTTAGAGGTTTCCTTTACAATGACCAAGAAGTTTTCTAACTGTTGATTGCCTTTTTCTATAATGGTTAGAAATGAATATACTACAAAAAAGACAAACTGATTAAACTTAAATAATATATACAAACTGTCTTAATAACTAATGCCTTCCATCCCTTCTGTCCTTTCTCATTGAGGTTTTATGGCCTCTACCTTCACAATCCCATTAGATTCAGATTATATAATAGGAGATCATTTAGGGATTTTTATATAAGATTAATGAGAACAACATTCAAGCACGGTGATACTGTGTTACTACATTATGCTCAACAATGGAAAAAAATACCATTCTCCTACAAAGAGATATAAATGCCTATGTACCAAATTCTACATATGTTGAAGTAAACTAAGCAAGTTGATTGGCACTCCTACTTGCCAACTGCTAAAGGAACTCAAAATAGTCAGCCATACCGTATACGTGTGGATACATGACTTGGTTCCAGTTGGAAAATTCCATTTGCTACTATGCAATACTGATGCATCTTGTGAGAGATTTAAGGATTTCTTCAGAATCCCCTCCTTTTCACCAGTGTTACCACACTAGTATATTTCACAGAGACATTTACATGCTTTGCATTTTAAGTGCCTCGGAAATCCAAGCACAGAGCCCGCACATTTCCACTGCACCATCAGATGTAATGAGTTATGGTACTATCGGCATGTTGATAAGCTATAGCCCAAAGAAGAACAAGAAGGAAGTATAAAAAATATGGCCAGAGGATGGGATAAAATTATCAGCTAGTGTGTTTTCCTGTTTGGTTTTAATCTACATTTAATTAAATTCTTATCTTCTGTGTACTTATGGTCGCATTTGAATGGCGAGACTGCATTCATTATGAATGGTAAAACTTAACTCAGAGAACATTACATGTGGCTTCTTTAAAAAAGAGAAGAAGAAAAATGCTGTCTTTATTCTTTACACTCAGGTCTTATAAAAGGGGACCAAACTCTCTCTCAGGTCAAGTGCAGTAGCACTTAACCTTTGGGTTAACTGATTTGGAAAGTTGGACTTAAATCAATTTTTAATGCTATTTTTTATTTTTACAATTTGGAAATGTTATTATCAAATTCTGAGCCTGAACAGAGCTGGCAAGGGAAGCAGTGAAGTGCATTAAGGAAATGCCTTCTTCATTCTTAAAAATAGAGATGATAACAGGAAGTTTTTATTAGTACTGCAAAATGTGTGCATTAGTCTGCATCCTTAATTATTAAAACCATTACATTTCCTTGTCTTTATATGCTGAAATAAAAAAAAAATGCCTTAATTGCTATTTAAAGTTTTTTTTCTATGTCACAGACCCTTTGAGTTCTTTCAAGCATCCATATAGTTCAGAGAAAAATAAAATGTTTTGAACATTGCATTATTTTACACACTTACTAGCTTCATCACATTTTCAGTTCTATTCCAGGAATGGAGGGCAAATTGAGAACGTCCTTAAGGCGGTATTTAGTACTTGTGATAACAAGCATGGTTTCCTCTGGTCAACTTAAAGATTGTGTCAGCCTTAACAAAGGGAAACAGAGGCAACTGTTTCTGGTTTAGGTTGCAATGTTTATTGCTGTAGCACTGAGTTTTGGGAGCAGACTTGCTGTCTCCACAAACCAAAATTCATCAAGAACAAGAACAAAAAAACCCACCCTCCACAGTTACTCTCTATATATTGCATAAACTGCAGATTATTCTCTCACATATTTTCATAGCTTTTCTTAAAAGCAACAATTTGTGACTAGTACCTGTATGCCAATAAAACAAAAACATTTCAAATGAGCATTTGTTATTACTTTGGTGTTTTATGCAATGGGGAATACTAACCAGAAAAAGTTTAACATTCCAATTGAACACTCTAATTCAAACAGTTGTAATTAAATAATGGTAGTTACCAATGACTTATTTTCCCCAAATATCCCTAGCATAAATACATTGGGAATGGCATCATTCTACTTTGACTCAGCTTTGTTTTGAAAAGAGCTGTAATGTCCCAAGAATTGAGCCAAAAAGTTTTTATCTGCCACACTGGAGACTCCGTAACTGTGCTGTATAATGAATAAAAAAACCTAATAAGCCATTGACCAGTCATTTACCTAAAGACTCCAAAGGGGAGAAAGGATATTTTCAGTATACATCCCTTGTACTTCAACAGTTTCTTTTTAAGATAAGCATTTTTATTTGATTGGGCATTTATACAATTCAGTAGATGGAACTGTCATTCTTCTGTACATAAGTGGACAATAAAACCACAACTGGGATAAAATAAAAAACTGGTGATAATTCTATAACTTGAAGACTTTTGTCAAAAATTATTCTTCATTCTCAGAAGCTAGGCAAGCTAAAATATTCCTAACAAGTGACGAATCCTGTGTAATCAAACATATCTTACTCTGAAAGCACAGCTCTTTGAAGTTATAGCTTGATAACCATGTTTTACTATAACATATAACACATAGAAGTTAAAGATAATGTTGGTAACTTGCTTTGTTTTAGTTAATTAGGTATTTTTACAAAAACCCTTTATATGAGTTCTTTTAAGTACAGTTACAATATATGTTTTTTTTTTTTTTCTGTAAACATGCATGAAATGGTGTCTGTCCATGCACATAATACTAACAAGATGTTCTGTGTGATGCCTTTATCTGGAGGATTTGAAATGCTTAAGATAATTCATTTCAATAAATATTTATTGAGCAACAGTAAATTGACCTAATTTACTATTAGATAGTCTCTCTGTGAGGTACTGTGTAGAAAATACAGCCTCGGTACAGTTTTGTGCCACATAACGACATTTCAGTCAATGAGGGACTGCATATACCACAGTGGTCCCATAAGATTAGTACCATAGAGCCTAGGTGTGTAGTAGGCTGTACCACCTAGGTTTGTGTAAGTACACTCTATGATGTTCGTACAATGACAACATCGCCTGAAGACACATTTCTCAGAATACATCTCAATCATTAAGCAACACGTGACTGTGTAGGCGTATAACATAGAAAGCCAATAACATATTGCAGTTTATTAAGGGCTATATAATATAAGGATACATTAAAACTAAGGGAGCTGAGGGGCCGGCCCAGTGGTGCAGCGGTTAAGTGCGCACATTCTGCTTCGGCGGCTTGGGGTTCGCCGGTTCGGATCCTGGGTAGGGACGTGGCACCGCTTGGAACACCATGCTGTGGTAGGCATCCCACATATAAAGTAGAGGAAGATGGGCAGGATGTTAGTTCAGGGCAGTCTTCCTCAGGAAAAAGAGAAGGATTGGCAGCAGCTAGCTCAGGGCTAATCTTCCTCAAAAAAAACCCCAAAACCAACCAAACAAACAAAAACTAAGGGAGCTGAGGTGGAGAAGATGTGATGTTCAAGCTGGTTATGAAAATAAGAGCTAGAATTCACTAGGTGGATGGTTCTGTGGATGCTTAAGAAGTAACATGTGTACAATCCTTATTGTTTCCTCAAAACCATTGAGAGAATTGAGTTTGACTGTGCCAAGAGTTGCCAAAGAAGAGCAAACAATTCCCACATGAAGTTGTGAGATAACCAGGATGCAACTGTCTGCATACAATAATATAGCCCAGGCTGCATCCAAGTCATTTGTCTGTCCTTATTACAGCCACACTCACCTTCTTTAAAAATTTCAAATGCACCATTTACTCACTGCCACAGGCCATTTGCATAAGCTGGTCCCTCTGGCTAGAAAACTTCATCCTATTCCCATCTGACTAAGTTCATCCTTCAAAATCAGCTCATGCAAGCATCATTTCTTCAAGACAGCTTTCCTTGACCTCCCCTATGCACACACACACACACACACACACAAACTCACACAGTTTGGGTGTGTTTCCCTGGTTATATGCCATAAAAGAAATTTTTACATTTGTTAGTGTCTGTCTTTCTGACTAGAGAGTAACCTCTATGAGAACATGGACATAATCTATTGTGGATCTACATTACATCCTCAGTGTCTAGTTGAAGTGCAACACCAATGCATTGAATGTATATATGACTATAGGTAAGACACCTCCTGGCCATTCTAGGGTAGAGGTGGGACCGTGGTTCCTAGTGTTGGGAACATGACGGACTGTGGGTAGGAGTGCTGCTTGTCTGATATCTGTGGAAGTGCTCAAGCATACTTTACACACCATGGCTAAACTGTTTAAGAGCAGACACTTCCACAGGGAACTATAAATAGAATGATAAAGAGCCAGGAGAGGGAAGAAGTGAGTATTCCTCCATGTGCCCAACCCTAGTTTTGTAGACAAGTCAGAAAAGAAAGTGAGGTAGATTTCAGGATATCATTTTCAGAGTTTCTCTATTTGCATGTCTACAACATGCATATTTATGATGCTTTTAAGGTTTTGGGTTCACTTGATTTGACTTAAAAATGATCTCCTGTGTTGACCCCAAGAGGACCCCAGAGATCTGAGTGTTTCAGATATTACCACCTCTCCCCGCTTGCATGTCAGCCCTTGGGAGTGGAGAGACCAGGACCCTACATGTTCTTGGCTAGCCCTATACTATTCTTCACTGACACTCATCGCCTTACCACCATTCTCCAAGTTCTGATTCAAGCAAAACTAATCCTACTGTGACTTTTATCTCTGTTTTTATCAGTCATTCCTAGAAGCCCAGGTCTCCCATTACCCTCATCCCCATAGTCAAATCCCCATATGGCCTGACTGACATCTCCTATCCTATCCTCACCAACACCCCAAAATCCTTCCACTGGTACTCAAGGGAAGTTACCAGCAAAATCTTCTATAGCCTCAACCTGCTCTGAACATTCACTTTGCCTCTGCTCCTTCCCTCTCGAGTGGAGCTGATTTCACTCCCAGGAAGTGCATATCACTTGAGCTGAAGGTGGAATAGTTGTCTTTACTCCTCACTGCAGATTATTCTCCTTCGTCCTCTAAAATCCTGTTCTCATATTATCTCATATTGTCATATTATCACTTCTTGGCATGGTCATTTGGAAACTTCCAGATCATTTGTCATCATTTCTTGAAAACTTAGCTCCCAGATCTTCTCATATACTGCTCCTGATTTAATGCTTGGTCATGGCAAAATTCACAATATCCAGAGAGACCATCGTATTACCTCCTCTCATCCAGTGATCTTGCTCTACGCTACTTCTAACAACTCATTCTCCAGACCTTTTTATTGCTAATAATTTTAAACCCTGCCTGTATAATTTCACATCTGAGCATCCCATTCTCAAACCATAACTCCTATCATTCTAATTCACTCTTTCTAAAACTTTCATTCCAACATTAACTTCACTAGGACCTAAAATCCAATATTGCTACCTTTTTTCCATTGTCTTTTATCCTCTTTGCACCTTTAAACACTATGTCCTTCATCATAAGCCCTTCCTTGCAAATATCCTTCACTCCCTCACCTCCCCTTGCTTCATTGGATTAGCCTGGCAAAATCTCAACCCTGTTCAATACAGCTTCCCAGCTACTCTGAATTTATACCCAGCAGTAGACTAGTTGAACAAAAACACACAACAATTCCAACTGTTTCATTTTAAATTCACCACCAATAATATTAAGTGGGTCAGTAGTGTTCCCAGCAATCATACTATATTTCCCTAATCCATTCACTCTCCAACACCAATTCCCTGTCCATTCTCTCACAACTTTGCTTCTTTATTCACTAAGAAAATTGTAGTAATCAGAAGAGAACTTCATTTCCACCTCCACCTCAACTCAACTATATGCACCAGTGTCCACATGCTCTTCTCTCATGACTACTATTATGGATGCGGTGACCATGCCCTTATTTAAGGTCAACCCCCACTTGGGTGCTAGGTGCCCCCTCTTTCCTACAAACATCAATTTTTCAGTCTTAATTGGATCACTCCCATCAGCATGAAAACATACCATAATTTCTTCATCATAAACAATAACAACAAAATAAAAACCCTCCAGCTCTTATTTATCTGCTTTCATTTAAAACAAAACTCCTTGAAATAGGTATGTTTGCTTGCTATCTCTCAATTGTACTTGCCAATAGGTGCTCAGTCCCATATCTATAAGGAAACTGATCTTGTCAATATCACCAAAGACATCGATAAATCCAGGGGTCATTTCGTAGATCTTGTCTTATTTGAATATCAGAAAAATTGAATACAGTTTCTCCTTGAAACACGTTCTTCCCTTGGCTTCCATTCAGCACACACTCCTGGTATTCTTCTGACCTCACTGGCTGCTCCTTCTCAACTTCCTTTGCTGGGTCATCTGGCTTCATATGATATATTCTCCTCCTTCTCCATTCTGTCCAGCCACTCTGGACCACCCTGCTGTTCATGGAACACGCCAGCACATTCCAGCTGCTACCTGGGATATTCTTGCTTAAGACAGCTGCATGGTTAGCTCCGTTATACCCTTTTGACTTTCTTTCATCACCCTATGTTAAATTTTAAACCTCCTTTGTGTTTTATTTTCCTTCTGTCTTATTTTTCTCCATAACAAAGTATACATTTTGTGCATTTATTTATTTATTATTATTTTTTTAGGAAGATCAGCCCTGAGCTAACATCCGCTGCCAATCCTCCTCTTTTTGCTGAGGAAGACTGGCCCTGAGCTAATATCTATGCCCATCTTCCTCTACTTTTATATGTGGGACTCCTACCACACATAGCTTGCCAAGTGGTGCCATGTCTGCACCTGGGATCCAAACCGGTGAACCCCGGGCCACCACAGCGGAAGGTGTGCACTCAACCGCTGTGCCACCAGGCCGGCCCCTGTGCATTTATCTATCATCTGTTTCTCCTATTGGAATATTAGCTCCTAAGGGAAGGAAGTTCACTACTTTGATGCCTGGGACACCACTTGGCACACAGTAGGCTGCAGTAACTATTTATTGAGTAAATAAACAAAATAGACCAATATTTTAAATTTTTACTGTATTTCTAATGCTCTATAAGAAATTGTTTTCTGTCTATTTTCCACGACTCTAAAATAATTATCTTTATACATTAGTGTGCTGGACTTCTCTGGTATTTTAATAATATAGAATTGCACACTCATAATTAAAGCTCATTTTATTATTTTTACAATGTTATTTAGTTTTAAGGCATATTTCTATGCTATGAAAATAATTTACATTATCTTTTTATTGCTTTATTCTTCATAATGCATTAGAATAAACACTACTATGTTGGCATTAACCAATATCTCTCATATTTATATTGACCAGTTCTTTTTATCTCTCTCTTCTCCTTCCCTCTATGTTTTAACCTTTGCAGGAGACAGGGAAGAGGATGATGAAAGTGTGTTTGTGAAATATTTTATTTCTGATTAAACAGCCCTATATGAGGCAAATGGATTTAAACACTGTGTAACAGTTGCCATTTCTGAACCCAGCTTTGACTGTCTGTGAGGCATGTAATGAAATTAAGAAGAGCATAAAGATAAGGATTTGGGTGGATTTCTCTGTCTTCAGGATCAATTATTTTGACCTAAGTCCATTAGCCAGACTGCCCCAGTATTAAGGAGCATCTTTCAGTAATTTTAAGTCAAATAAAATAATTTCTGGGGTTAGGTGAGGATACAGGGAAAAGAAAACGGGGTTATAAGGAAGCGAACTTATAGAGAGAAATAAAAAGTCAACCCTCCCTGAAATAGACCCGAAAGCGTGACATCCATTGTTTGTATTGGCAGTGCTTGCCTTACAGTTGTCAACTTTTTTTGCATCACCCTCTAACCTAGCATTTCTGAAACATTCCTAAGAAGATTTGAAAGAAGCTGTTAAAAGCATATCTGCCCAGAAGCCCTGGAAAAACTAGAGCTGCAAAGTGTCTTTACTGTTTATATAAGAGCAATCAAAGATACCAACAAGAAAGACAGCTGAAACTGTTCTCTCAGGAAAGGAAAGCAAAATTTATCCAAACTGAATATGTCTATGAAACAGGTTACAGGCAACTCTCGTATTTTTTAGCCAAGAACGCATAGCCCATATGCTTGTGTATTCCTCCCTATAGACATGAATATTCATAAATACAAATCCAGTAGATGAGAACAAACTAAGGAAATTTCTGAACATAGAAATTTCTGAACATAGAAATTGCAGAAAAACCTTTAAGGCCATTCAGGTAGTCACACTAACATGTGCCGTATGCATCACATAATTTGGCAAAAAAGATTACAACTACATTCCATTTATTTGTTATAATCTGTGACTGAGTTGTTTGATCTGTATTAGTCACCATGTTGAAAGCCACAAGTTGTTACTTGACCATTCTTTAACAGAACTCTTGCTAAAATCTAAAGCATTTCCTTTTTTGTTTTTCTTAAGCTGAGGTCAGAGAACAGAGAAACATTTGAAGCACGCATTGTTTTAGAGAAGTGCTCTCAAGGGTCATTGAGGTAGTCACTCTACTCCTTAAGGACCTGGCACACATTTTTCACTTCTTTAGTGGGATTTTTGTTGTTGTTGTTCACTTCCCAATATGGCCAGTGTTCCTGCTGCCAACAAATGCTTCATTTTTCAAACCAATGTGAGCTGGAAAACCAACAAACCAGTCTATATAGATTGTGCTTAAATTATGACTGAGCTCTCGGTGAAGATCTGAGAGACTCTTTTAATAATAAAGTGTTAGTTAAAATACAAGACGTTTTGTGGTATCTAACTAGGTTTTTGTTTAAGTCAAAGTTCATATTTGCATCTATTGAAACGTATACCTATATTTAAATTTAGGTGCTTTTTGCTTGTTAGTTGTCGCACCTTTATAGGTTCTTGGCTGTCTTCTGGAACATAGCAAAATTATATAGAAGATATACGTATACAAGAAATATTTCTGTAATATTTGTTTATGAGATAGCATCCTCTACAACAAAAGATTAACATTTAAAAGTTATGTGGGGGGCTTTTTGATCAGAAGAGGCCAAGGTGCAAGTTTCTCTGGTGGTCCCCATCCAGGTTTATCCCACACCTGGTGCCTCCACCACTCATTCCCAACTAGATCAAAGTCATATACCTTAGGTGCACTGGTGGGAAGTCGGTCCCACATGTGCCCTGGCCCCCAAAGTCGGTCCCCTGAATATGACTCCAAAAGAGGTTGGTGATGACATAACCAAGGCAACCAGTGATTAGAAGGGTCAGGATTACAGTGAAACTGACTGTTCAGAACAGACAGGCTCAGACTGAGGGGGTATCTTCTGCCTCTGCCCTGACCATCAAAAATGTCAAGGAACCAACCAGAGATGGAAAGAGGCAGAAAGATATTAAGCATACTAACAATAGCAATTTTCATGAGATTGTTAATATTGCCTGACAGACACAGCACCAATCTTTGGCCAGAGAACTCTCTGGAACCATTAAAGAGATCCTGGGGACTGCTCAGTTTGCAAGCTGCAATGCTGATGGCTGCCACCCACATGACATCATCAATGACATCAACAGTCGTATGGTAAAATGCCCAACTAGTTAAGAATTACAACGGAAAGTATTTCGATAAAGGATAATTTGACACTCCAAAAAAAAAAAAAAGGTATGTGGAGGTCACATCATCTCTTCATGACATATAAAGACAATATGGTAGGGAATCTTCTCAGATTTATGGTCAAGACTATCAAGCATACAAATGCCCTTCTCTACCAAGTCTGAAGTTGTAAACAAAAAGAAGGCCACAGACGGCCTTCAACAAGTTCACAAACACCTTAAAACTATATGCAAAATCCTATGTGCATACGCACGCATTTTACCTGAATGAATTAAGAATTTTGGGTGAACAAACTTTGAAGTATTTAATGACCAAATGCAGACTATTAAGGAATTGATGAAATAACAGTGGTTATATCAGTTTATTATTCAATGTGAAAAGTGACTGATATTTTATCTAGTGTTAATTAAAAATATTAGACATATTAAAGAACAAATGTCTGTAAGGACTTGCATTGTATTAGTAGAAGAAATAGTCCTTGTGTACAAAAGCAGAATTCATATATTTAGATAGTGAGGAAGTTGTCTAATAAAGTACAATATTGTCATGGAATATTCTTCCATGTGTAGCCAATCATTGGCAAACCCAATAAATAATCCAAGCATCAATAAATCCTCAAGTGTTTATTAATTTCTTACTCTGTTTCTAGGGGTTCTGTGCAGTGGTGATAATTTGACTCACGGGTCTGTCTGAACAATTATCAATATGCTTGGCTATTTATTCTAAAGTATGGAAGAAATTAATAAATGCCAACTGCTTGCCTGTGTTCTAACTATTGAAAAAATCTTTATTTTCATGTGCTTATTTTTCAAAGGATGACTAACTGGCTCCTTAAGAATATGATATCCATTGTGGCTAGTATTAATAGAGTAAATTAAACTATCTTGAAGCATACCAGAGGTTCGAGGTCAAAGCCATTCATATTGAGATGAATATTAAAGTAGCAAATGTTTCTAAATGTCTGAACTGCAGAAGTATACTAGAAGTTTACAAAGGTATCTTTTTTCACGTTCATGATTCTTCTATGGTCTCCACACTTGGTGGATCCCACTTCAGCTCACAGATTTATTGACACATGCAATGTGATTTGATTTCTACTTTAGTGCCTTGAATTTTTAACCATCTTGGTATATTAAAATTTCACTAGATAAGAGAAAAAATATTAATGCTTAAAAATAT